>NC_138773.1:222606634-223206634 GCF_965119305.1 Pelophylax lessonae
CCACAAGGTTGCAGTCTCGCTAAAAGTCGTTGATCGTCGCCATTACTAGTAAAAACAATAAAAAAATAAAAAGTCCATAAATGTATCCCATAGTTTGTAGACTCTAACTTTTGCGCAAACCAATCAATAAACACTTATTAGCATTTTGTTTACCAAAAATATGTAGCAGAATACATACTGGCCTGAATTGATGAAAAAATTAGATTTTTAATATTAGATTTTTTTTTAAAATGATGGTTCTATTTTTTTGTTTATAGCGTAAACAATAAAAACCACAGATATGATCAAATCCCACCAAAAGAAAGCTCCATATGTGGGAAAAAAGACATCAATTTTATTTGGGTACAATGCCGCACAACCCCGCAAATGTCAGTTAGAGCAACGCAGTGCCGTATCATAAAAAATGGCCTGGTCTTTAAGGGGTAAAACCTTTGGGAGCTTAAGTGGTTAAGGCAAATAACCTTTTAACAGTAGCTCCAGCCTGTTCCCTCTCCCCCCACCAAATACTCACCTAAACAGCTCCATTGCTGTTGCGCTCAGTCAAAACTTGTGAGAGTGGGGACCAGGGCCGAGATGGACTGTGTGTCTAAATAGACGCAAAAAGCTTGGCCTGGGATTCAGTATGCGTGAGTGCCACCATAGGAAGCTGCATCCTATGGGGGCACTCGGTAACCTAATCACCAGACTTACAGTGGGTACGGAAAGTATTCGGACCCCCTTAAATTTTTCACTCTTTGTTATATTGCAGCCATTTGCTAAAATCATTTAAGTTCATTCTTCTTCCTCATGAATGTACACATAGCACCCCATACTGACAGAAAAACACAGAATTGTTGACATTATTGCAGATTTATTAAAAAAGAAAAACTGAAATATCACATGGTCCTAAGTATTCAGACCCTTTGCTCAGTATTTAGTAGAAGCCCCCTTTTGATCTAATACAGCCAGGAGTCTTTTTGGGAAAGATGCAACAAGTCTTTCACACCTGGATTTGGGGATCCTCTGCCATTCCTCCTTGCAGATCCTCTCCAGTTCTGTCAGGTTGGATGGTAAACGTTGGTGGACAGCCATTTTTAGGTCTCTCCAGAGATGCTCAATTGGGTTTAAGTCAGGGCTCTGGCTGGGCCATTCAAGAACGGTCACTGAGTTGTTGTGAAGCCACTCCTTCGTTATTTTAGCTGTGTGCTTAGGGTCATTGTCTTGTTGGAAGGTAAACCTTCGGCCCAGTCTGAGGTCCAGAGCACTCTGGAGAAGGTTTTTGTCCAGGATATCCCTGTACTTGGCCGCATTCATCTTTCCCTCGATTGCAACCAGTCGTCCTGTCCCTGCAGCTGAAAAACACCCCCACAGCATGATGCTGCCACCACCATGCTTCACTGTTGGGACTGTATTGGACAGGTGATGAGCAGTGCCTGGTTTTCTCCACACATACCGCTTAGAATTAAGGCCAAAAAGTTATATTTTGGTCTCATCAGACCAGAGAATCTTATTTCTCACCATCTTGGAGTCCTTCAGGTGTTTTTTAGCAAACTCCATGCGGGCTTTCATGTGTCTTACACTGAGGAGAGGCTTCCGTCGGGCCACTCTGCCATAAAGCCCCGACTGGTGGAGGGCTGCAGTGATGGTTGACTTTCTCCCATCTCCTGACTGCATCTCTGGAGCTCAGCCACAGTGATCTTTGGGTTTCTCTTTACCTCTCTCACCAAGGCTCTTCTCCCCCGACAGCTCAGTTTGGCCGGACGGCCAGCTCTAGGAAGGGTTCTGGTCGTCCCAAACGTCTTCCATTTGAGGATTGTGGAGGCCACTGTGCTCTTAGGAACCTTAAGTGCAGCAGAAATCTTTTTGTAACCTTGGCCAGATCTGTGCCTTGCCACAATTCTGTCTCTGGGCTCTTCAGGCAGTTCCTTTGACCTCATGATTCTCATTTGCTCTGACATGCATTGTGATCTGGAAGGTCTTATATAGACAGGTGTGTGGCTTTCCTCATCAAGTCCAATCAGTATAATCAAACACAGCTGGACTCAAATGAAGGTGTAGAACCATCTCAAGGATGATCAGAAGAAATGGAAAGCACCTGAGTTAAATATATGAGTGTCACAGCAAAGGGTCTGAATACTTAGGACCATGTGATATTTCAGTTTTTCTTTTTTAATAAATCTGCAATAATGTCAACAATTCTGTGTTTTTCTGTCAGTATGGGGTGCTATGTGTACATTCATGAGGAAGAAGAATGAACTTAAATGATTTTAGCAAATGGCTGCAATATAACAAAGAGTGAAAAATTTAAGGGGGTCTGAATACTTTCCGTACCCACTGTACATATTTAACCACGATGTATTACGTGGCTCCTCCTCCATTGCTGCCTTCTTCCTGAAAATGCTAGCTGCTTGTTAGTCTATACTTTCTGATTCACAGGCACAAAACAAGCATACAACACTCAGAACCTCTGGCTTTGCATGCATTTTTTGACTGACTGATTCCAGACTATTGCAGCATAACGATCACTATGAAAAGCCATTAGCATTCTAAGAACAACAGATCACTAATAGCACCTACAACTTTGAACTCTGTAATGGTTTCCTTTAAATGGATTCCTTTGTACATCACCTTGGAGAAGTCATTAGTGGAGAAGTGCTTTGCTCTCCTTAGTAGGTGCTTTGAAGAACCTGACCTTTTACAGCTGGTCCAGCAATGTAAAGAGGTCTCCCAACCATAGTCCTAGACACCTAATAATCAGATGGAAACAAACTTTTCCATACTCCACATTAGGAAAATGGCTTCTAGAATATCTTTCTTTATTATGTTTTGTAAGGTAATTTTAGGACAATTTGTTGGGCTTGTAAAGTTCCTATTGCTGTGTTAGATAGGAAACTAATCCTTAACATATAGCTCATATATAAGTAATGCAATTCTTATTATTTCTACTTAAGATTTAAAGTTTTTCATCTCCAAGTCCTAAGGGCAGAGACTAACAACTGTATGCTGTTTCAGACAGAACGTGAGAGTAATAACAGCAGCAGAAAGAAAGAAGAAGATCAGGTCCCCCAGTCAGCAGATCTGTCTGATAAAACTCCAGGGAATTAAAAAAAAAAAAAAAAAAAAGCTAGCCATACATTTTAGATGATAGATGCTAGATGCTAGAAATACACCTTTTTTACGCCGTAGTCTTCCGAAGATCCGACTAACTAAGCACAGGAATCAAATAAAAAGCTAGAAGTGCAAGAAAACACTTAGCATAAAATAAAAGTAATAAAAACAGAAGAAGGCTGTGACTGTAGCCCCAGCACAGGGAGAGCCCATCTTACTCCTAACTAGGCAGAAGACAAACTGAGTTGGGAATGCTGATAGCAGGGGGGTATTGGACCAGTGGGACAGCCCCTATAGGTGTGTCTATGTAAAATACTTTGTTTTTAACAAGTCTTATGCCTAGCTTGCTCCTATGGATAAGAGGTCAATACCCATTGGTGAAGACTGAATGAGTGGGCGGCGACTGTCAGAGGACGTAAGAGAAACACCTTTTTTTAGTTGATCCGCTTACTGATCAAAAGACATGCATGAGAGAGATGCATTTACAATATTCCACTGTTGGTAATAAGAGAACATTCTCCTGGTTCACACTGATGCAACGCTGAAAACCCTGAATTCAGTGCCGGTTCCCGCATCGCACCTAAATCGCACACTGGTTCTCACTAAATCTGCGAACCACTGGAAGTGTCAAGAAAAAAAGTTATTGACACCCCCAGATCGATTCGTAGATCGCAGTGCAAACTGTCAAGGGTGCAGGAATCTGATTGCATAGGTGTGAACAATCATGCGTTCTGATTCCGGTGCAGACCAAAACAAGGGTCCTGCACCATTTTGGCGCGAATGTGATGCGATTTCAGCCAGTTTGTATGGCTGAATTCGCATTGCACAGACACCGCATGTAATCTGCACAGCAATGCGATATCTGTGATCGCACAAGTGTGAACCAAGCCTTAGTCAGCTTTTACCCAACATGGCTAAACATGGTCAGTTTAAACAGGGGAAGATCAAACAGGTATTGTACAACATAGAATGGGACAAATGACACTACAGAAACACTATGCTATATATCTGTGATGGCAAACCTTGGCACCCCAGATGTTTTGGAACTACATTTCCCATGATGCTCATGTGCTATGCAGTATAGTTGAGCACCATGAGAAATATAGTTCCAAAACATCTGGGGTGCCAAGGTTCGCCATCATTGCTATATATTATGTCTTAAAGGGACAGGAACTTTTGTTTTTTTTGCTACAACCACTTTAAATAGAACCGTCACTTTAAACTGCTGAAGCTTTTAAAAGCTGCTGAAGCATTCTGAATTAAAAATGTGAATGTAGCCTCAATAATGCAGTTGGAAGTATATGCACCTCTTTCCAGAACCAATGCCTTCCAGATTTGTGCACTACAGCTCTGACAGGTCCCAAGCACATATTGCTTGGCAGCAATAAAGCTCCCAGCAGATACATTCTTACATTAAATATGTTCACAGCTAAATTATCATCTTATAGGGCAGTAATAAAAAAAAAAAGAAAAAAAAAGCGTGTAGCACCCTCCTAGGTAAGAAAATGCATTTGGTGGCTCTTTTTTGCTTCTCTGGAGAGCCTGATCTGTTAGTTTGGTCTGTCATATGTTTCCAGGTGTTATTTATTGGGTCTAAGGGAGTCTCCCCACTGTATCCAATAAGGGAGCTTTTTGGACAGTGGAGGAAACCTGACCAGTAGCACACCAGGGTTTGTGGAGCTGAGATGCAGAGAATCCAGAGTGCTGACAAGTTGAGCTGCTGGTAGAATCATCTTGGGAAAAACAATACCGTGAGTACCAGGAGATCTGCCTAAGGGTCTGCCTAGGAGAGGGGACCACTCCAGAGAAGTCAGGGGATCAAGGAGCTAGCTCACATAAGGAGTGTATCAGTAAAGGGGGTGCCGTGTAGTTGACCCTGAAGATTAAGAACAAAGGGGGTGCCAGGAAGGGCCCTGAAGTTGTTCTGCAGTACAGTACAGTTTACCTCAGGATACAGTTTACTTCAGAAAGCTCATTCAAATATACTTCACAGCATTTTCAAGTCGTCCCAGTCTATTGTGCATAGTGTATAAAGTTGGAGTATCCCACTCATTCCCTTCTCCTAATTCCAAATAAAGACAAAAACCAAAGCTACCGGACTGTTTCCTGACTGAGCTAAAACACTTGGGAAAAATGTCAAACTGTCATGTGTCATTGTTGCTAATGGTAACCCAGGGAAACTGGTAACCAGCACCCAAGTGTGTAGTGCTAAAAAGCGTATGATGAGTTATCTTAAAATCTCCCAAAACATTCTGTCTAAATAAACCAGTTTATGAATAGGGACACAACTGCAGGTTTTAGTAACAAGCAGAAACTATGCTGCAGTTGGCCTGTGCAGGTGTTCTAAAAGTAAAACAACTAACAGGTATGACCCAAATCCACCCAACACAATTCTTCAATTGTCACTCAAACATTTATTCTTTAGCCTCGGTTCACACTATGGCGATCTGACTTAGGGGGCGACCTGTGAAGTAGCGTGCACCGCGACTTCTGCGCGACTTGCACGGACTTCATAAAATGAATGTCTATGCAAGTCGCCTCCAGGTCGCCCCTAAGTAGTACAGGGCCCTTTTTTCTAAGTCGGAGCGACTTGTGTCTCTCCTATTAGAACCGTTCCTGCACTACACAATGGGAGCGTGACAGACCGCGACTTGTCAAGCTGACAAGTCGCGGTCCAAGTCGGATCAGTGTGAATGGAGAATTAACTTTGGTTTTAAAAAGAAGTAAAACAAATTACCAAAGGTGTCCAGCCAGCATTGTCTTTCACATTGGGGTTGGCTCCATTCTTGAGAAGCTCCTCCACTCCCTTCAGGTCCCCCTGTGTGAGAATATGAAAAGCAAACCTTTGAATTCAAGAACAATATCTGGTGTCACATGTAAGTCTTATGAATATGCAAATAAAATACAGCATAAAAATGGCAGAATAGCTTTATGGGTTAGATACATGATAATGTGTCAGGAAGCCAGGCTCCACATTTTCCTTATTATTACTTCTAGCAAAAGACAGCTGCTCTTTAGTAGTGTATTAAAAATATTACTGCAACCACCAAGAGGCGCAGTCTTTATTATGATTAGAAATCAAAGTGGTGTTGCTGTACAACTGCCAGAGAACAAATATCATCTAACTGCAGAGTCATAGGCTGTGGCACTTTACAGATGTAATGAATATGGTGCAATGAAAAGAACATTTCTTTCTAGCAGATTTCAGTCCTAAGGCTCGTCTAGCCAGTCTCGGAAATGTTTGATGCAGGTATCTCCAGGGTGGACTCTGCTCTATAATAACATTTGGTCTTCTGCTTTGTGCTTTATGTCAGGTTCTACAGCAGAAACAGTAAGTCCGCGAGTTTTAGGTGTTAAAAGAAATCAGAAGCAGCATACACAGAGCATGCATTAAATACATACATTTTATGCACAAAGAATGAGCATTGGAATACAGATTTCTTCAAAAATAGGTTAAATTCTCTTGCAAGCTTTAGTGTGCCTTTCCTCAGTTTACACCAACACATTTGTTCGATCAGGCTTTTTGTATAGGGCTACCAATAAATAGTACAGTCCAACTGTTCAATGCAATGTAACGATAAACATCAGGTTGATATCAGTTGGGGTCCCCCTCAGAAGGGGAAAAAAAACAACTGCCAATGTTAAAAAGGTTTTAAACACTAAGTGCCGGTTCACATGTATGCGATGACCGACATCGCATGTGATTCGCAGCGCACTGCTCTGCAAATCATATGTGATGTCTGTGCAATGCAAATTCAGCCATACAGATTGTATTCACATTCGGACACAACACACACAGGACCCTTTTTTGGGTCCGCACCAGAATCGAATTGCATGGGTGTTCACATCAATGCGATCAGATTCATGTCCGAAGTGACAGTTCGCGCTGCGATATGCAAACTGATAATGCAAAAAGTAGTCACTGCCTCCACCTATAACTGGTCTTAATGGTAAGGAGCACTGGAAGGGCGGACGCAGATCAAAAAAAACGAGATTTCCAGTCACAACTTACCAACCAGCCAGCGACCAACCGGATTGACATGTCTAACAGTATGCGTTAAAAGCAGGGGTTTGGTTGCACACATTTGCAAATACATGCGTAAGCTGCAGGCCACGGCAAGGCACCCCGATATCTGCAGTCCCTAACTCTACAATTTAAAAAGTCTCTACAATGAGAGTACATGTATTTTTGCATTATCGTTGATATCTACATTGAGCCAGGCAACGCACTGACACCTTTGCCGCCATTGTGCGATGTGTTGGGTGTTCAGTGTGACCCTGTGCCTTTAAGGAGGGGTGGGCTCCCTCTAGTCACCTGTCCTCCATCTATCTCATTAAATGCATGTGCTCTCATTGTAGAGACTCTTTAAATTGTAGAGTTAGGGACTGCAGATATCAGGGTGCCTTGCCGTGGCCTGCAGCTTACGCATGTATTTGCAAATGTGTGCAACCAAACCCCTGTTTTTAACGCATACTGTTAGACAGGTCAATTCGGTTGGTCGCTGGCTGGTTGGTAAGTTGTGACTGGAAATCTTTTATTTTTTTTTTTTATTTGATTTGCAAACTGATCTGGGGGTGTCGTTAACTTTGTATTGACACCCCCAGCGATCCGCATATGACAGTGTGAACTGCCTTTGAGTTGAATGCGATGGGGGAACCCGCAGTGGATTCGCAGGGTTCCAGCATCGCATATGTGTGAACTGGGACCTTAAAGAAATAGAAAAGTTATTGGAAAATCTCTTGTGATCTGGCCTATTTTTCACTCCTCTATATGACAATGGGAGGAAGGTTGGAATCACACATCCATTTGATTTGATGGCAGATACCTCCCTACCCCTTATCTCCAGAACATATTTGCACCTGTATGACCAGTAACCTCATCACTGTTCTGCCAACTAAAGTCTTACTGGCCGAAGTGACTGCACATCTTCAAGTTACCTAGCTAAATAAGAATGAAATGACTGGAATTGGGACTTCTCACTAATCTCCTCCCTTACACAGGCCATATATCCTCTGACCCCACCCTAGCACTTCTACATTTTGGCATTGACAAACTGCCACTCTAGTGCACACTGCTAGTTTTTTTTTTTTTTTTCGTTCAACCCAGCGGGCTGAAGGAAAATAAAACGGACAGCTCAAGTCGGAGCTGCTGTACTAACAATCCAATGTTAGTACAACAATCTCCCCTACTGTTCTATTGTATTCTGACAGAACACACCGCTCAGTGTTCTCAGCCATTGGCTTACAGCGCTGATCAGGAGTCGGTTGTCAGACCTTTTTCAGTCATGCCCCTTCATCAGAAACTGGCTGCAGTACATGTGGGACGAATGTCGGCTAGTTTCCATTGAACCAGCCGATGCCGCACGATATTGGGCCTGTGTGTATAGGGCTTTTGCCACAAAACTTAATATCGCTAGGCTACGGAACTCTAATTTTCCACTGCATGAAACTGAACGGTTCGGCTCGCTTTTGTGCTTTTCCACTGCATGGTACCGCATGGTATGGTATAGGAACGGTTCGGTACGGTACAGCGGCGCTTTTCCACTGCATGGAACCAAACGGTGCGGCTCTCAAAAACAGTACCACCTCGATTGTGGTTCCAAGAAGTACCATACCCGGTACCATATCCCACAATCCTTTGCATGCAGTCCCTACTAGCCACTGATTGGTCAGAGAATCCCACCCACCCCGTTGTTATCCCACCCACTTAACTTTAGTACTACTTTAGTGGAAAAGCAAACCATACCGTACCGTTCCAAAACCGCACCATGCGGTACCAGCAGTGGAAAAGCAAACAGGGACAAGCAGGGCCAAGCAGGGCCGAGTAGAGCCGAGCCGGTACTTGCAGTGGAAAAGTGCCATAATACACCATCCAGTGTAACAGATACATGTATGGACATCAGCCATCAATGTGAAAATGTAAAAAAAATAATGGCCTTGACTAATTTATTCTACCAGAGATTACATTTCCCTCTAGTCAGTTTGGGTATCCGACCCAAACTGCACATTTAAAAGTTGATATTGAACATACATCCTATGTCCTGTATTGTTGTGGTTGTTTACCCTTTGTTGGCTTTTGTTACTTAGTATTTCATGTATGCGGCACTGCTCGCTCTCTCTGTCCTCACTGGACTCAGGGAGAGCAGCTGGAGCCAGTGATGAGGGAGCAGGGCTGAGCCACACTGTGTCAATGAACATGGTTTGAGAGCGAGCAGCACGTGCCACCAAAGGAAGAGACTTCCTATGGAGGAACACGGAGATAAGGAGAAGCCAAGAGAGCTGGCGGGGGATTTCAAAAAGGGGAGGATTGGGACTGCTCTGTGCAAAACCATTGCACAGAGCAGGTAAAAATGGCATGTTTGCCATCTAAAAAAAAAAAAAAAAAAAATTAGGTTTACAAATCACTTTAGGGGGTTACCTTAAGCGGACCATACAGGTTACAATTTGGTTGTACAATTTCCATTAGATCTACCAACAGCTATTTGGATTGTAAGCACTCATAATTAAGGCCCCCAACCATCTTGTCTTGAATTGCATTGTATTGTATCTGTCTTGTCTTCTTTATTTTGTAAAGTGCAGTGTGGGTGAGTCTAGGATGGAAAAAGACTTGGGGGTACTGGTAGACAACAGGCTTGGCAGTGGCATGCAATGCCAAGCCGCTGCAAGCAAAGCCAACAGAATACTGGGATGTATAAAAAAGGGGATTCACACCAGAAATAAAGAGATTATTCTCCCGCTCTACAAGACTCTGGTCCGGCCACATCTGGAGTATGCTGTCCAGTTCTGGGCATCGGTCCTCAGGAAGGATGTGCTGGAACTGGAGAAAGTCCAGAGAAGGGCAACAAAAATAATTAGGGGAATGGAGGACATCAGCTATGAGGAAAGACTACAAGCACTGAACCTATTCTCTCTGGAGAAGAGACGATTGAGGGGGGATATTATATCAATGTACAAATACTGTACTGGTGACCCTAGCATAAGGAACAAACTATTCAGTGAAAGGAGATACAATAAGACACGTGGCCACTCACTAAAACTAGAGGAAAGGCAGTTTAACCTTAAAATGCGTAAGGGGTTCTTCACTGTAAGAGCGGTAAGGATGTGGAATTCTCTTCCACAAGCAGTCGTATCAGCAGGGAGCATTGATAGTTTCAAAAAACTATTAGATGGGCACCTTAGAGACCACAACATACAGGGGTATACAATGTACGGTTAAAAGCAAACACACACACACATCATAGGTTGAACTGGATGGACTGATGTCTTTTTTCAACCTCACGAACTATGTAACTGTTTGCGCTATGTAAATTCTGTATTCTATTAATAACATAGTGCAAGGACCTACCTGGTAAATTGTTCTTAATTGGTCTTTGCCAGCAGGGGCTAAAAAAGGGCATCTAAGCAAATGTTTCCGTACATAACAAGGTTCAATTAAAGGGCTTGCTTTAGCGCGCACGCCTCTAAAAAAAAAAGTGTTCCCATACCGCCCATATACCTGTACTAAGTAAATTGCTCTTTAGGAGAATGGAAAGTCAGGGGTCTACGTGGACAATGATCAATGGGTGCACTATGCAGTGAAGAATAGGTGTCAGACTGACAGAAAGCACAGCTGTTTACAAAAAAAAAATGGGAAGAGTACATGAGAATTATGGCATTTTCGGAGATCTACTTTGCATAGATGCCATTTACAGCAGTAGGTTTACCAGTCATATGTGTACATAGCTCCTCTGTTCTGTGCCTCATACAATTTGTTCACAGAAGGGGACTTGGAAAACTCTTGTATGGAAATGAAAGGATTATAAACGCCAATAACGAAGAAGCTAAATGCCCTAAAACCAGTCCATGCACTATGGCAACCCGCTTATTTTTTTCCAATTGCTCCCAATTCTAAATATGTGATATTTGGTTATTTTTATTGAAACTGGACCTTGTTTTTTCCCCCTCTCTTTCAATAGCGACGACGAGAGGATTACGACGGAAATGCCAAATTCTGGAAATCAGAAGGGAAATCGTAGTCTGGAAAAAAAACATTCTTGTGGGCCAGGTTATCAACTTTCATTCATCTTTCTTGCACAGTTATTGTCAGTCACACAATACTTGCAGATAGCTTAATTGAGGCAGCTTAAATTTTTTTTTAGTATTCTCCTGGAGACGCAGACGAGTTCCAAACCAATTTTCTTACCAATGGAGCATTTCCTGGAAAATGCACGATAATCAAGCACAGCTCCCATTGCCTTCCAAAAGATTAAATTAACTCAAATCAGACGCCAAAAATGGAACTAATAAGCATCCAAGAACGGTCATAAAATGTGGTAACGATTGCTGCACATAAAAGAATTTTAGCTCTGACAGCTGGGAATAACTGCAGCTTTAAAGCTCGGCAGTAAAAACTTCAGTGGAGATTTTGTTTTTAACCCATAGTGAATAATGCTATCTAAAGAATGCTTATCCATAGGGTATTCGTATTGCATTAAAGGGTTGTGTATGCAAAATATACAGATTTGCTTGTTAACAATCATGAACATGGAACAGCAGACAAGCCAAAATGTGAAGGTAATCTCTTAAAGTAGGGGTGTCAAACTCCATTTAATTGAGGGCCGTATCAGCAATATGATTGCCATCAAAAGGGCCAGTGGTATGTGGAAGACTAAATGTCCAGAGCATAGCCTACCCTTACATAAGACGTCACGAGCCTCCCCACCATCAGAAGTTGAGTCCCCCACCCTCCCTTACATTACAGTGCACCACCCTTACCTTGTGCTGCGGCTGGGAAGAAGCTAGAGGCAGTGCTGGAAAGCAGAAAGCACAGGGTATGGAGGAGGGCTGGAGCTCTCCTGCAGGAAAGGTGCGAGGGCCACATGAAATGGCCCGGAGGGCCGAATTTGGCCCACGGCCTTGTGTTTGACACTAATGTCTTAAAGTATTTTCAGGTAAACCATAAAATACCTCTCTAAGGGTTCTTTCACACGGTCGTTCCGTATGTCCGTAAATCACCCCATCCGTTTCCAGGTGATATACAGACATAATGAATGTCTATGGGATTGCGGATGTGAGCAGATTACCATCCGCTGACATCGGATTTTCGTCCTTTCAGTTCTGTTCCATTTTTTGGAACGGAACAGAACCCTATTTTTGTTCCGTTTAAAAAAACGGAACGGATGCAAAAATCGGATGTCAGCGGTGTCATCCGCTGACATCCGCAATGCCCATAGACATACATTATGTCCATATATCATCCACAAATGGATGGGATGATATGCGGACATACGGAGCGGATGACACAAGTGTCATCTGTGTCCGTGAAAAAAAAAAAAAAGTGTCGGAGCGGATCGCTCCGTGTGAAAGAACCCTTAATGTGCATACATTTTCCTGTAACCCAAGAGCGCGTTACTATATTTTGAATACACAACCCTTTCATGCAATCCTAATACCCTATGGATAAGCGTCTTTTTAGATAGCATTATTCACTATGGGTTAAAAACAAATTCTCCTTTGAAGTTTTTTTTTTTTTTTGTTAATCATGAACATGGAACAGCAGGAAAGCCAAAATGTGAAGGTAATCTCTTGAAGTATTTTCAGGTAAACCATAAAATACCATGTGCATACGTTTTCCTGTAACCCCAGAGCGCGTTACTATATTTTCCTCTTTTCTGATCGGTCATCTGTCAGAATAGTGAAATCAGCAGCCTTGCTGAGCAACTCAAAGTCAAACACATAACTTCAGCTACATTACCAGGTTTAAAGCTTACATGAGATGTTAGTGATTGGGTTTACATACTGTATATTTAACTGCTCAGCCTGTCAAGCACCAGGCAACTTTTCCATCTTGCAGTGCCTGGTGCTTGACAGGTGATATGTCAGAGCTGGACAGAGAATAAGGATGCCAAACATATACAAAAGGTTTATAATGCTAGGGATATTAACTTGTAATTTCAGTCATCCTTTAATGTGGAACTTAAAGCGGAACTCCACCCAAAAGGGGAAGTTCTGCTTTAACCACTTTAAGACTGGAAGATTTTACCCCCTTCCAGACCAGGCCCTATTTTGCGATTCGGCACTGCATTTTTTTAACGGACAATTGCGTGCGATGATGTATCCAAACAAAATTTACGTCCTTTTTTCCCACAAAATAGAGCTTTCTTTTGGTGGTACTTGATCACCTGTGCGATTTTTCATTTTTGCGCTATAAACAAAAAAATGAGCGACAATTTTGAAAAAAAAAAAAAACACAATATTTTTCACATTCTGCTATCTAACATTCCCAAAAAAAATTTTTTTTACATTTTAGGCCAATTTGTTTTCTGCTACATATTTTTGATAAAAAAAAAAAAAAAAAACAAACAATTGCAATAAGCGTATTTTGATTGGTTTGCACAGAAGTTGTCGCATTTACTAACTACGGGAAAGATGTATGTCATTTTTATTGTAGTTTTTTTTTTACTAGTAATGGCGGCGATCTCCGTTTTTTTGCGGGACTGCGACAATGTACATTGCAGCGGACAGATCGGACCCCTGACATTGGGGGGGGGGGGGGTTCTGTGACACAGACAGAGATCGCAGGTTCAGCTATGTTGAATCCTGTGATCTCCTCCTGTCTGTCACTAAGAAGATCCGCCTGCTTTGTTTACATAAGCAGGCGGGTCTTCTCACACTTTCCCCGATGATCGGGGAAGGGAGGTGGTAATCGCCGCCTCTCCTCCTCCGGCCTGACTCCCGCTGTGTCTAAACACAGCGGGAGAGAGCCTCCGGCGGTGCACGCCGCCGAGACCTCTGGGAGTCCAGCGACACAGGTCTACATCGCTGGACCCAGGGGAGCCGCACTGCCGCAGTAGGAATACTGTGAGCAAGTCGGCAAGTGGTTAGGGACTCGTCTCTTGCTTTAAAGGGGGGGAGCAGGTACCCCATTTTGACTGGTACCTGCTCCCACTTCCATCCCGAGCGCTGCGGCGCTTTGGGAACGGAAGTTCTCCTTCCTCTCTCCCCCCCTGCAGTCTTCTGGGACACTGACAGGTCCCAGAAGCCCGCATCCACCATTCCAGGATGCGCCGTGCGACTCGCGCATGCATAGTGGGCACCTGGCTGTGAAGCCGCAAGCTGTCACAGCCAAGTGCCCATAGTGAAGATGCCGGCGCTGCCGAGGGTGGACTGCGGATGAAGATGGCTGGGGTGAGCTCACCGCTGGACAATGGGACAGGTGAGTGGCTGTTTTTTAAAAAGTCAGCAGCTACACTTTTTGTACCTGATGACTTTATTTTTTTTTTTTATAGGTGGCTGGAACTCTTTAAGTAAAAATGCCAACACTTTAATTATTCATGTGAATTACACGTAAAAAAATATACACTTGCTGCTCTGAAAAAAAAAACCTTCATACATAAGCATGATCAGAACACCAACAAAATGCTGCGTTACCTTTCACAAATGCAAGGAAAAATGTGTTTCTTTAATGAATTTATCTTTAAATGATACCTTTAGCTAAGGTTAAAACGTTGTATTTAGCCTGCAGAGGTTCCTGACGGAAGAGGGCTTATTTGTTCCTTATAAGGTACCCAAGCAATGAACTAGTGGCTACTATTGTAGTGAGAGCTTTTTTTTTTTTTTTGTAAACAATGGAGTTGGACTTTAAAGTGAAACTTCACTTTCCTAATCAACAATGATTTTTATTCTTACGCTGCTAGTAAAATGTTAGGAAAGAATATCATATTTACTGGTTTTAAACTTTTTTTTTTTTACATTCCTACAGTTACGTCTTGGTTTCCAGACCTAGGCAAATGTCACACATGCCAGGAGTATTCCGGAGGGGAGGAGAGGAGGAGGGGTTTTCACAGCTAAGCACACTCTTCTGCATGCATGCTTGAGCTAAAGGCAGATGGATTCCAGGAAGTAAATGCTACATCAATTATCTGCCCTTAATCCAGATGGCCACGGCCAGGAATGCTAGAAGGTGTTTTTCAAAGTGATTTCACAACAAAATAAATCATACAGATATGGATGGATGGAGGATTTTGCTTTGCATGATAAAAAATGTATTAAATATTGTTTTGGTTTGTGGTGTTTAGATGCAGTGAAGAACCGCTTTAAGGTTTTCTAATAATATTTCAGTGTGTTGGAGATCTTAAAAATGTACATACTTATAAAGGAGCTTGGACGCATATATTGGGAACTAAAGGGAGCTTTACATGCCTTTTCTCCAATGATCAGCATCCCTTGCCGACTATCTTCTTCTGCATGCCGGTCTTCATTGTCTGTCATTGGATGATTTCACTCCTTTGCACACACAAGTGCTAGTCATCCCAGCACACACGGATCGGGCTGGTGCCAGCAGCTGAGCTACACATGCACACCTCAGTTTTCATTACGGAGCACACTGAGAGCAGGAAAGTAGGTGTATTTTAGTGCAGAAGAGACATTGCATGTCTTGTCTGCAATAAAGAGCCTGCCTACTCACAGTAACAGCAGAACTTCCACCTAAAGCAGGGCTTTAGGCAAACCCCAGGCACCAGGTCGCCATGGTGACCACAAGTTTTGTCCTAGTGCCTGGGCTGCCACCCAAATTCTCCCCACACCCTGGGCACGAACACCATTCCCCCCCCCCCCCCGCCACCAGCTATGTATTTTGGGCTCTTCTTGCCTATCTGCGGGCCCGGGATCGGCATAGTGGGTGCCACCTTGGAGGGGGGAGAGCAGACATGTGTACACTTCTCCTGGGTCCCAATTTACAGTTTGCCCGGCCATCAAGGCTGGAAAAGAATGTAATGCAGTGCAATCTGAATTGCATTACATTCACTTAAGCACAGGGAAGACATGCAGGGTCTTTTGGACCCTGCATGTCTCATCAAAGAGAACCTGTCACCAAACTTTTTGTCCCCTATGTGATGGAAAAACAAAATGGGATTTTTGACATACCGTAAAATCCATTTCTCTGATGTTCATTGGTGGACACAGCTCCCGATCTCCTTAACCATTGGGTTATACTGCCCTCTACAGGAGTAGGGCACTAGGCAGAAAAAAGGTGTGGCTACGTCTATGGGCAGTCCTGGGGGTATACACTCTCTCTCTGGTATAGGTACTCAGTTTTGTTACAAGCAGTATCAGAAGAATTACAACTCCACAGAGGGGTGGGTGTTGTGTCTGTCAATGAGAACATCAGAGGATGCATTTTAAAGGAAGTCAAAAGTCCTATTTTCGCTTTCGTTCGACGGACACAGCTCCTGATCTTCTTAACCATTGGGACGTCCCAAAGCAGTGTTAAACATGAGGGGTGGGAACAGCAAAAAAAAAAAAATTCCAAGGCTAACTATAGCCGACCAGGTAAACAGGAGCTTAACCAAAACAACTGGAGCTTACCTGAAAAATCCAATACACCCTCAAAGAGGACCAGGTCCTCTAAACAGCAGCCTGCAAAACTTTGTGGCCAAAAGACGCATCTGCAGATGCCAACACATCCACTTTATAGAACTTTGAGAAAGTGTGCACCGACGACCAGGTGGCTGCCTTGCAAACCTGCGTCGCTGATGTCTGATGACGGAAGGCCCAGGAGGCACTGAGTGCCTGAGTAGAGTGTGCCTTGACAGGGAAAGGAGGAACCTGACCCTTGATGTAATATGGCTGAATCACCATCTTTTCTGATCCATCTGGAAATGATCGCAGAGGAAGCAGACAACCCTTTCCGAGGCCCATCCGTAAGCACAAATAGTGAGTCTAATTTCCTAAAAGACTCTGTAGCATTCAAACCAATTTTCTTCAGATGTTTTGGCCTAGGACACAGGGAAGGCAACACAAAGTCTGCATTAAAATTAAATTCAGACACAACCTTTGGAAGGAACGACGAACAGGGGAGAAGAACCACCTTATCCCTGTGAACCACCAAGTAAGGAGAATGACAGGATAACACCGCCAATTCTGACACCCTGCCTGCAGAGGTGATAGCCACCAAGAAGGTCCCCTTCTGCGACAGTGTAAGCAGGGGAATCTCCCAAAGATTCCTGAAAGGAGGCTTCTGGAGGACAGAGCGCTAAATTGAGGTCCTAAGGCGGAAACGGAAACCGCACTGGAGGGGCCAAGTGCCTAACATCCTGAAGAAAGGTACGCACCAGGGAGTATGTGGCCACTAAGGCCGACACCTGACCCTTGATAGTACTTAATGCCAGTTTCTGCTCAACCTCCCATTGAAGGAAGGTCAAGATCCGAGCCACCGAAAAAGAGCAAGGATGAACCCCAAGAGACTCACACACACAGAGATCTTCCTAGAAGTAGATTTCCTAGCCTTTTGAATCACTGACTCAGACAAACCTTTATCCATCAGCACCTGGTGTTCAACAGCCAAGCCGTCAAAGCCAGCGACTGTAAACCAGGATGGAAAATTGGCCATTGGGATAGCAAATCCTCCCTGAAAGGAAGCTTCCAAGGAATGTCAGCGACCAGCTGCACTAGATCGGCGTATTAAGCCTGGCGAGGCCAGTCTGGAGCCACTAAGATGACCAGTATTCTTTCCTGCCTCGATCCTGCATAGAAGTCTAGACAGAAGCTAGAGAAGAGAGAAGGCGTAAATCAGGTGATACTGACCCCATAGGGTCACCAACGCGTCTGTGGTGTCTGCCAGAGAATCCTGTGACTGAGCCACAAACCAACAGATCCCCCTCAGGGATGCCCCACCGTAGACACAACTGATGAAACACTTCCAGATGAAGGGACCACTCCCCTTGGTCCAACACCTTCCGACTGAGGTAATCGTCTCCCAGTTTTCCCCCCAGGGAATGTGTACGGCGGAGAGGGCTGAACGAACCATTCTGCCCACCTTAGAATCCCAAATACCTCCAGAGCTGCCAGGACCCTTCTTGTGCCCCCCTGGTGATTGACATAAGCCACGGCCATGGCATTGTCCGATTGAATGCGCACTTGACATCCCTAAAGACGATCCGCTTGGAGTTCCAAGACATTGATTGATAGTCTGGACTCTTCCAGTGTACAGAGCTCCATAGCAAAATTTTTGCTGAGGATGCCTCCCCAGCTTGACAGGCTGCCATCCGTAATGACCTCTGTCTAATACAACGGGAGGAAGAATTTGCCCCACTGAAGCGCCGGCAAAGGAAGTCACCATATCAGGGACTCCCTCGTTCCCCGGCTCAGCCAGATCTAATTGTCCAGAGACTGCGGAGTCTTGTACTATCTGGCCAGAATCTCCCTTTGCAGGGATGTTGTATGGAACTGCAAACGGAATCCCCTCAAAATGTAGACACCATCAGGCCCAGCACCCAGGTCATCCAAGTAGCCCAGTACCATGATCCCCCATTGGCATAACAATGGTAGCACGGGGGCAAACACTTTTGTGGGGAGACCAAAGGGTAACACCACAAACGGATAATGCTCCTCTCCCATGGCAAAATGGAGGAAGTGCTGGTGACCGGCACATATTGGACTGTGAAGGTAAACATCCTTGATGTAGATAGAGGCAAGAAAATCCCCCTGATGCAGGGATGCCACCACAGTGCGAATGGACTCCATTCTGAACTTCTGCACCCACACAAAGCAGTTTAGCGCCTTGAAGTCAGGGATTGGACGCACCTTGCCTTCCTTCCTGGGAACTGTAAACAGGTTTGAGTGAAATCCCTGAAAACGTTCCTAAGTCGGAACTGGAACAATCACCCCTTGATAAACTGCAGCCCCTGGACCAGCTGGTCTGCCAGCTTAGCAAAGGTAGGGGGGAGCTCTTCTCCTTCCAGGTTACGGCATAAAAGCTTAGCCCACTCAGTCAGAGTTTGCGACACCAGGGCAATGGTGAATACTGGCCTCAGTGCCAAACCAGCCAGAGTGTACATATTGAGGGCCACCGCGTCTGACTTCCTGTCAGCCAAATCCTTAAAGGCCGGGGACTCTTCCACCGGAATCATGGTTGCCTTTTTTAATCTGGAAACTGGAGGGTCCACCACCAGTGGAACAGTCCACTTTAGTGACAATTCTGTCAAAATAGGCGGGGAAGTAAACCCCTTTTCCGCTCTGAATAGCTTGTGAGTGCCAAAGGGAACCTGCGCCTCTGTCGCAGCTGCATCCTCCATCTTTAGCCGCTTGCCGCACGCCACAGAAATACTGCGGCAGGCTGGCTCAGCTGCACGTATCGCCATACCCATACGTCACTCTTCAGGAGCGAGTGTGGGAGGGGCGCACGGTGATTCACGGGGGGGCTGATCTGAGGGGGGGGTCGGCGGCCGCAATCACTGCCGCGGGAGGACAGACTGTTGTCATGTCAGCAATCCACACAAAGGGCCCCTGTGTCCTCCTATTTAGGAACACAGGTCCCTGTGTTGATCCAATAAGCCCACACCCTCACAGTTAGAAAACCCCTAGGCTCACATTTAACCCTTTGATCGCCCCTGGGTTAACCCCCCTCCCCTACAGTAACAGTGCATATTTTTAGCACTGATTACTGTAGCAATGTCACTGGTCCCCCCCATAAGTGTCGAAAATGTCAGTTATGGGTCTGATCTGTCCACCACAATGTCACAGTCCTGCTAAAAATCGCTGATCGCCACCATTGTAAGAAAAAAAAAAAAAAAAAGACAAATCTTTTCCCTAGTTTATAGGCGCGATAACTTTTGCGCAAACCAATCAAAATATGCTTATAGCGTAGCAGAATACAAATTGGCCTAAAATTATGAAAAATTTTTGATTTTTACATTTTGTTTTGGCAATGTTATATAGCAGAAAGTGAAAAATATTGTTTTTTTTTTCCAGAATTGTCTGTCTTTTTGTGTTTATAGTTCAAAAAGTTTAAATCGCACAGGTGATCAAATACCACTAAAAGTAAGCTCTATTTGTAGGAAAAAAAGGACAGCGTCGCACGACCACGCAACTGTCCGTTAAATTAACACAGTGCCGAATCACAAAGAAATGGCCTTGTTATTAAGGGGGAAAATCTTCCGGTCCAAAAGTGGCTAAGGTCTCATGCACAGATATAATCAGTGCTTCCACCAGCGCCTTTTCGTGCGCGATCACAGATATGGAGAAATCCCCCTCACTATCTGAGGATTCCAGGCGCGTGGTTGCAGACCCAACAGGGTAACCCACGTCCGCGATCGTCGAATCAGATTCAGGATCTGATGAGACAGATGAGGCAGGGGATGCTTTTTGCTAGCCCGTCGCCTAAAAGCCACCTCCACCCAGGACACGAAGGACTTTAGGACTGCCGTCAATGCATCGATGGATGGTTGGGACCCAGAGGGCGCCGCAGCCTCAGAGAGGGGATCAGGTGGGGAGATGTGCTCCAAAGACTCCATGAGTCACCAAGGGGACCCCACAAAACATGTAAAACTCTGCAAAGGGACAGCCCCCACCGCGCTGGCAGCACCACCCAGTCGCCAGGCACAAAGCACCAAGCAATCCTCAGCAGAGAGGGAGAGAACCGCACCCAGCAGAAACAGGCACATGCAGCCACCAGGATAATCTGCACTCCAAGCGGAGTAATCAGGAAGTGAAAAGATCCAGGCGTCAGCACCAGGGGATGAGGGGGTGCTCCCAACGCTTAAAATCGCCATCCACAGGGCTCCACTGTCATGGGCGACACTATTTTCAATAGCAAACCACCGCAAAATGGCCCCCGGACTACACAAACATGGCAGTTGTGCACACAAGTTACAAGAAAATGGCGGCCCTGCGTGGCACCAGGAGGGACCCCTAGGCCTCAAGGACAGGCCCAGGCAGGATGGGGCTCCCGGCAGGAGCCCCCACCAGGTATAACCCCCCGCACAGACGATTGTCTGGTCGCACACCCTCCCCTGCCCTATCGCCAGTATAGTGCCCTGCCCCAAACCCCCCCCCCCCGCAGGAGGTGGACCAGACCACCAACACAGCCCCAGCATAAGTGGAGGGGGGGTAAGGTGGGGGGGACAGATGAAGGAGGGGTGCCTAACAGGAAGGAAGGTAACCCAGGGGTCTGACTGTCCCAAGGAGGGGGACAGCTACTCACCATACCAGGAACCAGGCAGGTGCCGCTCCTCCTCTCTATCTAAATGGGGGGCTGTCGGCCAGGAGAAACACTGCAACTTGCGCCAAGACCCGGTCGTAATCGACCTTGCGTGGCGTTTAACTCGCAAATCAGCCCCCGTCCAGTGGGGCTATGTCACAGCAAACCTAGCTCGGAGCTGAGGTCTGTGTACGCTCGGTGGCTAGACTGGGATGACCACTGGATCTAGATTATCCAGCCCATCACCCAGTCCGGCAGTTGATTGTAGATCTTACAGGAAAAAAACAGGAGAAAAATTTCTATCAAAAAGAAAAAATTGCCAGGACTAGAGATCCCAACAAGGAACTAAGTCCTTACTCCAGACTAGGCAGAAAAAAAACTGGGTATCTATAGCAGAAAGAGGGAGTATACCCCCTGGGACTTCCCATAGGCATAGTCAGACTTTTTTTTCTGCCTAGTGTCCTACTCCTGTAGGGACAGTATAACCCAATGGTTATGAAGATCAAGAGATACACGTTACATATCGCTACGCACGCCAAAATGAGAGAAATAATTATAGCACCAGGCTTCCTTTGTAACGCTAAACTAATGACCTATAGGGGTCTTTTAACGCTTCCCCTATGAAAAAATATAGGGTACAGACATGTTTAAAGTTTGACATGTTGGGTATCTTTTTACTTGGTGCAACCTCTGCTTCTATATTTTACTGAAAAATTGGGTAATTCATTGTGTTTTTGTGCCCCTAAAATTATCTTCAACCACTTCAGCCCTGGAAGATTTTACCTCCCTAATGACTAGGCCATTTTGTGCGATATATTAACATAAAATTGCGCGGTCGTGTGACGCTGTACCCAAATACAATTGATGTCCTTTTTTACCCACAAATAGAGCTTTCTTTTGGAGTTATTTGATCACCTCTGCGGTTTTTATATTTTGCGCTATAAACAAAAAAAAGAGCGCAAATTTTGAGAAAAACGCCATATTTTTTACTTTCTGCTATAAAACATTCCCAATAAAAAAAAATTTTAAAAATTTAATTTTTTTTATCAGTTTAGGCCAAAAAAAAAAAAAAAAAAAAGAATGTCTCTGGCTGTGAAAGGGTTAAAGAAAAAGTTCACCTTTGGGAACATGTTCCACCCATAAGATTTGTTAGTTAAAAAAAAACGGGCTCCTAACTTTTTTTAGCTGAATCCTAGATTTAAAGCAAATTTGTCAACCCTGACCTAAAGTACCCCAAACTAGTTGTTACACAAGTGTTATTGACTGACAGAAGCTCCAGCTTAAAAATGGTTAATTTAACCACTTGCCGACCAGTCACTGGGACTGTACTGCGGCTCGATTCCGATAAAGTGGCTCGATTCCTTCCAGCAACGTAGACCTACGCTGGACTCCTCCCCTTGTGGGCGGCCGGTGGCTCGCTCCCGCTGTTTTCAGTCACACCGGGAGTCGGGCCAGGGGAGGAGCAGCAGCGATCGCCGCCGCTCTTCCCCAATCGTCGGGGAATCGTGTCTGGAGATCCGCCCGCTTGTGTAAACAAAGCGGGCGGATCTCCTAAGTGACAGGCAGGGTCAGATTGCAGGGTTCAGCATAGCTGAACATGCGATCTGTCCCTGTGTCACTCAGTCACCTCCCCCCACACACGTCAGTAAGCACCAGGCATACATTAACCCCTCCCTCTCCAATAAAATTAACCCCTTCCCTGCTATTTATAGCACTGATTACTGTAGAAATGTCACTGAGACCCCCAAAAGTGTCAAAAATGTCAGTCAAGGATCCGATCTGTCCGCCGCAATGTCGCAGTCCCGCAAAAAAAAAAAAAAAATGCAGATCGCCGCCATTACTCGTTAAAAAAAAAAAAAAAAACACCAAAAATGACAGAAATCTTTCCCTTAGTTAGTAAACGCAATAACTTTTGCGCAAACCAATCAAAATACGCTTATTGTGATTTTTTTTACCAAACATAGGTAGCAGAAAACAAATTGGCCAAAAATGTTAAAAAATTTAGATTTTTACATTTTACATTTTTTGGGGGGAATTTCATATAAAAAAAAAAATGTGAAAAATATTGTTATTTTTTCAAAATGTACGCTTTTTTTTTATAGCGCAAAAAGTAAAAAATCGCACAGGTGATCAAATACCACCAAAAGAAAGCTCTGTTTGTGGGAAAAAAAGGACGTAAATTTCGTTTGGGTATGGTGTCGCATGACCGCGCAATTGTCAGTTAAAGTCGCACAGTGCCGAATCGCAAAAAGTGGCCTTGACGTAAGACAGCAAAATCCTCCGGTGGTAAAGTGGTTAAAGACAGACTTGCAAGCAAAGATCTTTTGTTGTATAGAGCTGGCACTGATATAAGATAGAAAACAATAGACAGCAAAAAATATACAAGCTGAGAAAATACTCAATCCGTAATGTAATGGTCCTAAACGTTTCGCGCAATATAGCTGTCCAAGGATTACCTTAATAGAAGCAACATGAAGCAATGTCTCTCCCCTGATGTTCTTCTTAGAAACGGAAAGGTTACTAGGAGACATCTGGATACTGGTGCTAGTTTGGCTTGTTCTTCTTCCATCTTTATTTTTAGAAGAGGGTGTGGAAAGCTTGGAAAGCAATTTTGGTTGTTCCAGGTTTGGATCACTTATTTCTATCTTCTCAGACTTACAACTGCCTCCTGGTGTCTGAGGTTCTTTTCTTGAACGTTTTGAGGTACTGGAAACTGGAGAAGGAGATGTGCATTCTTTTCGTTTTAAGACCTTGGTTTCTCTTTTTGAAGTTGCATTTTTATGCCTGGCACTTCGTAAACCTTTTTTATTACTGGTTTTGTCTTTAAAATCAACTTCATTCTTATCCTTGTTTTGATTGCTTTCATCTACCTCGCCATCTTTAGTGTCACAGTTTTTCTCTGATAGGGACTTAAATACAATAGTGTTAGAAACGGGCACAGAACACTGGGGCTCCAATAGAGTGACCTCAGTCAACTTCTCACTATTTTTAGAGTCGTTCTCTGCATATTCTTCAAAACAGTTCTCATTTCTAGTGTGACAATTATTCACCGGTGAACCACATTTGTGGTCATTTTCCTCTTCACTGGGAGATTTTAAAACTACAGGAGAATTGCAAAAAGAGACAGATCTAATATTCTTTGAAACATCACTTTTCTTGACATCATCACTGTTCTGAGTTTGTGCTCCAACTCCCCATTCTTGGTTGATATCTTCTAGTTTCTTCTTTTTGGATTTTCTTTGTTTTGAATTCTTTTTCTTTTTCATGGGCTCCACAGTAGGTGAGGATGACACAAACTCGTAGGTTTCAAATACTGGAATCTGTTCATGTTTTGACGGAATCTGTTGATTGACTTCTCTTTCTAAGACATACCTTGCCTTTCCTCTACGAGGGCTGAACCACATCTTTATCTGTTTTTTATTGCATTCTTCTTTAGTGGTGCTTGATTTGAGTGATGCATCTTGGCATAAATCTATTTTGTTTTCTGCAAGAGAAGTGGAAATTATAAGTCATTTTCAGCAGTTTATGTAAGCACCATTAGTTTCTAATAGAAGCAATTGTTTTGAAATTGTACAATTTTTAAATGGTGTTAAAGAGGGTAGGAGCACTCAAAAGACACAATAAGCCTAAATATGTAATAGTAACAGAGCTTTTAACCGGTTGCCGACCCCCGCACGACGATATACGTCGGCAGCCAGCCCCGGCCAGGCAAAGTGACGTATATATACGTCACTAGCCTGTCACTTGCTTGGGAGCCAATAGCGGGCGAGCGCGCGCCCGCGGAGGCGCGCTCCCGCCCCGGCTTGTTCCCCAGCAAGTCCGTGCGTGTGACCGGCGGACCCGATGTCCGCTAGTCACTCGCCGATCGTCGGTGCAGAGGGAGAAAGGCAGGCGGCTCATGTAAACAAGCCGCCTGTCATTCTCCCCTGTGTAGAAACAGTGATCATACGGTTCTAGTATGTAGGACCGTTGATCACTGTTCCTATACCTCAAGCCACAGCCAATCACAGTTCGAATCACGCCCCTAGGGACACACACCACCCCTCCCTCTCAAAAAAAGTTAACCCCTTCAATGCTAGTGTAATTTTACAGTAACAGTGCATATGTATAGCACTGATTACTGTAGAAATGTCACTGGTAACCCCAAAAGTGTCAAAAATGTCAGTCAAGGGTCGGATCTGTCCGTCGCAATGTCGCAGTACCGCAAAAAAAAAAAAAAAAAAAAAGATCGCCGCCATTACGCGTTACAAAAACAAAAATTACAAAAATCTTTCCCTTTGTTAGTAAACAAAAATGACAAAAATCTTTCCCTTTTGCGCAAACCAATCAAAATACGCTTTTTGCGATTTTTTTTTTACCAAACATATGTAGCATAAAAACAAATTGGCCGAAAATGTTAAAAGATTTTGATTTTTACATTTTTTGGGGGGAATTTCATATAAAAAAAATGTGAAAAATATTGTTATTTTTGCAAAATTGATGCTTTTTATTGTTTATAGCGCATGATCAAAAAATCGCACAGGTGATCAAATACCACCAAAAGAAAGCTCTATTTGTGGGGAAAAAAGGACGTCAAATTTGTTTAGGTACAGCGTCGCACGACCGCGCAATTGTCCGTTAAATTCACGCAGTAAAAAAAAAAAAAAAAAAAATCGCAAAAAACCCCCTGGTCAGGAAGGGGGTAAAATCTTCCGGGGCTTAAGTGGTTAAAGAAAAAAAATCCAGGCTCACAATGCATTTATTTTTATGTACCAATAGACCACATCACCAGGACTAAACTAAATGGAGGTTATTAATAAACTTTGTCAGAAACAGACTTTGTCTCAACAGGAGTGCAGCCAATTGGCGTTTGAATTTTCTTTTTTTAAACTGTATGGAAAAAATTAACAACAGAAGCGGTTTAATTGATATGGGTAATAACACTAGTTGGTACAGAACCTGTCTCAGATACTTTTTATTAATTCCTCTTAATGTGTTTAAGTACAATTATACTGAAGAAAAAGTGGGCTGTCATTGCTGTCCACTCTTTAATTTTGCTCCCTGGCTGTTAAGTTAATCCAACGGCTTCAGTATTTTTTAAGGCACAGTCATAGTCAGTCATTCAGAAAACACTGAGCCAGAAACAGCCAGCTAGTAAACAGCTGGTACTTTCAGATAGATGTCAGAAATCTCAACACAGGTTTCCTTCAAATACACATAGTTTCATAGTTAGGGGAAAAAAAAAAAAAAAACACACACACACACACACACACACACACACACACACACACACACACGTTCAAGGGAACAGCATAAAGCACTTACAAGTATGGTTCAAGTTGCCACCAAAGGAAAAATAATTGTTTTCTAAGGACGATAAAAGGTATTCACTCAAAGACAATGTATACTATCTGGAAAAATAGTCTACAATGTAATTTATAAAAAAAATATTTTAGTTTATAGATTTTGACTTACACAGTAGCTATGAGGAATCCTGTCAAATTCTTTAACTAAGTCTGAATATACAGTACCTCATCCATAGGTACCCCTGTCCTTCAGTCTTGGCTACCACATATTTTCTAACAGATACTCTTGTATGCTGTCCTTTACCAAACCTTTAAATATCTTCCCTAAAATGGCATAAACACTTACAGGTCTTTCGTAACTGGATAAAAGCATGACTTCCTTTTTAATCACTTTGCACTGAGCCATCCATTAAAGAGTCTATTTGATAAACTATGACTTACAGGTAATTGAGGTAAACTCATAGGACCCAAGTAACCTAGGCTCTGAGGAAGAGGTTGAACCTCGAAACATGTCAGTCAATGGAATCTTCACCTCCTGTTTTGCAATTGTTGGACTATGGACTGAATATCACATTCATACTATGCATGGAATCTTTATGTTTTACCTTGTGATGAGCTTTTATTCAATTGTATATTTGGGGGTATAATGCATACCATTTTCTATATTAAAATATGGTTTTAGGATAATGCACTAGGTTATTGTGCCCCTTCTTTCTTTTGGTTTTTTTTTTTTTTTAATATGTTGTCTAATGGGTTTGTGACCATTGCAGAGCAGAGCTTCCTGAAGAACCTTACTGACATCGGAGAAAACCTGCACATCCATCTGGTAAAACTTTGTGAATGTGTGAACAGAAGATCAGATGGCAGCCTTGCAAATCTGAAAAACAGATACTGAAGCCCAAGAGACACTCTAATCTACAGGAGGGCGCCTAACACGAAACTCCCCCATAAAGATCTGAATGATAAGCTGTCTACGTCACCTAGTAATAGAGGAAAAGGGGGCAGGGTGTCCCTTATGGGGACCTACAGGAACTGTGAAGGGGGGGGGGGGGTCATTCCATGAAAAGAAGCCACTGAAAGATCGACTCAAACAGCTCTCACCACATCCAAACAATAGAGGGATATCGCTTGGAATGTATTGGCACAAGACAGAGAGAAGAAAGCACAATGTCCCGGTTAGTCATGAAAGAGTCCAACCTTAGGAAGGAAAGCAGGTCTTTGGCCTCAAGTCAACCTTTTGTGTGTAGTACCAAAAAATGGTTCTGTCTAGGATAAAATAGCTAGCACACAAACTCGCTTCACAGAGGTGATGTCAACAAGGACAAGTGTATGCGAGAAAAGAGGAATTGCTCTGATAGGTTGAAAGCTTTTAAGTAACCTCATAATTAGATGGAGATACCCTGAGGGATGTACAGATGAAGCTATGCGAGTGACACCCTGGACTATGGCTTTCACCAAAGAATGAGAGTCAATTGGTCTTGAAATAAATCCTGAGGGCCAGACTAACCTTTATGGGTACTTAAAGGCATTTGTTGGTCCAGACCAGAGAAGGACCAGGATGGTATCCTAACGCGTACCTTCCTGGGATGAAATATCCTTGCCTAACACCACGCAAAGTATACATACAAAGTGTGATGGTAGACCTTGCGTAGGAATAACGGAATCAGATAGACCATTACCTTTTAGTGCTTCAAAAGCCACTCATAAACACTAAGAAAAAAGGCATCCAAACCACTTCATCTAGAGTCCCCAGTAGACAAAATACAAGACCAAACCACCAAACAACTACTGTCAATGGGTCACCATGGAGATCATGTATGGCCTGAAAGAATAGGTTATATATAACAAAACACTTCAAACATATAAATAATGCCAGCAGCCAAATTCCAAAAAGACAATTTATAATATAAAGACTAAAAACACATAGGTTTACCTATCCCCATCTAAAACTACCCACTAACATTCCTCAGTCTAATATACAACTACTTCTATGGAGCAATAAAAATAGGAAGCTCAGTGTCACCAGCAAAACTGCCCAGGCACCCACCATCTTTTATCCATCTATGACAGCTACAGTCATTTTCATTATGCCGAAAGTGGCTGTGATCAATGCGCACACTAGTATGTGAACTTGCAACATTCTTTTGTGGGATTAAGACAAGCTATCTTTTGCACATCAACAATGATTCAACCACTCTGATCCTTGTTATTTGAAGGAACTAGTGAAGCATTATTTTAATATATTGGAGTGGTGTGTGACTTTGCCAGGGTTCAATTGGCTTGATATTAAGCAAATCTAAAGTCTGAAAGCATAGTGAAATATTCATATCGCAGGGTAAAATCTAATATGCATTTATGTTTTTTTACTCTATATAAGCAGGCATATATTACATTGAGAATTCTTGGTGGCTAGTTTTAAATGAGGATAGGTATACCCATGTGTTTTTAGTCTGTAAAATAAATGGTCTTTTTTAATTTGGCTGCTGACACAATATTGTCCAAAGGCAATTAAACAGGCAATTTACAGGTCATCAGTTTAAAAGTTAACTGTACATCATGCCCATAGGATAATTGCTCCCACTTCGGTGTGCATGACGATATATAACGTGCAACACAATCGCCATTTTCATAGTTAATGATACTGCTGCACCATGCTACAAAATATATCAAACAATCCCTAAATAAACCAACGTGATAATAAATGGAAAAAAAAAAAAGCAACACTTAAAATACACAAAATAATCCAACGAAAGCGAATATTTTAAGACTCTCATTAAGTACAGAAGGGGGTCAGAGATGATCTGTGGCAATTTTTGCATGTAGAGATTATTCATGAGGACACACTGAGGAGTGCTGCATTGAGAAGTGACACTGGTATATGGAACTGGATACTTTGTGTTATCTTGATTCATCGGTGGGAGCTTTGATCACTTTTGGGTGTGTGTACGATAAATTGTAAGGGCTCATGCACACTGCATCTCAAAGAAGCTGCTCCTACAGGCTTTTTAGCTTTTTTGAGCTTTCATTTGTTTGTCTGGAAACTCCCCTCCATGTTAGCCAATGTGTCCATGCACAGTATGGCTTTTTCAGGAGTTTACAGCCATATGCTCTTACATAAACAACTCACTCTAGCTCCACCGCACTGTGAGAAGATAAAGAGCTAAGTGTTGGTGCTCTGCTGAATGTCCAAACCAAATGTTATATAAATAAAGCCGGCACACGAAAAAGCTTCTTCCAAGTAAAATTCTTTATTCCAGCATGGATAGCGGTGACAACATGACAAAATCTGACGCATTTCAGCTTTACGCCTTCATCATAACATGATGCTATGACGAAGGTGTAAAAACGAAACGCGTCAGCATTTGTCATGTCACCACTATCCATGCTGGAATAAAGAATTTTACTTGGAAGAAGCTTTTTCGTGTGCCGGCTTAATTCATATAACATATGCTCTTACAGGCAGAAAAAAAAAAAAAAACCACCACCAAAAAACTCGTGCTTTTGAGATGAGCTTTCAAACAGAAAAGACGCCTAAGTGCCTAAAATTGCATGAAAAAGCTAAAACAAATGCACAAAGAACCTCAATAAAAACGTGCAAAAGAGCATAAAAAAGCACAAGCTTCTTCAAGCTGAAATAAAAGCATTTTTTTTAGAGCTGCAATGTGCATGAGCCCTAAGACTGAAGCGCTGATTCATGTTTATTTTATTTAAAACATTTGTTGGAGTTATTTTCATTATGCTTGGATTGTGTACACAGAGGAATGGTGTTTATATATAGTGCTGTACTTGATGAAAATCTTATCTCAATTATTGTATTTTTGTAGTTAGGTGCCCCTGATGTATGCATTTACATTTTCACGTACATGTACAAAAGGACATGCTCTTCTTTTTATTGGGGTGGGGGGTCTGGGTTGTGACTAACCTATTACCAAGTGAACAAGCTCCCAATAGGGACCTGTCCCTTCCTCTTACATTGAGAAACCTTCTCTCACTGCGTTCACTGCTTGTAACACGATCTGTGAATAGGGAAGAGACAATCCTGTGAATAATCAGATCCTCCTCCATTCACAGATCGTATTGCAGACAGTGAAATGAATGAAAGAATGGTTCTCGATGGAGGGGGTGGGTCCTGGTCAGAACCTTTTGCACAGAAGACCTGAAGCGAATATCTACTGCAGGAGAAACAGCTTTTACTACTAAAATTAAACAGCTTGTTGGGGTTAGGCCAGTCACCATACGAAACAGGTTCCATTAATGAGTGTAATGGGAAACTTTTGACAGGTTGGGGATTTCTGGAGAACCAAGATTGGTTACCTTAGAGCAGGGGTCTCCAAACTATGGCCCTCCAGTTTTTCATGAACTACAATTTCCATCATGCTTAGTCATGTCTGTGAATGTCAGAGTTTTACAATACCTCATGGGACATGTAGTTCTGCAACAGCTGAGGGGTGTAGTTTGGAGACCTCTACCTAGAGAATTTGGGACACACGTAGTTCCACAACTAATACAAGCAGGAAAGATTTCACTCTTCTGCTGAGTGCACGAGGACAGCTACAGCAGCTGGAAAATTAAAGAAAGACTCTTAAGGAAACATTCTCACACCCCCTACACATTCCAAGTCCACTATCACAGTGATTTTACTCATGAAATTCAACAAAAGTGCAGAGGCGCTACCATGTTTGGGGGAAAATAGGAAAGTCTCCAGAAGCATGAGGATTCCAGCAGGGGACAAATGTCCTGGCTGATGTAGTTGGGCCCTTAGGCAGGGACACTGTAAACCATCCTGGAGCTGGTAGTGGATCATGAAGACCAGGAAGGCCCACAAGACTGCTCCCTCTGCTTCTATGATCCAACATACTGCAAGCATGCCGATTCCCACAGGGGGTATGAATAGATGATCTGCAGATGCAGGGGTCCTTGTATGGCCATCTATTACCTAGTCACTGGTAAGGTAGCAGAATGGAGACCATGGCTTATGTTTTGCAGAGGAGCATGGTGAAAGTGATGCAGGCTTTGAGTAGGAGACCATAAAGCTGTGCGTGCAACATAACAGGTGGTGAAGCTCACACACACTGAAAAGACACTATGAAGAAGCCACACAGGCTCAACACAGCAAGCCCAAATGAGTGGGACACAATCATGAAGTGGAACGAAATTTATTGGATATTTCAAACTTAACAAATAAAAAACTGCAAAATTGGACGTGCAAAATTATTCAGCCCCTTTACTTTCAGTGCAGCAAACTCTCTCCAGAAGTTCAGTGAGGATCTCTGAATGATCCAATGTTGATCAAAATGACTAATGATGATAAATAGAATCCACCTGTGTGTAATCAAGTCTCTGTATAAATGCACCTGCACTGTGATAGTCTCAGAGGTCCATTTAAAGCGGAGAGCATCATGAAGAACAAGGAACACACCAGGCAGGTCCAAGATACTGTTGTGGAGAAGTTTAAAGCCAGATTTGGATACAAAAAGATTTCCCAAGCTTTTAACACCCCAAGGAGTACTGTGCAATCGATAATATTGAAATGGAAGGAGTATCAGACCACTGCAAATCTACGAAGACCTGGCCATCCCTCTAAACTTTCAGCTCATACAAGGAGAAGACTGATCAGAGATGCAGCCAAGAGGCCCATGATCACTCTGGATGAACTGCAGAGATCTACAGCTGAGGTGGGAGACTCTGTCCATAGGACAACAATCAGTCGTATACTGCACAAATCTGGCCTTTATGGAAGAGTGGCAAGAAGAAAGCTATTTCCTAAAGATATACATAAAAAGTGTCGTTTAAAGTTTGCCACAAGCCACCTGTGAGACACACCAAACATGTGGAAGAAGGTGCTCTGGTCAGATGAAACCAAAATCAAACTTTTTGGCAACAGTGCAAAACGTTATGTTTGGCGTAAAAGCAACACAGCTCATCACCCTGAACACACCATCCCCACTGTCAAACATGGTGGTGGCAGCATCATGGTTTGGGCCTGCTTTTCTTCAGCAGGGACAGGGAAGATGGTTAAAACTGATGGGAAGATGGATGGAGCCAAATTCAGGACCATTCTGGAAGAAAACCTGATGGTCTGCAAAAGACCTTAAACTGGGACGGAGATTTGTCTTCCAACAAGAAAATGATCCAAAACATAAAGCAAAATCTACAATAGAATGGTTCACAAATAAACATATCCAGGTGTTAGAATGGGCAAGTCAAAGTCCAGACCTGAATCCAATCGAGAATCTGTGGAAAGAACTGAAAACTGCTGTTCACAAACGCTCTCCATCCAACCTCACTGAGCTCAAGCTGTTTTGCAAGGAGGAATGGGCAAAAATTTCAGTCTCTCGATGTACAAAACTGATAGAGACATACCCCAAGCGACTTACAGCTGTAATCGCAGCAAAAGGTGGCGTTACAAAGTATTAACTTAAGGGGGCTGAATCATTTTGCACGCACAATTTTTATTTGTTAAAAAAGTTTGAAATATCCAATAAATTTCATTCCACTTCATGATTGTGTCCCACTTGTTGACTCTTCAAAAAAAAAAAAAAAAAATTTGTTTTATTTCTTTAGGTTTGAAGCCTGAAATGTGGCAAAAGGTTGAAAAGTTCAAGGGGGCCGAATACTTTCGCAATGCACTGCAATATCCCTCCCCCATTGTGTTTAGCTGGTATAGTAGGCATGGAAGAGAGAGGGGGGGAGTGAACTTCCATTTATCACCGTGTATGCACCCACATGAGATGAACTGAACAAGTCACACCAACACAGGGCGGTACTTTGGGTGCAAAAAAAAAAATAAAGCGCCACGTCCAACTAATTATAATGTGTAAGAAGCTACAGGTTGGGAAACAGACTTTGAAGGCACGATTATTATAAAAGTACAAACTTTATTTAAAACCATTAAAAATGAAAACATACATGTATACACGATAGAACATAGGGACAGATGGAAACCAGAAACAACCTTAGGAAGGAAAGACTGACAAGGGCGGAGCACCATTATCTCTGTGAGCCACCAGATTAGGTGAATGACAAGACAACGCCGCCAGCTCCGACACCCTGCGCGCAGAAGTAATAGCCACCAAGACGGCTACCTTCTGGGATAATGTAAGCAGAAGAAGCTCACAAATATTTTTAAAAGGCAGGTTACTGGAGAACCGACAGCACCAAATTGAGATCCTACGGAAGTAACAGAAACTGTACTGGGGGAGCCAAGAGGCGAACCCCCAGAATAAAGGTGCGAACCAAAGAATGCATAGCTAAAAGATGGTAAAAAGACTGCCAAGGCCGAAAACCTACTGAACACCTCGTTGGAGGAATGACAAAATCTGAGCCAGCAAAAGGGAACAAGGATGACCCCCAAGAGACCACACCATGCAATGTACGTCTTCCAGGAGCGATGGTAAATTTTCCTACAGGTAGATTTTCTAGCCTTTAACAGCATGGGAATCACAAATTCAGAAAACCCCCTATCCTTCAGCACCTGGCTTTGAATAGCCAAGCCGCTAAAGGGATGGAAGATTGGCCCTTGGGCCAGTAGAACCTCTCTGAGAGGAAGTCTCCAAGGGGCATCGGAGGCCAACTGTACCAGATCGGCATACCAAGACTGGCGAGGCCAGTCTGAAACCACTAGGATGACCAGATCCCTTCTGCCTGGAGCCTTTGCAGAAGACTCGGCAGAAATTTTAGCATGGGAAAGGCGTATATAAGATAATACTAGCCCCAAGGAGCCAACAGTGTGTCTGTGGCGTCGGCCAGAGGATCCCTAGACCTGGTCACAATTTTCTGTACCTTCCTGTTGAGACGAGAGGCCAACAGGTCCACCTCAGGAGTTCCACACCAGACACACAGCTGAACTTTAGAATGCGGGCTACCTCCCGAGCCGCCAGGACACTTCTTGTGCCCCCTTGGTGATTGACACATGCCACGGCCGTGGCATTGTCCGATTGAATCCTTATCGGGCACCCCTCAAGGATTTGTACAGTGAGCCAGTCAAATCTTATCGCCGAAGTTCCAGTATATTGATCAGTATTCTTGACTCCTCCAGAGTCCAGACCCCTTGAGCACATCCGTGCCCAAAACCATTCCCCACCCGGCAGGCTGGCAACCGTGGAGACCACCGTCCAGTACAGGGGAAGGAAGGATTTGCACTGTCAAAGAGCCAGAGAGTGAAGCCACCAGATCAGGGACCCTCTCGTATCCCAGCTCAACAGGATCAGATTGTCTAGAGACTGAATTCTTGTCCCACTTGGCAAGAATCTCTCTTTGCAGAGGTCTCGAGTGGAACTGTGCAAACAGAACCGCCTTGAAAGGTAGACACCATCAGGCACAGCACCCGCAGGCAAGTCCTGAAAGATGACCGACTGCTGGACAACAGGAGCCAAATTGCATCCTCCAACTTTTGGAGTTTTTCCTCCTGGAAGAAACACCCTAGCAGAAGCCGAGTCCAAAATCAGACCCAGATAGTCCCTGTGGTGGGTAGCTGGCTGGCTGGCACCCTGTGGTGGGTGACTGGCTGGCACCCTGTGGTGGTGGGTGGCTGGCACCCTGTGGTGATGGGTGGCTGGCACCCTGTGGTGATGGGTGGCTGGCTGGCACCCTGTGGTGGTGGATGTCTGGCTGGCTCTCTGTGGTGGGTGGGTGGGTGGGTGGCTGGCACCCTGTGGTAAGTGGCTGGCACCCTGTGGTGGTGGGTGGCTGGCATCCTGTGGTGGGTGGCTGACTGGCACCCTGTGGGGGGTGGGTGGCTAGCACAGGGGCTGTGGGTGACTGGCTGGTACAGGGCCTGTGGGTGGCTTGTACAAGGCCTTTGGGTGGCTGGCTGGCTGGCTGATACACTGCCGGCGGCTGGCTGGTACAGGGCCTGTGGGTGTGGCTGGCAACGGCCTGCTGTGGGTGGGTGTATGGCTGTGTTATACATTTCCGAGAGACTAGTCCCGACTCAAGACGAGGCTGTCCAAGGCGAGGGAGGCGGCCTAAGAAGGCAGAAGTTAAGGCCCAGTGCGCGGAGGCGCAACATACGCAATGACGTCACAACAATATCAGTAATATTGGCAAGTTCCATGGCAGATACCGATATATCAGGAAAAGTGAATATCGGCTTTGCCGATAATCGGTCGATCCCTACTTCAAAGCAATACCTACCACTTTATCTGCCTGATCTTCCAAAGCATTCAGTGACTTCCTTTTACTGACCTCCACATCACTACAGTATCCTGTAAAGAGTGGAGGTAAGCAGGAGGAACCACTGTTAGATGCAGGGAAACCAATGAGATCAACACTCCTGGAAGTGTTTGTCTTGAAAGAAACGTCAGCATCAGATTCATCAGCAATAAAGCTGAGCAGCAGCAGAAGTAAGTATTCCTTTGTAAATATTCTATTTTTTAATATACTTCAGATAAGTGACAAGAGTTGCTTTCAAATGCATCTGAAGCAGCCAGCAACCTCTACACAGGGGCAAAACCTATCCATAGTTCATGCTAAAATCAGACTTGAATGACTAAGATGAGGGTCATACAGCTACATTTATTCTGATTCGTCTAATATGGGGACTGGCATGGTTAACCTCCTCCTGAAAATGCTAGGTGTCTGGCTTCAATATCTTTGAGTCCCTGAGCTAGAATAGTACTACTGTCAGGGCCTGGACTTGAACCTGGGACATCTGCTGTGTCTGCCAAGGACTCTTCTCACTGAGCAACCAGAGATGCTGGACAGCACCCAGTCTGATCCATTGGACAACGCTGCCTTGTGTCTTGACTTCTGCAGGACCTTGAACTCTTTGCTCCTCCCATGAACTTCCTGATTTAAGCCATGTCTCTGCACTACCTATTTGCCAGATTATTTAATGATTAAGCACAAGATGTATGTGTGAAACGCGTCTACGAGACTTCATGTTGGTGTCTTTGGTGTCATCACTTGCAACATTTTGGAATTAAAAGGTATTTGAAACTTATTGGAATCCCTGGATGTGCGGCTATTTCTTTTTCTGCCAGATTATTGTGCTCGCTTCAGCCTGCATCTCACTCTTGTCTTCCCTGTTGTCCATATTTTGCTACCACTCATTATTGACCCTTGGCTTGTTTCTCAACTACGCTTCTGCCTGATCCCTGACCTTTGGCTTGTTTACTGACTATGCTTCTCTTTGATCATTACCTGCTTATCTGCTACTGGACCCCAGCTTGTGTACCTCCTGGTAGGGCGATCCTGAGGACCACAAACTGATAATAACATGCAGCAATATCCATATCCACCATCAGGAGCTCTGGTGAACACTGGTTAGTACTTAGACTCCGCACCTCAGATTAGTCCACGTCATCCATCAGGCTGACTGCCTATGAATCTACCCTGCTGGTCCCGCTACTGCTATAGCAACTGGTCTTCAAGCTTGACTCCTGATTGGGACAACTACACACTTCTGGGTCACTAACTGAAAATGACAGAGCATAAGGGTAAATAGGACAGCCAGGCAACTAGCGTCTGCAGACTGTAATATCTTATTCTCAGAAAAGGTTTCCTTTAAGATGTAACGGAATACAATACGGAATCCTATGAAGAAAAAAACACTAAAAGCAACAATGCCACTTGAAAGATGAATGGATTTTTCTCTCAAACTGGCAGACATCCAAATCTTTCCTTCATGTGCGTAAAAACTATAAGCCTAAACCAGAGTTCTCCCACCATCGTAATGTAACAAAGGAAAAAAAAAAAGTCTATGGCAAAATGAAGCAATTACAAAACTCTGCTTTAGCTGCCATTAATCTGCATCAAAGAAATATAATGATCCACACTGTGTGCCTTTCAAATTATTTCCCATTACCAACAGTAAGTTGAGAAATCTCTTTGATAAACGCGTCTCTTATTAAAAAATCAAAGGAAAATGGTTTGGTGCCATCTGGGTAACAATTTTTGCAGTCACTGTGGAATGATTATTTTGCATTAGAGAAAAAAAGGAAAAGGCAGCCGTTTAAACACTCATCTTAAGCTATTATGCGGAATGCAACACATGCAAAATAAGTCATATATAACCAAAACAAACGTTAAGTACTGCCTGGAGAAAGCAGCATATCTGAACAGAAGGGGCTATTACAATCTACTTGCTTTCAGCGCCACTAAGGCAGGATAAGTCAGGTTACAGTAACGTGGTGAAAAGTAACCAACATTTAATAGCCAATCAATACTAAAGAACTGAAGTACAACATTGCCTTCTTAAATCAAGCTTTTATTTTTCTTTTAGTACTTTCACCACAATCTCCAAAAACAATTTAACAAATGTAAATTATTCACGCACTCAGAATGACTTGTATACACAGATGCAGGCCCTGTAAGGACAGAAATACGGAAAAAACCTTTGCCGATTTATTTTAAAGCCACAAACTCCACGGCTGTCCATTCTATCCTTTTTTGTTTTGAGTGAGTAACCCAGATCAAGTATCCTGACATTTCACTGGTTGCAGGCAACTTTGATAAATTGCTCTATATTTTAGCCTGTAACCGTGCAATAAATAAGCGTGCCTAGATGCAAACCTGGCAATTTGGAAGAAAACAGCAACGTGGTCGATGTGGGATTGAAGTTTTACCTATGAGGTATTCCAGGGCACAGCGTGCGCATTTGTTACTTTTTAGAGTCTAACTCCAGCCAATTATAAAAAGAGTTAAAAGTTATTTTGGATTTTTTTGTTTCTCTCGGTTTGGCCCCACTGGGAAGATTAGACTCTTGTTGCCGTTTTCGGAGCAAGAAAACCGACAGGACAGAAAACTAAAAAAAATTTGGTACAATTAACTGTCCCTCACTGCTCTATTAAAATGTGTTTTTGGTTTTGCACCTCCTGAAAAGATTCCCCATAATTTCCTAACAAGAACAAGGCAGCAAATCAAACCTGGCAGGGTTTTAAACCCTTCCCCACTGTATCCAAGACAGAATAAAAACGTTTAGGATAAAAGGTTGGGCTTTAGGAAGAATCATTTGTGAGGCCATCCAAACCCAGCCAACTTATTATTTCTCTCTCTCCTATTTGACCACTTCAATTTCCAGGCACTTTTATCCCCTTCTTGCCCAGGCCAATTTTCAGCTTTCAGCACTGTCGCACTTTGAATGACAATTGCGCGGTCATGTAGCACTGTACCCAAATTACATTTTTTAATCTTGTTCACAAAACTAGAGATTTCCTTTTTCGTGGTATTTAGAGTTGCATGAAAAATCGTTAAAAAAAAAAAAAATCGCGATCTCGATCCCCCCCACCCCCTCACGATCCCCCCACCTCACGATCCCCCCACCTCGATTCTTTACAGAGCTGTTCTGCTCACTCACAGCTGTCAAAAAAAAAAAAAAGAGCCTCTGGCAAATGTTTATCAACAATAAGGCTGATAGATAACTATAAGTGCCGGTTCACACTGAAGCGGCACGACTTCGGGGGCGACCTGTGAAGTCTCGTGCACCGCGACTTCGGCGTGACTTGCACGAACTTCACAGAATGATTGTCTATGCAAGTCGCTCCAGGTCGCCCCGAAGTAGTACAGGAACCTTTTTCTAAGTCGGAGCGACTTGTGTCGCTCCTATTAGAACGGTTCCCGTACTACACAACGGACCGCGACATGTCAGGCTGACAAGTCGCCTGACAAGTCGTATTAGTGTGAATGGAGACTTAACAGAATGTTTTGCAATGTATTATTTTGTTCTTTTAGATCAACGGAATGAACTTCCGTCTGTAAGGGAGGGCAGTTTAACCTCTTAAAGGGGAACTTCCCCCAAAAGGGGAGGTTCCGCTTCAAGGACTCATTCACCGCTCCTCTTACACAATTGGCACTTTTGAGGAGCGGGGGTGGGGGGAGCAGGTACCCCATTTTGACAGGTACCGGCTTCCACTTCCGTTCCCAGAGCCGCTGTGACAGGTTCCAGAAGACTGCATCCACCAATACAGGATGCGCCACGTGACTCGCTCATGCGCAGTGGGTGCCGGGCTGTGAAGCCACAAGCTGTTGCAGCCGGGTGCCTATAGTGAAGATGCCGGTGCCACTGAGGGACAGGTGAGTGGCTGTTTTTTCAAAGTTAGCAGGTACACTATATGTAGCTGCTGACATTTTTTTTTTTTATTATTATTATTATTATAGGTGCCTGGAGTTCCTCTTTAAAGACCAAGCCTTTTTCTGACAGTTGCTGTTAAATTAAAATCTGTATTTTTTGCTAGAAAATTACTTAAAACCCCCAAACATTATACAGATTAGCAGAGACCCTAGAGAATAAAATGGCAAACGTGGCTATCTTTTATGTCACACTGTATTTGCACAGAAGTCTTTCAAAACAGTTTTTTGAGAAAAAATACACTTTAATGAATTAAAAAAAAAAAAAAAAAAAAAAAACAGTAAAGTTAGCCCAATTTTTTTGTATAATGTAAAAGATGATCTTGTGTGAGATCCTGCGGATGTGAAGTATCTCAAAATACCGCAATTAGAATTGTCTGTGTGTGTGTTTATACTTTATCACTGCATTATGGAGGCTACCTTCTTTTTACGCCTTTCTTGAGGAGAGTCTATGTTTGTGATGTATTTTAAGTCATGTATCAAAAAATTGTTATATTTTAATATACTCAGTGCCTTTAAAGTCCATGTTTCTCAAACAACCTATTTCTAGTCTATGTAGGATGTGGCACTTATTTACACTCATGTGCGCTCAGTATACTGCTATCTGGTAGCGCATACAAATTGAAATACCTAAAACAGATTCATAAGCACATGCCTATTAAAAATGGCTTATAAGTAAGGTTTACTTTTCTGTAAAAAAAAAAAAAACAAAAATATTCTTTAGAAGATAATGAACTGGTGTAAGTTAGTAAGTTTTCATGAAAAAAAAAGTAATATGTAAACCGATTCATCAGCACATGCCTATTAAGTAAAGTCTAGAGAAATAAAGTTCGCTTTTCCGATAAAAATTGCTTTAGAAGATAATGAACTGGTACGAGTCGACTAAAAACATGTTTCTACTGCCTTGGTTTGCATCAGGCAGCTCATCTGTATGGCATGCCCTACTGTCTCCTAATCTAATTTTTTTGTTCTAATTACCAATGTAATTGCAGTAATGATACTTTACAGAAAAAGTGGTTAATAACAACCATTTGCAGTGCAGAGTGTCAAAAAACTTCTGTGAAAGAAGGCAGAACTGCAATAGAAATTATTAAAACAAAGAAAATGAAAAACAATACTTGTAGGGTTCCGAAGTAATTATGTTATGTGCCTTTATCGTGTAAAGGCTAATTCCTACACTGTGAATTTACTGTTTAGTCTTAAAGGTACACTCCAGTCAATCATGGTTCTGCAAGATCCTTTTATCATCTGTACTGCAACTTCAGGTCTCAGACTGGCACAAATACTTACAAATGGTGCACTACCCCCATATCCCAATGCCTACCACAGTCTAGTTTCTCAACTCCGGTCCTCAGGGCACACTAACTGGCCAGATTTTAAGTATTACATTGGGGAGATGCAGACTAGAATACTGCAATCACCAAGCAGCAAATTATATCACCTGTGATGTATTTCAGTTTTCTTGCAAACCTGGCCTGTTAGGCCCCTTTCACACTAGCGGACCGTTCAGATCCGCCTGGAAAACCCATGCATCTCTATGGGGCATCGGATATCAGCGGAGACATGTCCGCTGAAATCCGATCCCGTCCATCAAATCTGGACGGATGGAAACCCTATTTTCCATCCGTCCATCGGATGGGATCGGATGAGAACAGACAGGCAGTCCATTCTCATCCGATTCCCCCATAGAGAACAGCGGGACCTGACAGCTCTGTCTCCACGCACAACGCGGTGACAGAGCTGCCATCCCGCTGCTCAGCGGAGGATCGGCGGATCGATCCCCCGCTGAGAAAACCAAGTTACGGACTCCCAAGTGTGAAAGGGGTCTTCATGTGCCCTGAGGACCGGATTTGAGAAACTGGTCTAGAAGAGCAGCTAAATCCCACTGGTTGATATCCTTGTAAATTAAACTAAAAATCGATTCCCTCCCAAACCACATTCATTTATCAGCTGCTCCCACTCTGATAATATTCTCCTTCTTTTCCACTCTCCAAACAGAGCTATCACTTAACTATATTATTATTATTATTATTAAGGATTTATATAGCGCCAACAGTTTGTGCAGCGCTTTACAATGTGAGGGAAGACAATACGGTTACAATACAGTTCAATACAGGAGGAAATAGAGGGCCCTGCTCGTTAAAGCTTGCAATCTAGAAATGTATTAAAACTTCTCTCAGCCAACCTTAATGAACTACTCAACTGATTGGTCAATCAAATAGAGTACATCTCCGAACCCAGAATATGAGGAAAAAGTCTTTATCTCACACAAACTTTCACTGGCATGTAAAGCACAGGAGAATGTATTTCCAAAGCCTGCCTAGACAGTATAGGTGCACTCTATTCCTACTTTCCCTTGGCCCCAGATACATGTTGAGGTATGCATGTACAAAAGGAAACATGACAAAAATCTGGTGGGAATGTGTTCTTATCTAACCATTTTCACCAAAGTAACAGGATCAACTACCCCGCATCCCCCACCCCCCCCAAACTAGACTGTTGCCTATGATCCCGGGTTTCTTCATACCCACTGAAAAGACATTCTCCACCACCAGTTAACAGAAGCTTATCCCTCCCCACTGAACTGAATGGATTATGGAACTACATTATGAGAATTAAACACTTCATTGCAGTTGAACACAATAGGCAACCCTTCCATACACACACTTAGGCTGCAGGGATATCTTTAGTCACATCCCCGAGTTCCAAAGATCTTTCTCAACTCAAACCCTACTGCTGTATAGATATGGCTAACACAGCCTGGAGCTAGAGAAGCGGTCTCCAAATTGCAGCCCTTTGCTTGCCTTTATTCGGCCTATTTCATCCAATTACACCAACAATGGGGCATAATTCCTGTTGCCAACTCCAACAGAGGCGCACTATTCTTCCCACTGACAAAATCGAAAAAGAGCGCAATTCCTCCCACTGGCACCAACGGGGCACAGTTCCTACCATTGACACCAATAATGGGGCACACTTTCTTCCATTGACACCAGCAATGGGGCACAAATCCTTCCATCGACACCAACGATGGGGCAAAATTCCTTCCATTGACATCAACAATGGGGCTTCCATTGATCCCAATGATGGGCCACTATTCCTCCCACTGGCACCAGCGAAAGGGCACAATTCCTCCCACTGATACCAAAGATGGGGCAGAATTCCTTCCACTGCCACCAATGATGGTGCAATATTCCTCCACTGACATTACAACATAGGGTATTGTTTACTCCCACTGGACGCCAGGACATTTTCTACTCCCTCTGTGTCCTAGTCCGGGGCTCTTCAAGTCTAAGGGGCAGTAAATTGGCTCTTTGTTTACAAAAAGTTTGACGACCATGAGCTACAGTGAAAGCTGTGCAATTAAGTTTGTTACCCAATCATGCTGGAGCATAGAAATAAACAGCCCAAACTAAAAATCTTGTTAGAAAGCAATCTCACTGGAGCATTTCAGGCTATGGGTACAATTGAAAGCTGAGCAACATAAGAAAAATGTTCTGAATGATAATCAATCTGGAAAAAATTAAAAACAGAAATAAAGATGGCCCTTCTGGACACTTAAGGGATACAACACATGGACACAAATATCACACTGCATACAACAATTCGTTCTAACACCAAATGTTTAAATTAACTAGAAATAAATAACATTATGTTGTATCATTTTTACGCTTAAAAAAGGATTCTTGCTGTGCACTAAAATTCCAAAGAAATTAGAATGCAGATTCAGTTGAATGAATCCTGAAACCTTCAGCGCTAAGCTAAATTCCAGAAAGAACCCCGCATGCAGTGCATTACTAATTGAAATATGCAAGTTTTGGCTCACAAAGGAAGGACACCACTATTTTATATAATGCTACAGAAAAGAGACTCCGTTTTCTCAACGAAGCATATGGACACATAGTAGGGTCCATTTACTAACTAAAAAGAACAGTCAGGACTGAGACATTCATCTTATCGCCAACATGGTTAGTTGTGCAAATCCCAAAATGCTAAACAAGTTTTAAAAAGGCATCAAATTTGTGACCCTGGCAGATAGACATGGAAGATCTCCTGGATGAAGAAATAAACATTAAGGGCTCATTCACACTGCGGAGCATTTAGCATGCAAGCAGCTGTCGGTTTTTAATTACAGTGTGCTGTGGTGAGGGGGTGGTTTGATGCAGATTTCATTACAGTGCACGTTTGTTTGTTTTTAATTGACGTGTCAAAAAGAACACATTATTTATATGTCTGCAATATGTGGTGCAGCTGCATTGCAGTGTGAACTGGACATATAGAAAACAATTGTTGGCTGCGGCGGGTGGCTGCAATTGCAGACATGGAAGAGCTTATCCACGTTGCCAATGACACCCCCACTAAATATCATAAGAAATGGGCGTGCTGGACTCACTTCACGACCACAGCGGAATTCTCTACTCTCAACTCTTAGTGAGGTTGGGCTTTACTGGTACTCCTTTTCTTTGACTTCCTTGATGGAGTCTGCCTTGTCCTGGTCTTCTGAATCCTGCCCTCCCTGCTTTCCTTAGTCAGCTGCTGTTGACTAAAGTCCTGCTTTTGTATGTCTATCCCACCCCCCCCTTTTTTTTTTTCTTTCCCCTTTTCTCTTCTCCTCCTTTTCTTTCCTCTCTTTTTCTCCCCCCCCCCCCTTGTCTTCCCCCTCCTTTTCTTTCCTCTCTTTTTCTCCCCCCCCCCCTTGTCTTCCCCCTCCTATTCCCGATTCCCCCCATTACCCCCCCCCCTTCCTAGGTGCTATCTAGCTGTCTGGCTGGTCCACACAGTACGCACCCCCCCCCCCCCCACTGACACCACCGCCTTACTCAGGATCTCCCCTTTTTTTTGTGACACCCCGCCCTCGCCGTGCCTGGGGCGGTTGTACCAGGAGCGCGGATACGTGCTAGGCCATGCCCCTCCTGATTAATGGGTCCAGATGTAGGGCTTGTTACCGTTTATGGTTTCTCTGATCCTCCTTGTAGTTGAGGTTCCTTCCTACTTTAGAACCCCAGAATATAGGACTATTCCCCCTCATTTATGGACATTTTTCAAGTTTGCACATGCTCTACATGGGACGCACGATACACCTTGGCCACCCTGTGTACATTGGGATTCACGTTGCCATTGGTTGGTCCTTGCTCTTTTTGGCCTTCGCATATCTATATATGCTGGTGGGGCTAGCCCCACATTACATTGTTTTACTTACTGTTACTTTCTGTTCATGCCTGTATACTTGTATGTGGTTACTTCTTTTTTCTGTATTGCTTTTTCCCTTTCTCAATAAAATGTTTTGGAAAAAAAAAAACAATTGTTTTCCATGTGACCTAGTAGTGACGATTATCCATTATGGAAAAACATCAGTCATCAGTGTGACCCAGCCCTTACTCCAACAATGTAAAGGTGACCATAGACATGAGTTGATTAAGACCAAATCCATCCAATTTTAGTCTGACTAGGTAACAATCATAGGTCTATGTTACCCTGCAGACACCAGTGGCTAAGAGATCTCATAGAAAGAATGGCTGGATTCAGTGGCGGAACTACCAGGGTCGCAACAGTCCCACTTGCGACCGGGCCCTGGCATTCCGTCATGGTCAGAGCCCCAGCAGGGTTGCTATTCCAAGCTCAGAGCCAGCATTGACAGTTTTCCCTCCTCCTTCACACGGAGGGGAAAGGAGACAGCCAATCTGCTCCTTCTCCCTCCGTCCCTCCCCTTCCTTCCTGTGTGCACTTAGGGCAGTGTGCTTCCTTCATCAAATGCAGCTCCTTAACTTCGCACTTTCCGCGGGAAACATCCCTTGTAATAGGATTATATGCAGGACAAGGCCTCTTTAATGTCAGATCTGGGGCCAAAAAGACCTCAGATCTCACATTTACATTTAAAAGCAATAAAAAAAAAAAAAAAAAACTAAATAAAAATTTCATAAAAAAAAAAGAAAAAGAAAATTATCCTTTTAAGCTTGTTGGGCTGAAGTGACGTTTGACGTCGCTCCGGTCCTCCAAGGGCATAGAGTTGAGTGGGAGCCGACTTCCTGCCCATTCGCACAGGGCATTGGATCGTTTTCCCCACTACCGAGGGATCTGGTAAGCGGGGAAAATGACTGAAGCGGAGGGAGGGGGGTGGGCACCTCTCCTGCTGACCATAAAAGTGACTCCGTGGCGAATCCGCCACTGGGACCACTTTTATGTTGAAGCGGATTGTCTGTTGTGTAAAAAAAATACCAGGGTTATGGCAGCTATCTGTTGCCATAACCCCAGCTTTTAACGTCAAAGTAGCAACGAAAATACATGGTGGGCGGTCCAGCAGAGGTTAACAGCTCGCCTTTCCTCACACAGACACAGCATTGGAGGAAAGGACTGCTGATAACCAGCAAGAAGTCTGTTTACATGTGATCACATGGTAAAGGGCCGCTGTGATTTGCCCTTTACCTTGATCATCCAAAGGACAGTCACAGAGTGTGCTGGATGCGCGACCCAGGGGGCACGTGGGAGGCAGGTTTCTAGGAAGATGTTCATGTATGCCCTCCCAAAATAGAAAGCCCGGGGCTCGGATGGAAGGGCGGGGGGTTGTTTGGTAAGGGGAGCCCATCATGGTTCTTGCACCGGGGCCCTGAAGGTTCTAGTTACGCCTCTGGCTGGACATCTTATTAGGTCGAAATAACTCCCAAAATAGTACCCAAAAAAACTCCATAGGCAACGCTTTAAAAGCCTTTACTGCTCATCAGTTTATGATTAACCATGAGCTATGGCACTAAAGTTATTGCTCTCCCTCCAACATTTGCAGCGATATATCATATGTGATGCAATTGCAATGTAGGCCCTTTTCACACTTGTGCAACTTGGGACAGCAAAGTCGCATGACAAGTCGTATCCCATGATTTCCAATGAGTACATTTAATATCTGTGCAACTTCAAAGTAGTCCCTGCACTACTTTGGTATGCCTTTGATGCGCCTTGAGGTCCATAGACCTCAAGATTATACAGGCACTGCTTCAAGTCCAGTCAAAGTCACGTCAAAATGGAAGGCAAAAATGGCACGACTTTCAGGTCGCACAAGTGGGAAAGGGGCCTTTCATACATGCACGCACTGTCTGCATTTGTAGGTTTGTGCAGGGCTATGGGTGTTTCTTTTATCAATTTTGGTTTTCTGCAGATGACAGAAATGTTGGCAGGAGTGGCACTGGGGATAACAGCGTTTTTTCTTTTCTTAGTTAAAAACACACAGTATTTTTTTATTTCTTTTTAATAAAAAGGGTAGCAACTGCATTGACTTACACTATGCTGCCTACTGTATATATGCACTGCAGGGCCGTGTTAAAGCGGAGTTCCGGCCTCAAAATCGATAAAAATCGATTTTGGGCCATCCGTTTGCTAAGGGGAACCTGAAAAAGAAATGGATACTGGCGATTTTTTTTTTGGTCACTTACCTCATTATATTAGAAAATATACTCACCTTCCTTCCACTTCCTCCCTCTGCGGTCGCGGCCTGCGTCGTCACTTCCGATTTGCGATGATTCCTGGGAGCTGAACGTCATCGCTCACAGGAATCAATGTGCCTGCACCGGCCCCGCTCGTCACTTCCAGTGCAGGCGCAGCATTCACTGCTAAACAGCTTCTGGGCATGCCCAGAAGCTGTGCAGGGAATGCCGTGCCTGCACCGGAAGTGAGGAGCGGGGCCTGTGCAGGCGCATTGTGGGACTCCGACGTCACGAAGAGGACTCAAAGAGGGACGGCACGGCTTCAGCTGCCCACACCTGAGATGGCAGTGCCGGAGATGAAATTTTCAAGGTAAGTATTTCTTCTTACAGGTAAGTTCGACCCGGGACAGTTCAGAGGCTATCCATTATGGAATGTACTAGCCCTGACTGTCCCGGGGGTATTTTTAGCTCAAATTGACCCCCGAGACCGGAACTCCGCAAAGTAGACATATTCAAAGAATATGTAGCAGGGTCCTTTACCTTCTCACAGACTGTTGTATGTCACTAGAGGCCATCTCTTCCTGACAGCTTTCTAGCAATAGATTTCAGTCTAAACCGAAACAGCCACAGCAATTTACCTCTATGAGATAGCTACAGGAATCAGACACATGCCAGCCTAGGGAGTCTGTAACAGATACAACAAACCCATGAATGGGAGCTGAATCCACAAACTTAAATTTGAGCAGCTGGAGCGGGGGGGGGGGGGTGTTTTGGGGTCTTTTTTTATTTTGCTGTGAGAGAGGCACCTGCTTTGGGGAAAATGATGGAAATGGCAGGATAGGTGTAGGAGTTTCCAGCCACTACTTGACCCCACCCAAACCATTCAGCATGACCTCCTGACACTTTTCCATGCTTGATGAAGAATATCCCAAGCCTCTGAAACCTGTTGAGGACTTCCCTCCCAAGTCACTAGAGCAGGGATCCTCAAACTATGGCCCTCCAGCTGTTGCGGAACTACACATCCCATGAGGCATTGTAAAACTGACATTCACAGACATGACTAGGCATGATGGGAATTGTAGTTCCTGAACAACTGGAGGGCCATAGTTTGAAGACCCCTGCACTAGAGGCTGCAGTAATGAGAGATGCAGCAGGAGAATGGCATATAGGGGAAGCGATGACCAGAAAGTAGATGGGGCCTTTTATTGCCGTCTTGTCTCATTGAGGTGCTGCTCCCACCAAGCTCTGTGAGTTAATTTTTGCCTACACACATAAAAGTAGTCCCAAAAAGAGACTGTTGGGTCCGCCAACAGTTGTGTGACTGGTCAATATGTATGCAGATTAGTGCTTTAGTTTTGTTTTTAAGAGCAAGCTTTGGCATACAGGGAAACAGCCTGATTTGCAACGAATTGTGCAGCGAATTTTCTTGATAAATGTTTTACAAAGGAATAGAAGCTGCATAGGTATATCTGCATAGTTAGTTCTGCACAAGGTTGGCAATCCACTATATCTGCTCCACTTTTCAGATATAACAAGGAGTAGTTTAAAGAAGAGGCATAAATAAAGTAGGCAAAAAATAGAGGAAATAGGAATGTTCTATATGCAGGAGAGGGCAAGTCTGACTTCAAAACCATAGGGACGTCAGAAAGTAGAAGACAGGTAAAAGTGTTCAATTTAAACTCTGTTCCACCTTTGTTTCTTACTCTTTTTTACTTCTAATCATTTAAAAAATGATGGGCTCATTTACATGGGTACAGAGGGTTTTTACACTATCAAGAAGGAGCATATATCTGCATCCAGGAGCCACAAGTGTTTGGGTACAACTGCGGCCAGCAGCCTGTACAAATCAATAGCAGGCAGACAGATGCTGTGACTGTACACATGTAATTGCACATCTGAGTGGTTACATACATGGAGGGATGAATGAGCAGGCCTGGATACAAACTGCATGTAACCGCCCAGATGTGCGACTACATGAGCACAGCCGCAGCGTCCGTCAGCCTGCCATTAATTTGTACAGGAAGCTGGGGTACGGTTGTACCCAAACACCTGCTACTCCGGGAAGAAGAAATACTGTTCTTCTTGTCAGTGTAAAGTCCTCTGTGCCCATGTGCATGAGCCCTACATCTCCCTCCCCTGAATGATGCAAGCGTAACTGGTGATGACTAAATAGCTAATGTTCCTAACTGAAGTAATTAAAGTGAAATTATAACATACTTTTAGGGAGCACTTTTGCTACTACTGTATTGTAGTATTTATCTCAAAATTTGTGAATTTTTTTTTTTTTGTAAAAATATTTTCAATAGTGCACTCTGCAGTAGGCTCCGTTCACATGTCAGCGTAGAGATCGCGGACAGAATCACATCGATTCTGCCCGCGATCCGGAAATCATTGCAAATCGCGGGACGCCTGTGCGTTGCCCGTGATTTGCAATGGCACCCCAAACGCTGTGCGATGTTGCCGTGATTTCCGCCTGCCGAATCGCGGTACCATCGCGCAAAAAAAAAAAAAATCGCGGGACGCATGACGCCCCAAAGAAGCTCTTGTACCTTTTTTGGGCGTCATGCGTCCCGTGATTTTTTTGCGCAATGTTACCGCGATTCGGCAGGCGGAAATTGCAGCAACATCGCACAGCGTTTGAGGTGCCATTGCAAATCACGGGCAACGCACAGGCGTCCCGCGATTTGCAATGATTTCCGGATCGCGGGCAGAATCGCTGTGATTCTGCCCGCGATCGCTGCGCTGACATGTGAATGTAGCCTAAGTTCCTGCTGCTAAAACTAGGATAATGATGATGGTAAACATAACTCCCCAGCATTTTCCTTACCATTACATAGCTGAAGAAGGCTAGGCATGATGATTAGGCAAGTAAAAATATAAGCAGCAATTTAAAAAAAAAAAATTAAAATTTTTAGGTTATGCTGTGTGAAATGGAAAAAGTAAAATTTAAAAGTAGGCGTTATCTCAACATGGCTGCAAAACAGAAAATATCCTCTAAAGTAAAGAAAATATGTCACAACATACGCTAGCTGTGTGAGAAACCTCAGATGAAGATGCCATTCTCTTGACTCCTGAGCTACATGCTGGCCCATGGAAAATGTACTTCATAAATCCCCCCCAAACAACTACTCAAATCAAAAGTCAGAAAAAGCAGCTTCAATTTGCTTTAGAGAGATTTCTTTTAAAAGGAAAACATTGCTTATTTTTAATGCAAATCCAGAATCAAATATTTTGTCCCAGGTTGGGTGATGCATGCTTAGCAAGTGTAACAATTATGTTTGCCACTTCCCGCGCAGCATATAGACAAATTACGGCCGGGAGGTACATTCACCGTTCCGGGTCGACAACATATGACATCCTCCTTGAACGGGCCGCTCGTTGGCACGCTCTGTCACCCGTTGGGGAAGGCGGACTCAATGGATGACTAATCAGTGTACTGGCCGCTGCCGGTGCCATGTGATCGCTGTGACCAATCACAGAAGATCACATAACAAGTGTACACAATTGATGGCTTTCATTAATGCCATCCACTGTATATTATTGTGGTGATCTATGGGATTGGTCACAGTGATCACATGCTACAGACAGGGCCAATGACAGCTAACCACAATAGCAAACACTGAATGAATCGAATAGCTGCTTAGAACAGTGAAATTTTCTGGTATAAGCAATTATAAAAAATCCTGATAATTTCCCCAGAGTAGTGTAGTGTTACTATGGTAACATTGTATTGCTCTGGTCACAGTGTTAAAAAAATGTTCTTTGTTACATTTTTTTTTTTTTTTTTACAAAGTAAAAAAGAAAAATTTGTAATAAAAATAGAACATTTTTTTTCTATGTACCATCACCAGTCAGTGTCCCGGATCACTGCCTCACCAGTTATTTGATGATGCTGTAACTGCACTGGTGACAGTATGTGAAAAGACATTTTCCAAAAAACTGTGACAAAAAAATTACAACTTCAAAAAACTCACCATGCTTCTTACTAAATACCTTGGACTGTCTACTTTCCAAAAAGTCTTAGTCCGTAGGGTTTAAATATTGAGTTGGCCTACCCTTTTCAGCTATAACAGCTTCAACTCTTCTGGGAAGGCTGTCCACAAGGTTTAGGAGTGTGTCTATGGGAAGGTTTGACCGTTCTTCAGGCACTGATGTTGGACGAAAAGGCCTGGCTCATAGTCTCCGCTCTAATTCATCCCAAAGGTGTTCTCCTAGGACTCTGCAGGCCAGTCAAGTTCCTCCACCCCAAACTTGCTCATCCATGTCTTTATAGACCTTGCTTTGTGCACTGGTGCGCAGTCATGTTAGAACAGGAAAGGCCAACCCCAAACTGTTCCCACAAAGTTGGGAGCATTAAATGTCCAAAATGTCTTGGTATGCTGAAGCCTTAAGAGATCCCTTCACTGGAACTAAGGGGCCAAGCCCAACCAAATGATTTGGACAAGTGCACAAAGCAAGGTCCATAAAAAAAGACATGGATGAGTTTGGGGGTGGAGGAACTTGACTGGCCTGCAGTCCTGTCCTCAACCCAATAGAAACCCTTTGGGATAAATTAGAGCGCAGACGGCGAGCAAGGCCTTCTCGTCAAACATCAGTGCTTGACCTCACGAATGCGCTTCTGGAAGAATAGTCAAACATTTCAATAGAGAGACACGCCTAAACCTTGTGGACAGCCTTCCCAGAAGAGTTGAAGCTGGTATAGCTGAAAAGGGTGGGCCAACTCAATATTGAACCCTATGGACTAAGATTGGGATGCCATTAAAATTCATGTGCGTATAAAGGCAGGCGTACCTCCAGGGGAGTCCGGAACTTAGCCGCAAGAAAAGCCCTCTTTCCTTCAGCCTCCAGCACCCTGTACCTGATAGTTGTGCCCGGCTTCGCCCCCCATGCTAGCCACTGGGGCTGACAACAACCTAGATGCCAGGCCACATTTTCTAGTCGCTATTGGGACCTGGCGCCTGGGGTTTGTTGAGGTATGTATGTATGTATGTATGTATGTATGTATGTATGAATGAATGAATGAATGAATGAATGAATGAATGAATGAATGAATGAATGAATGTATGCACACACACCATAGTTTGTGGACTTTACAACTTTCCTATATTCTAAATATTAAACACTGATTTGGCTTATTTTCACCAAAGAAATGTAGCAAAATACATGTTGGCCTAAATTCAGGAAAGATTATTTATTTTCAAAATTTTCAGAAACAAAAAGAAAAATGTGGGGTTTTTTTTTCCCCCCCAAAATGTCCAGTTTTTTGTGTTTTTTTTTTAGTTTAGCAAAAAAATGAAAAACCCAGTGGTGATTAAAAACCACCAAAATGTAACATGGGTACAGTGTTACATGACTGCGCAATTCTCCCCCCTCCAATTCTCATTCAAATTGCGAAAAACACTGAAAGTTGAACATTGGTCTGGGCAAGAAGGGGGTGAAAGTGCCCTGTATTGAAGTGGTTAATACTCTTCAAAAGTTGCAATGTGCAGTCTTCAGTTTAAGAAATAACTAGGGGAAGGGAGACAGAGGAAATATAATGTCCTGCCTGTAGCAGACTGATGACAACATTTCCTCTCACTGGAACCCAGGGACAGTGACAGTGGCACTTTATAACTGGCTTATGATGCTAACCTTTCCTCTCTAAATAAGAGTAGTGATTTTTTTTTTCGAGGAATGCATGACTGCTTTAAAAAAATATTTTTTTCTTATCCCCCCAGAGTTTAGACTTAAAGGAGTATTACACAAATTAAATACAAGCTGTAAATCGCATACAGCTATGAAAAAGACGATGCTTTTAATTGTTCTGTTATCACAACCAAGACCTTTTACAAATGTAGCGGTGTTTAATATGCCTGAAAGATGATTGTTTGACATTTGAGAGGAACTCGGCTCCATCTAGTGGCCAAAACGACACACTGCAGCTACTATGGAATTTCTTGTGATGTGATTTTCCTTTCAGGAAGTTGAGAGACTTCATCATCCATAGTGCTCTTGGACTACCAGGATGCACTGCTTCACCGCACAGCCTTCTGGGGGAAGCTTTATAAAGGAAGGGAGGAGCCAGGCTCAGTCTCTTGGGAGAGACACAGTGAGACAAGCAGGAAGCCAGCGCTGTGGGCTGATGCTGCATGCTAGGCCGAAGCCTCTGGGCCTGAAGTGACGACGCTGAAACGTTCCATGCAAAGCAAGAGACCCTTCCCAGAGGTCCCATCGCTGTTTGCAGAGACCGGAGCCATCCACCCCAAACACCTCGCGCGGCTGGGGACAGAGAACAGAGACTAAGACAGCCGTGGAGAGTTCTAAGGGAAAATCCTGTTGGTGAGAGGGCACTTGCCCAAACCTGACTTTATCTACCAAAAGAAGTAACGTTATCCACAGATAGCTATAGTGTAACAGAAGGTGATAAACCCCGGGGTAGATCAGCATACTCTCTCAGGAGATTCATAGACAAACAATAATATCTGTAAAGGAGTCGCCAGAGGCCCATCTCTCTCACAGAAGTTATTGCTCAGCTACACAGATACCCTGTGGTGACAACCAACAGCTCACTGCTCTTTTTTCTCTCTCTTGATCTTCATTCCTAATGCGGATTACAAATATATCTGCGCAGTTATCTTGCTAGCGAAGATTCAAGAAGAAGAAAGAAGAGGACTTTGGGGAAGGGACTCAGATAGGCCTATCTATCTTGTACTGTGTCTAGCATCAATGAGGGAGTAGTGTGGGATATTTCTTTTATCTTTTTAAAGCCGATTTAAGTAACCCTTTAAAATAACCGTATTTCATTGTATCTCACTTGCTTAATTTGATATACAGTAAATTAAGCTTTGGTTAATTACAATCCTGTGTGCTGTTCCATTGTGTCACCCAGAAAGACTACCATTGAAGAAGGTAATAAGTCACTGTTGCATATTGAAGTATTGTAGTCCAATCTGTGTATCCATTTGAAGGTCCAGTCCTATTCTGGTCAGTTGTGCCTGAGGAGGGATCGAGCCAGTTCTATAGGGTTGTTAGGCAGGGTGTAGACCCAATAACATAATCAGCAGCTCCTGCGGGGGTGGTGCTACACGTGGGGGCTCGTCCGGGATCTCTACAGTCCTGCAACACAACCCTCTCAGCCACAGAATCCCCCTCAACGCAGAAATGGATCCTACCGCTGCAGCCGAGTGGTGCAGGGAAGAGAATGTCGTAGTGGAAAATGGCCTGGTGGTTGAAATCAAGGGAGAGGTCTGGACTGAGGAAAAACTCCTCCCAGTTTTAAGGGCACTGTCCACAGACAGGAAATTCTGGGTGACTGACATAAAGACAGACACCACCGTTCCACACACGTATGCATTGTGTGAGTGGAGGAAGGGGGTCCCCGATTACTTTAAGGGAACCAGTGTAAAGACTACTGACCAAACAGAACTTTTTTTAATACATCCAGAAGTCCTTACTGAAGGTCCCTCATCCACCACTCCTGGGGGATCCAGCAAAGAAAAAGGTGTCCAAGAAGGAAGTCCAGAGTCACCACCTTTGTCTACCTTTAGCTCAGAACTGTGTGCTGTTCTCGGGGAAATCGTAGCAAAATGTAGTAAGGACTCCCCAAACTATCTGATGACTGGATATAGGAAGCTCAGGACATTCTCTGGGAAACAGCCTGTGCCTTCAACAGAAGATGGGTTTGAAGAGTGGTTAGATACCGCCACTCAGGCTTTGGAAGAGTGGGAGGTACCAGAACAGCATAAGAAACAGAGAATCACAGAAAGTTTAAGGGGACCTGCACTAGAGGCCGTACGTAATCTCAAGCTAAGCAAAAAGAACTGTACTGCACAGGATTATCTAGACATTCTACAAGATGTATTTGGTCGGACGGAGAACGTGGCTGAACTTCTTTACCAGTTAGACCACTGTTACCGAGAAGAGGAAGAGAAGTTGTCCGAATTTATTAGACGCCTGGATAAGATCATCCACCAGATCCTGTTAAAGAAAGGGATAGACCCCCGGAAGGTAGATGAGACTCGTGCACGGCAGGTGCTGAGAGGGGCTCAACCTTTAGATCCCATTGCCATACTGTTGCGAACTCGTCAAGACGGTGGCATTCTAGAATACCCTGACCTGATTCGAATGGTCAGAGAGGAAGAGGTCATGTTGGACAACAAAAAGAAGAGTCGGCAGTTTGACTCAACTGCTCGAGTCAGAGTGATAAGTGTAGAAGAAGGTGATTCGCAAGTTGAACTCCTAAAGACCCAGGTGTCCCAGTTGATAGAAATGGTGTCTATCCTGACTAGTCAGGCATCCACTCTACCTAATGGGAACATATCAGAGAAGCCAGATGAACCTGCTAACCTTAGAGCAGATCCGGAACCGAGACCTACAAGATTGTTAACTTGTTTCAACTGTGGGGGAGTAGGTCATGTTAGAGGAGTATGTCCCAGCCCAGGAAAGGTTGTCTCAAAACCTCGCAAGCCAGCGGAAAACTTCAGAGGGCCCCCGGTGAAGGAGTCAACCGGGTGCCCGCCAGTTTCAAGGGACTCCAGGAGGCTCACTGGTTCAGGGAAACTGAGTCAGGGAGTAAGATCTAGGTACAACGTCCCCGCGTTCTATACTCCAGGCTACTGGGGGGAGGAAAATCAATGCACACCGTGCCCAGCGGGGACTGAATCCAAGAAAAAAAAGAAAGAAGAAAAGAGCTTGGGTGCAGAGAACTGAATCAGACAACAAGGCCACTTCAAGAGAATTCCCAACTAACTTGGTCGGGCCTTCCCCTGTAGTCTCCGTCCAGGTAGAAGGAATTTACACAAGAGCCCTCCTCGACACTGGGGCCCAAGTGACTCTTCTGTATAGAGACTTCTATGATAAACACCTTACCCATCTACCTCTGCAGAAGTTGGAAGATCTGGAGATATGGGGTATCGGGACTCAAAGTTTTCCCTATGACGGGTATCTGCCAATCAAGTTGACCTTTGACCCATCAGTGGCTGGTGAAGCTGAAACCTTTGACACCCTAGCGGTGGTCTGTCCTCGTCCGCCAGGGGCCAACAAAAGCTCTCTCATTGTAGGGACCAACACTGACCTAGTAAGGCGCCTCCTGACACAACTGGTCCAGGGACAGGATTCTCCAGCGCCAAGGATTCACCCCATGCTACGGCAGGCCTATCAACGACTAGTATTGGAGCAAGAGACTCCTGCAGAAGGAGTTGGAAGACTCTGGAAGTTGGACAGAACAGAAAAGGTCTTGCAGCCAGGAGAGGTGGCTTGTCTGAAAGCTTCAGTTAAACTCACATGGAAACAGCCTGGCCCTTTTATCATCTTTGAATCAGGTCCACAGGAAGAGGAGAGAGGGATAGAAGTAATCCCTGAAGTGATCCCTTTGAAGGTGTTACAGAAAAACCGTGGAAGGGTTTTAGTGAGTGTCAGAAACACCTCTACTACACCGGTGAAGGTACCGGCCAGATTGCTGTTGGGCCAAGTTAACCCGGCTACCCCAGTTGTCCCATCTGATCTTAAAGAGGAGGGAAGTGGTGAAGTTGTCATAGAAGAGCTCTGCTCTGGAAGCGCTGCCCTCCCACCGGAATGGGTGAAGAGGGCCAAGGCACAACTTGCTCGATGGCGAGGAATATTTTCTAAGGATGAGTTTGACGTGGGCTGCGCCAGGAGTGCCACTCATAAGATCCGCCTGAGTGAGGACAAACCTTTCCGAGAAAGAGTCCGGCGAGTTCCCTTGGGTGACTTAGAAGATCTACGTCAGCAGCTGGCGGAACTCAAGAAGACTGGGGTTATTCGAGAATCCAGGAGCCCATATGCTTCTCCGATAGTGGTAGTCCGGAAGAAAAACGGATCTTTGAGGCTTTGTATCGACTACCGAACACTGAACAGAAGAACCATCCCAGACCAGTATACCACTCCTCGAATTGAAGACGCCCTACAGAGCCTGTCAGGGGCGAAGTGGTTCAGTGTGATGGACTTAAAGAGTGGGTACTATCAGATCCCCATGCACCCTGAAGACCGGGAGAAGACAGCCTTCATAACCCCCGTGGGGTTCTTTGAGTTCAATCGCATGCCGCAGGGGTTGTCAGGAGCCCCTGCTACTTTCCAGAGGCTGATGGAAAGGACTGTTGGGGATATGAATTTGATAGAGGTACTGGTATACTTGGATGATGTTATCGTGTTTGGCAGGACTTTGGAAGAACACGAGGAGAGGTTGGAAAAGGTCCTGAAGAGGCTACACGAAGAAGGCCTGAAACTTTCTCCTGAGAAGTGTCAGTTCTATCAATCCTCGGTCCATTACCTGGGCCACATCGTGTCTGCAGAAGGGGTAGCCACCGACCCGGACAAGCTGGATGCTGTCTCCTCCTGGCCGAGACCTACAAATGTGACCGAACTTCGGTCGTTCCTGGGCTTTTGCTCCTATTACAGGAGGTTTGTGGAGGGGTTCGCCAAGATTGCCCGACCCCTCAATGAGCTACTAAAGAACGAGGAAGATGACGTTCCTGAACTGGTCAAGCCGACGAAGTCCACCATGGGACCCCGGAAGGCTAAGGAATCCATCCAGGATCAGTGGACCCCAGAATGTGAAGGGGCTTTCATTCAGCTGAAAAAGAATCTAACCACTGCCCCTGTGTTGGCCTATGCAGACCCCATGAAACCATATGAACTGCATGTCGATGCCAGCCGAGATGGGCTGGGTGGGGTACTCTACCAGGAACATGAGGGTCACTTGCGACCTGTCGCCTACGTGAGCAGGAGTCTACTACCTGCTGAAAGGAATTATCCTACCCACAAACTTGAATTCTTGGCCTTGAAGTGGGCAGTGGTTGACAAATTGAAAGATTACCTGTACGGAGCTGAATTCATTGTCAAGACGGATAATAATCCCCTTACCTATCTGTTGACTACAGCCAAGCTGGATGCCACAGGACACAGATGGTTGGCTGCCCTCTCTAGCTTCAACTTCAGCCTGAAGTATCGGCCAGGAATCGGGAACAGGGATGCAGATGCCCTATCCAGAAGGTTGCATGCACCACACGAACCTGATGAAGAATGGACCCATTTGGCTCCAGAAGGGGTGCGTGCCCTATATCAGGGAACTGAACTTCGATCCAGAGGAGGATCAAGAGCCGAAGAGATTGGGGTTTCGGCTGTCGGGGTACCCAAATACTATTGCAGGGGGACCCAGGTTGAAGGGGAAGATTTACCCCGGCTATCCAAAAGGGACTTGAGGAAGGAGCAGCTGGAAGACCCTCTGGGAAAACTTCTTTTGGAAGCCTTGGAGATCCAGCGCCCTGAGTTGCTTCTAACCGATTCTCCTCAGGGGGCCCGCCTGTTGCATAGAGAGTGGACCCGGTTACAGATCCGAGAAGGGGTGGCCTACCGAAGAGGCCCATCTGAAGATCTGGAGGAGAAGTGGCAACTGTTCTTACCAGCTAAATACAGGGAGAGAGTTCTGGCTGCTCTTCATGATAATCATGGCCATCTGGGACCTGAAAGAACTTTTCAGCTTGTCAGAGACAGGTTCTACTGGCCCTGTATGAGGGCCGAAGTTGAAGGATACTGTCATTCTTGTGTCCGATGTATACAAAGGAAGACTCTGCCACGTCAAGCAGCCCCAATGGGCCATCTGCAAAGCCAGGGACCCATGGAACTGGTGTGCATTGATTTCCTTTGCCTAGAGCCTGATCTGAGTGGCCAAGGGAATGTCCTTGTGATAACAGACCATTTTACCAGATACGCCCAAGCATTCCCAACAAAGGATCAGAAGGCCTCTACAGTAGCCAAAGTTCTTGTAGAAAAGTTCTTTGTACACTATGGGTTACCACAACGCCTCCATTCAGATCAGGGAAGAGACTTCGAAAGCAGACTGATCAAGAGACTGTTAGATCTGTTAGGCATCCAAAAGACTAGAACTACTCCCTACCATCCACAAGGGGATGCCCAGCCGGAACGATTTAACAGGACTCTTTTGGACATGTTGGGGACTTTGAGCTCAGAGAAGAAACAGCATTGGGGCAAACATGTAGCTGCCATTGTGCATGCCTACAACAGTACTGTCAGTGATGCTACTGGATATTCCCCTTATCGTCTAATGTTTGGACGAGAGGCTCGGTTGCCAGTGGATTTGGCCTTTGGCATCTCGCCCGATCACACCTCTTCAGCATCGCACAAGGGATATGTGGACCGACTGCGGAAGAGTCTGCAATCGGCCTATGATAAAGCTCAGGCCACATCTGATCAACGTGGACTGAGGAATAAAAGGAATTTCGACTTAAAAGTTCGGATCCAAGACTTGCAACCAGGGGACAGGGTATTGTTGAGGAACTTGGGTGTCCCGGGGAAACACAAGTTGGCAGACCGCTGGAAGTCCCAACCTTATGTTATCTGCAAGCAACTACCAAACCTCCCTGTGTATCAAATTCGGCCTGAAGGAAGTGTGGGTCCATTGAAGACTTGGCATAGGAACCATTTACTGCCTCTCTCTGAAGCAGTTCGCATGCCTCCTGTCGTAGATTCGCCAGAGACCCCTTCGACCTCTCACCTGTCCAGACCAGTCACCAGATCTCAGTCGACACTCCCAGATGTGAGGGAGGGAAATTCTCCATCTGAAGATCTGGAAGATGAAGAGGAGGTACCTGACTGGATGTGGTCATCTCAGTTACCAGAACCCACACCTGCCTCTCTGTCTTCATCCGAATTGGCTGACAGAGGAACCCTTCGGGCGGAAGCCCCCGAATTCATACCTTTCCACATGCTTCCAGAAGAAGTAGTTGATGATGAAGATCCTGAGGAGGAGGTTGCACCTTTCTCTGAAGAAGAACTGACCACTCTTGAAGCATCAGATTCCTGTGTGTTGGAACATGAGGAGGAGGACATTGAAGAATCCCCAGAAGTGGCTGGTCCTAGTACCTCTGAGATCGTGCATCCCAAAGAACAGAGGGAAAGAAGAGTCATTCACCCACCCAAAAGACTGACCTATGACCAATTGGGTGAATGCTCGGAAGAAGCTATCTTTACTTCCAAACGATCTCTTGATCAGCCTAGTTCTTCCACCGCAGATTTGGTGGAGGACAACCCTAGCTCACCCCCAGGCACATCTGTACAAGCCACCCAAGTGTCGGGGGTCTGTGAACAGAATTACCTTCCCTCCCCTGACAATTGGTGGGAGGTTCCTATGTCGAACCTGTGTTGTAATATGCAGTTGTTGAGTTTGAATTCTGCTTATGAAAAGGAAGATAATTCCCTGTTATGCATATGTTAATGTTTTTGTTGTGTACTGCCAACATATGCACTGGAGTACATGCTGTTGTCCTCTTTGGGGACCAAAGTTTCTTAAGTGGGGGGAGTGTGTAGCGGTGTTTAATATGCCTGAAAGATGATTGTTTGACATTTGAGAGGAACTCGGCTCCATCTAGTGGCCAAAACGACACACTGCAGCTACTATGGAATTTCTTGTGATGTGATTTTCCTTTCAGGAAGTTGAGAGACTTCATCATCCATAGTGCTCTTGGACTACCAGGATGCACTGCTTCACCGCACAGCCTTCTGGGGGAAGCTTTATAAAGGAAGGGAGGAGCCAGGCTCAGTCTCTTGGGAGAGACACAGTGAGACAAGCAGGAAGCCAGCGCTGTGGGCTGATGCTGCATGCTAGGCCGAAGCCTCTGGGCCTGAAGTGACGACGCTGAAACGTTCCATGCAAAGCAAGAGACCCTTCCCAGAGGTCCCATCGCTGTTTGCAGAGACCGGAGCCATCCACCCCAAACACCTTGCGCGGCTGGGGACAGAGAACAGAGACTAAGACAGCCGTGGAGAGTTCTAAGGGAAAATCCTGTTGGTGAGAGGGCACTTGCCCAAACCTGACTTTATCTACCAAAAGAAGTAACGTTATCCACAGATAGCTATAGTGTAACAGAAGGTGATAAACCCCGGGGTAGATCAGCATACTCTCTCAGGAGATTCATAGACAAACAATAATATCTGTAAAGGAGTCGCCAGAGGCCCATCTCTCTCACAGAAGTTATTGCTCAGCTACACAGATACCCTGTGGTGACAACCAACAGCTCACTGCTCTTTTTTCTCTCTCTTGATCTTCATTCCTAATGCGGATTACAAATATATCTGCGCAGTTATCTTGCTAGCGAAGATTCAAGAAGAAGAAAGAAGAGGACTTTGGGGAAGGGACTCAGATAGGCCTATCTATCTTGTACTGTGTCTAGCATCAATGAGGGAGTAGTGTGGGATATTTCTTTTATCTTTTTAAAGCCGATTTAAGTAACCCTTTAAAATAACCGTATTTCATTGTATCTCACTTGCTTAATTTGATATACAGTAAATTAAGCTTTGGTTAATTACAATCCTGTGTGCTGTTCCATTGTGTCACCCAGAAAGACTACCATTGAAGAAGGTAATAAGTCACTGTTGCATATTGAAGTATTGTAGTCCAATCTGTGTATCCATTTGAAGGTCCAGTCCTATTCTGGTCAGTTGTGCCTGAGGAGGGATCGAGCCAGTTCTATAGGGTTGTTAGGCAGGGTGTAGACCCAATAACATAATCAGCAGCTCCTGCGGGGGTGGTGCTACACAAATAAGATTTGATATGACCAAGTTAAGTCAGTTTTAGAGATGATACGACAACCATGACAAAAATATGACGGTGAAAAAGAAGATAAAAGAACATAAAGAGATAACAAAGGAATAATTACCATCAAAGCATATTTACATATTCTTCAAATTAATTATCTCCTTGTGAATAAATGAGTTAACAAAAAGGTACTGCTGATCTAGACACTGCCTGCCATCACAATAATTATAGCTGAAAAACCACATACAGTTTTAAGTTTAAAAAAAAAAAAAAAAAAAAATTGGTTTCTAAAGGCATCATATTTGTACAAAGAATAATAATTTTCAATATAAACAGACTACACTGTAACTAGTAATTTATCTTTAGTGTGGTTACGTTTAAGTCTCCCTTCACACTAGCACGACTTGTCAGGCAACTTGGTCAGCCTGACAAGTCCTGCACCGTCGCGGACCATTGACTGCTACAGGATCCGTTCTAATAGGAGCGACACAAGTCGCTCCGACTTAGAAAAAGGGTCCTGTACTACTTCGGGGCGACCTCGGAGCGACTTGCATAGACATTAATTTTATGAAGTCTGTGCAAGTCATGCCGAATCGCGCTGCATGCGACTTCACAGGTCGCCCCCTAAGTCGGAGCGACGTAGTGTGAACCGAGCCTAAAGTTATTGATTGCATACTTGGTCATACCTTATGTGAATCAACATAAAGCAAAGTAATATCAAGGTTTTAGGTGACACACCCAGTCTGCAAACCTAAATTCCACTGCACTAATGATGTGCCTGATCAACTTCTGAGATCTGGTGGTTCAGGCTCAGTTCTGCCTTTTTTTTTTTTAACTCTATTCACTCTTTCACACTGTGTTTGTGAAAGCACTCAGGTTTTTTTAACACGTGAGATTGGGGGGCAGTAAAACCCCAGGATTGAGCCTCACTGACAATCAACACAGGGCTCTGCACAAAGGGAATGATCTCTCTGTGTTATTGTCCCTGCAAAGCAGGGAGAAGAAACAAAGATCTTTAGTAAAAAGCAGCACACAATTCACAAAAAACACTTGTTGTTAGGCACATATTTAACCCGTTAATTACCCGAGATGTTAACCCCTTTCCAGCCAGTGTCATTAGTACAGTGATAATGTATTGTATAATGTGAGTGGCAGTCGGTGTCAGATTGCTCGCCACGCTATCACAGTCTCAGTTACTGATCGCCATTAGCAGTTTAAAAAAATAAAAATTGCATACACAGTATATTTAACATAGTTTGTAGACAATAAATGGATTTTTGTAAAATCTTACCGTAAAATCCTTTTCTCTTAGCTCATTGACAGACGTAGTCCTCGGTGATACACCACCTTCGGGTTATGTTGCCTCCACAGGAGCAGGACTAGACAGGAAATTAAAAAGCTCTGGCCACACCCCAGGGGCAGTCCCAGAGGGTATATCCTCTCTCTCTCTGCCTCAGCAAATCAGTTATGTGAAAAAGCAGTCTTTAGAGATTTTAACCCAACTCAAAAAAACAGAGGGGCGGGGACTACGTCTGTCAATGAGCTAAGAGAAAAGGATTTTACGGTAAGATTTTACAAAAATCCATTTTTCTCTAGCGCTCATTGACAGACGTAGTCCTCGGTGATACACCACCTTCGGGACGTCCCAGAGCAGTATCACAACTGAGGGGTGGGAAAATGGAAATCAAATCCCAATCTAGAAGGCCCAACCGGTGCCAACTAGAAGTTTACAATGCTCATCCTTAATGATGAGACTCAACAAAAAAAGAGAAAACAATTTTTTTTTTTTTTTTTTTTCAAACAGAAAAAAACCCTCGAGGTAGACCACCGGTCTCCTCAAATTGCGGCCTGCAAAACCTTGCGGCCAAATGAGGCATCCGCCGATGCCGTCACATCAATTTTATAGAATTTTGTAAAGGTATGTACTGACGACCAGGTGGCCGCCTTACATACCTGGACCAATGACGCCTGATGGCGAAAGGCCCAGGAAGTACTGAGCGCTCGAGTGGAGTGCGCCCTAACAGGGAACGGAGGACTCTGACCCTTAATAGAATAAGCCTGTACCACCGTTTGTCTAATCCATATGGCAATGGTCGCGGCAGATGCAGGCAAACCCTTTCTGGGGCCATCCGTGATCACAAAAAGTGAATCCGTCTTACGGAATGATTCCGTAGCTTTCAGGTATACCCTGATTGCCCGAACCACATCTAAGGAATGCAACGCATGTTCCCGATGATGCTTGGGCTGAGGACACAAGGAAGGTAGTACAATATCTTCATTCAGATGAAAATCTGAAACCACCTTAGGAAGAAAAGATGGCTTAGGATGAAGTACTACCTTATCCCTATGAATCACTAGGTATGGGGACTGGCATGATAATGCAGCCAGTTCTGACACCCTGCGAGCAGAAGTAATAGCCACCAAGAAGGCCACTTTCTGGGATAAAGTAAGCAAGGGAATCTCCCTGATGTTTTCAAAAGGAGGTTTCTGTAGAACCGACAAAACCAAATTAAGATCCCAAGGCGGTAAGGGCGCGCGGACTGGAGGAGCCAGGTGCCGCACCCCCTGGATGAAATTCCGCACCAAGGATTTGGTAGCTAAAGGCTTCTGAAAGAAGATTGCTAATGCTGAAACTTGACCCTTGATGGTGCTCAAGGCTAGCTTCTGCTCAACCCCTTTGGCTGGGTTGGTCCTTTGCTTGTCCGACCAGCCCCTCTTGAACCCTCCTGGAGGAGTCTTGCCTTTCCCGCTAGTACCAGCCGGGCGCCCTTTATGGGCGGTAAAGAAAGGTCCTCGCTTGTTGCGAGGTCCCTTAGCTTTAGCAGCCTGTGGCAAAAAAGTGCTCTTGCCCCCAGTGGCATCCTTAATGATTTCATCTAGGTTGGCCCCAAATAGACGATTCCCCTGAAAGGGGAGATTTGTCAAGGTCTTCTTGGAACCTAGGTCAGCTGACCAGCATTTTAACCACAGCACACGTCTGAGGATCACCGCTGTCTTAGATGCATGCCCTAATAAGGGAGTAGTGTCCAAGGCTGCGTCACAGATAAACTGTAGCCCTTGTATAATCTGTTCCATCAAATCAGATGTCTCCTGGGGAATATCTTTTCCCCTAAGATCTTGGCGTACCATTTTCGCCCATTCCGTAAGTGTCTGGGAAACTAGACCAATAACAATTACTGGTCTAAAAGCTGACCCTATCAGAGAGAAGATGGTGCGGGACTCTGCTTCCATCTTTCGATCCACCGGATCCTTAAAGGACGAAGTGTCCTCCACTGGAATAACCGTGGCTTTATTCAGCCTGGAAATAGGCGGATCCACGACTGGTGGTACCGTCCATTTCTTAATGATGGATTCCTCAAACGGATAGCGTCTAGCAATACGCTTGGAAATAGTAAAGGTACGTTTAGAATGCTCCCATTCTCCTTTAATCTGATTACCGAAACATTTAGGTACAGGAAAAGCCTTCATCGTCTTGATGGGCTTATTAGTACCAAAAGGAATCTCTGTTTCAGTTGCCTCTGCCGGTAAAGCCTCAAGTTTTAAGGTTTCCTGCACTGCCACAACTAGTGCGTCCACCAATGCTTCTTCCTGAATAATAGCAGGAGAAGAAGCGTCCTCCTCACTGTCTGGGGGGGCTTTACCTGGGATAACAGCCCTTGCAGAGGAACCTGCAACTGCCGTGACCACCTCTGAATCTGAGTCAGAGGTGTCAGATGGTATAGGGGTAGGCGGGGGTCGCTTCCTTGACCCCCGTCCCTGACAGGCCGCCTCCACCCGAGCCACCATAGACTCCAAAATTGCTGTAAATGACTCTATACTCTGTGCACCGGCGGGTCCCGTGGCCCCCTCGAGGGAAACAGGTGGGGGAATATGTGTGGCAGGGTCCATGATAACTCCAGTTACTTCCTGGATAATATAATTCAAAAATAAAACTTTTCTTTTTTTTTTTTTTTTTCGACCCCCAGCGCCACAAAAGCCCCTTAGTGTTACCTGCTAGGGATCCCTATCGATCGAGAGAGAGAGAGAGATAGACCCCCAGGCTCACCACTTGATGCTCAGAGTTTAACTGCAACAGGTTACAGCGCTGTCTTAACAAACAGGAAGTCTTTTGGCTGGCTGCCCAGGAAGAAAGGAGGCGGCTCCGCCCCTCTGTACGCCTTCCGGCGCCTCCCCCAAGCTCCACGAGGTGTTTGGATCACCTCAAACATGGCCGCCCCCATGCTGGAGACACGAGGCTACGCCAAAATGGCGGCTCGTGCGATCCAGCAAAAAAAATGGCGGCGGCCCGTACTGAATAGCGGTGTGCTGCAGGGCACACAACACTCTCACTGCATGGGGATATGGCGTGGTTGGCGGTACCGGCCCTGGCGGACCGCATGGCCGTTCGGGAGGCCTGCTGATAGCTGGAGATCTGATTAGGAAGGCAGTCTACATGTCCGTGGCTTCTGACTGGTAGGTAGCTTATTCTTAACCCATAAGATTCCCAGAATGCCACAGATTACATCTTTAAAACATGTATACAATTAGATTGTTGGCTCCCAAACCAAGCCTCCTGGCTTTTTGCACACATATACCCTCTGGGACTGCCCCTGGGGTGTGGCCAGAGCTTTTTAATTTCCTGTCTAGTCCTGCTCCTGTGGAGGCAACATAACCCGAAGGTGGTGTATCACCGAGGACTACGTCTGTCAATGAGCGCTAGAGAAATAACTTTTACGCGAACTAATAATATACAGTTGTGCTCATAAGTTTACATACCCTGGCAGAATTTATGATTTCCTGGCCATTTTTCAGAGAATATAAATAACACAAACTTTTCTTTCACACATGGTTAGTGTTTGGCTGAAGCCATTTATTATCAAATGAACTGTTCTTACTTTTTTTAAATTAGAATGACAACAGAAACTACCCTGATCAAAAGTTTACATACCCCAGTTATTATCGTGTATTGCCCCCTTTAACATTAATGACAGCTTGAATTCTTTTGTGGTATTTGTGGATGAGGCTCTTTATCTTCTCAGATGGTAAAGCTGCCCATCCTTCCTGGCAAAAAGCCTCCAGTTCCTGTAAATTCTTGGGCTGTCTCGCATGAACTGCACGTTTGAGATCTCCCCAGAGCGGCTCAATGATATTGAGGTCAGGAGACTGAGATTTCCACTCTAGAACCTTCACTTTATTCTGCTGTAGCCAATGACAGGTCGACTTGGCCTTGTGTTTAGGATCATTGTCATGTTGGAATGTCCAAGTACGTCCCATGCACAGCTTCCGGACTGATGAATGCAAATTTTCCTCCAGTATTTTTTTTTACAATTTACTGCATTCATCTGACCAAATTTCCTGTGCCTTTGTAGCTCACACATCCTCAAAACATCAGCGATCCACCTCCGTGTTTCACAGTAGGAATGGTATACCTTTTATCATAGGCCTGGTTGACTCCTCTCCAAATGTAGCGTGTATGGTTGTGGCCATAAAATAAATTTTGGTCTCATCACTCCAAATGACTTTGTGCCAGAAGGTTTGAGGCTTGTCTCTCTGTGCTGTTTGGCATATTGTAAGCGGGGCATTTGCGTAGTAATGGCTTTCTTCTGGCGACTCGACCATGCAGCCCATCTTTCTTCAAGTGCCTCCTTATTGTGCATATTGAAACAGCCACACCACATGTTTCATTTTCAACTTCTTGATTAGAGTTCGAACACTGCTGATTGGCATTTCCAATTCCTTGGTTATCTTTTTATATCCTTTTCTGTTTTATACAGTTCAACTACCTTTTCCTGCAGATCCTTTGACAATTATTTTGCTTTCCCCATGAATCCAGAAACGTCAGTGCAGCACTGGATGAAAGATGCAAGGGTCTGTCAGGAGTCCAGAAACTCATTGACCTTTTATACACACACACACTATTAACAAGCAAACAGATCACGGGTGAGAATGGTTACCTTGATTAGCCATTCAAACCCCTTTGTGTCAACTTGTGTGCATGTCATCAGGCCAAAATTACCAGGGTATGTAAACTTTTGATCAGGGTCATTTGGGTAGTTTCTGTTGTCCGTATGATTTAAAAAGAGTAAACAGTTGATTGATAATAAATGGCTTCAGCCAAACACTAAACCATGAGTGAAAGAAAAGTTTTTGTAATATTTAGGTTCTCGGCCAAGAAATCAAATTCTGCCAGAGTATGCAAACTTAGGAGCACAACTGTACACTTATTGGGATTTTTGCCAAAGAAATTTAGCTTTTTTCATTTATACAATAAAAATCCAAGTGGTAATCAAATACCCCCTAAGTCCCAGTTTACACTACCGCGACTTGTCAGGCGACTGGTCAGCCTGACAAGTCACGGTCCATTCTGTGCTAGGGGAACCGTTCTAATAGGAGCGACTCAAGTCGCTCCAACTTAGAAAATAGTTCCTGTACTACTTCGGGGCGACATCAGAGTGACTTGCATTGACTTCCATTATGTAAAGTCTGTCCGCGGTGCACACAACTTCACAGGTCGCCCCCGAAGTCGGATCGCCATAGTGTGAACCGACACTTAAGAAAGCTCTATTTGTGTTAAAAAAAATTGATATAAAATTTTTTCGGGTACAGCCAAAAAAAAAAACATGCAATAACCAGTTAAAGTAGCGCAGTGCTACTTGTCACAATTGGTGGAGGCAATGCAGTGGCCATGAACGCACACTAATCATTGAAGTATAGTTTTCTTTTACCTACAGCTGTTCTGTCTACAAACACACCAGGTGCGAAGTTTTAGTAATTTTATGTGAAATTTTTACTTTTAACCACTTGCTGACCATATAACTTAGATATATGGCGGCAAAGTGGCATGGCTGCGCTGGATCACGTTCCTTGCACATTACCTGGTAAGCGGTGAGAGGGGGGGGGGCAGAGACAATCAGACTCCCGTCGGTCACCCTATATAATGGGGGTTTTTCTGTCGTCCAACAGGGAAGAATTCAGACAAGGCTGACAACACTACTGGGGATTCCAGTACAGGAAGTTAGGAGCTTACTGGATTTCTAGCAGGATCAAAATATTTTTATAACTGCCATTTTTAGAGCCAAAACAATGGCAAATGTGCATGTACATTGATGTTCTGTAACCTCTTGCTGCCCACATAATGCATATATATGCAGTGGAAAAGAGGGTGGGCTTCAACACCCACACACCTCCCATAGGTGTTCATAGGCTACTGGGGTTTCTGTGCTGAAAGCACTCCCAGTACAGTGACCGAGCTGTCAAAAACCACTCCTGAGCGCTAGTTATTAATTGTGATAGCCAATCACAACGTAGCATACAAGTATTGGCACACACCGTATTCAACTCTGGTGTGAAGTATGAAGTAAATAAAAGACATGGTTCAACTCAAATCCCCGCCCATTTGTGAGCTAATGACAGTGGTCACATGACTGGGCAGACCTTAGTCCTTCTCTCCTTTGCTCAGATGTAACAGCCCAGCTAAAGAAACACTGACGGGGCAGGTAGATGTTGAATAATTGAAAATGCGTAATTTTTTTTTCTCTCTTCAGTGAATAAAGTAAATCTGGTATCATGAGCTTCTCAATGTGAGTTTATTGCTTGACAGGAAGCACCTAAAAGCTTCACTGCCCTGGGGAGCCCTATCCCAACAACATTATACAGGTAAATGTCAACTTCCAAAATATGTTAATAAATTCTGATGAGACCCTTTACTCTGGGGTATCCCATATTTCAGAAAATGTATAAACTAGGCCAAAAGTCCACGAGGCTGTTTTTTGACCAAGTACAGAGTGCACTCTCTTTGCGCTCTTCCCTACTGCACAGTTCAGCAATATATCTAAGCAATGAAAGACAGAGAAAACAAAACACTTTTTGCAGTATCTGGGGAAGGAGGGGAGGGAGAGTCACATGCAACTGAAAGTCAAGTGCTACTGCTGTAGCTCGCCCTTGGATCAGGGGTCCCTGCGGCAAGGTACAAACTCTTTTATAGTGAAAGTAAGCCCAAAGTAGTATTTTCCAGCCTTTGCTTTTCTTTTTTCAAACTTAAAATAATTCTGAGACCACCTCAAATCTTTACACACTAATTACAGTGAATGTGAGACAGTATGGCAATCGCATAAAATAGCTGCATTAAGAAGCTGCTAAAATAATCACCTCATTAGATCTAAATTGGGTTGATTTACCACACAAATTACAGGTCTCTTCTGTTGGATGTTTCTCTATTTTGTCCTCTATCAGAATAATTTATTGAGATTATGTTTTCAATACAACACACACATTATATATTATATATATATATATATATATATATATATATATATATATATATATAATAATAATAATAATAATAATAATAATAATAATGTTTTTGCTAGCCCATCCCCCTAAAGCCACCTCCACCCAAGACACAAAGGACTCCAGGACCGCCGTCAGTGCATCGATGGATGGTTGGGACCTGGAGGGCCCCTGCAGCTTCAGAGAGGGGATCAGGTGGGGAGATGTGCTCAAAAGACTCCATGTCCCAGGGGGACTCTACAAAAAGTGTAACACACTGCAAAAGGGACAACCCCCACTGTGCTGGTAGCATCATTTTCCAGCCTTTGCTTTTCTTTTTTCAAACTTAAAATAATTCTGAGACCACCTCAAATCTTTACACACTAATTACAGTGAATGTGAGACAGTATGGCAATCGCATAAAATAGCTGCATTAAGAAGCTGCTAAAATAATCACCTCATTAGATCTAAATTGGGTTGATTTACCACACAAATTACAGGTCTCTTCTGTTGGATGTTTCTCTATTTTGTCCTCTATCAGAATAATTTATTGAGATTATGTTTTCAATACAACACACACATTATATATTATATTATATATATATATATATATATATATATATAATAATAATAATAATAATAATAATAATGTTTTTGCTAGCCCATCCCCCTAAAGCCACCTCCACCCAAGACACAAAGGACTCCAGGACCGCCGTCAGTGCATCGATGGATGGTTGGGACCTGGAGGGCCCCTGCAGCTTCAGAGAGGGGATCAGGTGGGGAGATGTGCTCAAAAGACTCCATGTCCCAGGGGGACTCTACAAAAAGTGTAACACACTGCAAAAGGGACAACCCCCACTGTGCTGGTAGCATCACCTGGTCGCCAGGCACAAAGCACCAAGCAATCCACAGCAGAGAGAGAAAGGACCCCACCAGACTCACCACCCAGCACAAACAGGCACCTGCAGCCACCAGGATAATCTGCACTCCACGCGCGCAGGAAGTGAAAAGATCCAGGAATCAGCACCAGGGGATGAGGAGGGGCTTCCACTGCCAAAATCGCCGCCCAGAGGGCTCCACTGTCATGGCTGTTGCTATTTTTAATGGCAAACCACCACAAAATGGCAGCTTTGAGCGCACAGGCTACAAGGAAATGGCGGTTCCACGAGGCTCCCAGGGATGCAGGCGGGATCCCTAGGCCTCAAAGACAGGCCCAGGCAGGAGCCCCCACCAAGTACAACTCCCCCCCCCCCCTCGATCATCCGGTCACAGGCGGCACACCCCCGTGCCCCATCTCCAGCATAACGCCCTGCCCCCACCACCCAAAGTGAGCCAGACCACCCACATAGCCCCAGCATAAGCGGAGGGGGATTGGGGGTAGGATGGGGGACAGATGAAGGGGGTTGCCTAACGGGAAGGAGGGGAACCCGGGGGACTTCCTGTCAAAAGGAGAGGCCCACATCCACCCTAAAACCCTCCAGGGGGGAGACAGCTACTTACTATACCAGAAACCAGGCAGGCACCGCTCCAGACAGAACCTCCTCTCCATTGAAATGTGGGGGGCTGTCGGCCAGGAGGAACGCTGCAACTTGGACCAAGACCCAGTTGTATGCGACCTCGAGAGGCGTTTAACTGGCAGGCAAGCCCCTGCACAGAGCTGAGGTTTGCGCATGCTGGCCAGACTGGGGTGACCACTGGATCTAGATAATCCAGACCGTCGCCCAGTCTGGCAGTTGACTGTAGATCTAGCAGGAAAAAAACAGGAGAAAAAGAAAAAAAATTGCCAGGACCAGAGATCCCAGCAAGGAACTTGGTCCTTACTCCTGACTAGGCATAAAAAAACTATACCTATAGCCGAGAAAGAGAGGACACCCCCTGGGACTGCCCATAGGCGTAGCCAGACTAATTTTCTGCCTAGTGTTCTACTCCTGTAGGGGGCAGTATAACCCAATAGTTAAGAAGATCAGGAGCTGTGTCTGTCAATGAACGAAAAAGAAAAGAAACCAGGGGGGAGGGGATGCTACAGTGAATACAAAAATCCAAGGTGAGAATGGTATACTGCAGCCTGCAGGACCGTAACATCTAAAACCAGCATTTGAAGATGCCAGAATATCAACCTTGTCAGACTTTGTGGGGCAAAAATCCGGGCTCTCCTGTACTGAAAGGGGTTTGGTTACCAGCAGGGCCTGCCAATAGGCATGTTTATGTTTTGTACCTAGGGCGCTATTCCTAAAGGCAGAAGTATAACCAAATCATGAAAAATAAAGAGCTGCATCTGTCAATGAACAAACGAGAAGATTCTGTTTTTAAAATAAAAAGGTGTACAAGCACAAAAGTTTGTATCACCCAAGCATGTGAGTTCATGCACTGTGCAGATAGTCTAAGTACCAGCACCGCTGCTGTTGCTGACCTTTTATAGAAAAGAAATGCTAGTTATCTGCTGGTCAAGCTGACCCAGAGGCTTTTATATTTGGTGAATAACTCCAAACAAGCAGGCAAATCAGGAGTTCTGACTTTGCTGCATGTTTGTGCTCAGTAATTCAGGCACAATAGCAGTTGGCGGCAGCAGCAGCTCCCAGATCTCTCTCTCTGCATGTTTCCTTTTAACCAGGAAAACAGCACTGACCAAGGCCTCTTATGAGCCGAGGAGAATGGCCCACATCTATGACGGGGCTCCTTGCACTTGGTAGCCTACGGAAAAAGAGTACTCTTCCCCCCTGAGAGTGCCTACAGCCGACAGTGGGTGTATACCCCCCTAGGGCTGCCCATAGGCATAGTCAAGCTTTTACCTGCCTAGTATCTTACTCTTTCAAAGGGCAGTATAACCCAATGGAGCTGTGTCCGTCAATGAACGAAATAGAAATTAATATTTGTGTCATTCTCAAAACTTTTGGCCACGGCTGTACACGCAACTGCTAATCAATCCTCTAGATGAAAGGGGAACTGATCCCTATCTGTCTGTTTTTAGAAGACCCATTTCCTTTTACACCCCCTGCTTCATAGCTGACAATGGAGGGTCCAATTTGGTCCGACTGAAAAACTGACAGGTAGACCAAATTGGACTACTAGTGTGAAAGGAGCCTTATTCAGGTGTAATGTATAACAAGCTCCAGACCTGCCCTCCACATCCCCGATCCGCTCCCTTCCTGGGAGAGGAAGTTGGGGATCTTCTTCCCGCACAGTGATCTGTGAATGGGAGTCAGTGTCTGGAACTAAGAGTCCAAGTCCAACCCCTGAAAAACAACCCTACACCCTAATCCCCCTCCACCAAATGTTTTGGATCACTGCACAAAGCAAGGTCCATAAAGACATCAATTCCTGACCTCACAAATGCGCTTCTGGAAGAATGGTCAAACATTTCCATAGACTCACTCCTAAAACCTTGTGGACAGCCTTCCCAGAAAAGGTAAAGCTGTTATAGCTGCAAAGGGTGGACCAACTCAATATTGAACCCTACGGACTAAGACTGGGATGCCATTAAAGTTCAAGTGGGTGTAAAGGCAGGTGTCCCAATACTTTTGACAATATAGTGTGTGTGTAAAATATATCAATGTTCGTAACTTTAAAAAAAACATTTAACACAAAACTCACCATCTTGTTTTCCTTTATCCAGTAGGCTGTTTAGCTTACTACATAGCTGAATAATATTATCGAGTTGCCTGTTGATCTGCACATCTTTTACCCAGGCTGGTGTGTGGCACAAGGGGCATTCATTTCCAACTTTGTTATCCACACAAGTCCTAAAAAAAAAAAAAAAAAAAAAAAAGGGTTGTTCATAGCTCAAAAATACCCAATCAAAACATTTAATATTTTGCACTCTGAAATATTGATGTTATACTGTAGCTAAATTGAACAAAGCATTGCTCTGTCACTTGTAAATAACCGGATTCAAATACATTTTACTCTATATTCAGGAGGTTGGCTTGTGTTACTTATACCAACATAGGAACTTCGAAAGTCCTGCTGTCAAGGGAAACTTGTCAAATATGGCATCTATGATTGCTGAATTGTTATTGAATGTGCAAGCTTTGGGGTTGGCAGCTTTGTCCTTGCTTCACTACTTGGTGATTCACAGAGCTGAAGTTGGAATTCCTGACCCATATAACTCCTGGTCAATGACTCATTAAAGAGAACCAGTCACAAATGGCCAACTTCAATATTTTGAATTACTATCCTTAAATGGGAAAGTATTGTAAATTTTCACTGGCACATACATTTTTGCAGTCTTGAACAAAAAATTATTAAAAAAAAAAAAAAAAAAATTGCATGGAACCTCATTAAACTAGTATGACCTACCCTAATTTAGAAAATGAGGGTTTAGGAGAGTTAGTCAGTGCACTTAAACTCTGCTGTCACTGCAACGTCAATCAGTGTTCAACCCAGGACTAAAATCCCTGACGTCACTGTAGACAAATTCGTTCAAGACACGGGATGCATTTCAAAGCCAGTTGGTTTCTTCATTGATCTCAAGGTAGTGACAGCGGCATCCTCCATCTTCAGCACACTTCACCCCTAGCCGGTGACCAAGACTGGTGGTTCTCTGGCTGCTCCCAAGTCACCTTAAGGCCCCTTTCACACATACACCATGATTTCCAACGAGCACCGGTCATATCTGTGCGCCTTGAAGTAGTTCCTGCACTACTTTGGTCCAACTTTTGATTTTTGAGGTCCATAGCCCTCAAGAATACACAGGCATTGCTTCAAGTCCAGTCAAAATTGTGTCAAAATATTGCGCGACTTTTAGGTTGCACTAGTGTGAAAGGGGCCTTATGATATGTTCTACATGTGAATGCATTTCTAGTTTTCAATAAATTGTATTTTATGTTACACTATGGGGTTTTGCTATTGTTTTTTTTTTTCTCAGGGCTAGAAATATTTACTTTTAATTACCTATTATAGGTCAGATGATAACAAAAACTTACTTACCTACAAAACACATGTTCACATCCTCCCAAGCATACAGGCTGCTTCAACATCAACAAGCTGTAGGAAAAAACAAAAAAAATAGTACATAAAAAAAGACCACAGATGCGGTATTCCACAGCTATGCATAGCAAAATAAAATCAAAAGTCATATTGCAAAATAAAGATCTAATATGGCTGCATCTATAATCCCTCTCTTTAGCTATGCTAGTATAGCCGATTTACACCTTTTCTCTCATCTCTTCAAAGCAAGCACAAGTTTGCCAAAATGCTAAGCTTCTTGACAGCCCACTTGACAAGACACATTGGATACTCTAAGCTTTCCGCCATCAATTTTTATTTGTCCTTACTGTGCTTAGAGTGAACCAAGAAACTGGCATCTAGTTGTTGCTCTAGTTATTAGCAGGCATACAAGGACAACAACGCTAGCAATATTTTTGACGGTAGCATGATCTATAGGTAAAGCTTAAAGCATTCCTCTAGACCAGGGCTAAATAAATGTGCTTGAAATCTAGGAGCCAGCTAAAAGTTAGGAGCCATTTTTGTTTTTGCGCATGCCGAATGGCTGGCTTCTGTCGGACCGGCTGCCGTACACACAGCCCAATGGCGGACAGTTTTTAATGAACCGGCCAATGTTGCCCAGCATTTGACCCGTGTGTACTTTGTTTACTTCTTCTGAGAGATATTAAAGGAACACACCAACCACCATGACTAGTGAAAAATGGTGAACAAAATAAACAACTAGCCGCGCACATAATAGATTGATAAATCGAGCACAGTGATATGTGTATAACTAATCAAATGCCATAAAATAGTGCATAAAAAAGTCAAATTCCACCGTGAAAGACCTAATGAAAAGAACAAATTAATACAAAAACAGTCTATAAAGAATAGCGATAAATGATGATCCGGTCACTTCATTTCGCCATGTTGGTGTCACCGGTAACGAGGATTGTGAGAGGACCTGTCTCCAGAATTTTTGCTCGGTCGATGTTTACAGCAAAAAAATACGACCCTTCAAAACCAAAACTTGTTTAATGTCAGCCTAGCGTTTGGAACTTCATTCGCTCTTTGGGCTCTGCTATTCAAGCAGCACAGTGAAGATGTTGCAGAATATAAAAGAAGAAATGGGTTGGAATGAACTAATGATACCATGATGTATTATAGGATGAATAGAGCTCCTTGCTTTGATGGATTTGTATGCTGTGCAGCCCATTTTGTTGTTGTACTCTTCAATAAATATTAAAATATCAAATGATGATCCGGTGAGATTCCAGTGACTCTTGAAATGAAGAACCACCCAAAAGGTCCTCCACCTCTGTGCTCCACACCCCTCAGCCAAGCCACTCACCTCCACTTATTGACTAATGCGCTTGGATGTTCCAACTCTGCACTCAGGACGTAGCTGATATAAGGTCCCTGGTGACTAGTTAGCCTTCCTTCCACTCATAGCATGTAAAAAACAAAAGAGCCCCACTAGTGCAATAACGTATGAGACCTTTAATCTAATTAATCATCCAAGAAATGCACATACATGACACAATCCTTTTTAAAAACACATAAATCAATAGATGTAATAAAAGCGGGGATTGGGGTGCGCACTCTCGTCCCGATGCCGCGGCACAATAGTAATGAGAAGCTAGAACCCAGGAGACACCTCCGCTCACCCGACCGATCCTCCGGTACGGGACTTGGCCACACGACGTTGGAACATCCAAGCGCATTAGCCCGGTCCATGAGAGTGTAGGGCAATAAGTGGAGGTGAGTGGCTTTTGCTAGAAAATTACTTAGAACCCCCAAACATATATATTAGGGATGCACCGAAATTTCGGCCACCGAAATTATCGGCCGAAAATGAGCCTATCCCATTTCGGCCGATAATGGGTTAACAATGCCGAAACTAATGGCCACCGTGAGGAAGGAGGAGGGCGCAGCGCAGGTTTTAAAAGTGCCGCCTCTGGCCGGCAGCCCGCCTCTCAATGACGTCCCTACTACTACGATGTGTGTATGAATGAACTGACCTGACACCGGGTGGGGGGGAGTGGACGCTAATAGCTGTAACTATGTGAGCCTTCACTTCCCTGTCAGGCATGTATCTCCGCTGACAGGGAGGTGAAGCGCTCACATAGTTATTAGCGGCCGCTCCCCCGCCCAATGTCAGGTCAGTTCATTCATGTACAGTCCCGCTGACAGTGAAGTGAAGGCTCACATAGTTATATCTATTAGCGGCCGCTCGCCTGCCCTCCCGCCCGGTGTGTCACTTCATTCATACACACATCGTAGTAGTGACATCACCAGGGGCGGGCCGCCGGCCAGAGGCGCTTCTTTTGAATGAAGGACACCGGAGGAGCACTCGGCAGAGTGACAGTAAGGAGATTGAATCGTTGGGATGGGGAGGGACGCTGAGGCAGCGGGGGGGGGGGGGACGCTGAGGCGAGCTTACCATTGGTATTAGTATTATGCAGCATGAGGGGGTTAATGTATTGTCACTGCTGGTCACTGATGCATGATGCATTAGTGACCGACCAGTGGCAGTTAATTAACCCCTTTGTGCTGCATTAGTGCAACCAGTGTTAATTAACACTGATACTGGTTGCACTACTGCAGCACAAAGGGGTTAATTAACTGCCACTGGTCGGTCACTAATAGATGAGTGACCAGCAGTGACAATACATTAACCCCCTCATGCTGCATAATACAAATACCATTGGTAATTAAATTAACCTCTTGCCAACCCATCACAGTACATATACTGTGACAGGGTGGCAACGACAGGTGTACGTTGCTACCTGTTTTTGGTGTATGCCCCTCTTCTATCTATTTTAAAATTTTTGGGGGGAAAAAGTCATTTTCGGTTTCGGTTTTCGTCCAAAGGGCATCCTGCATTTTTGGTTTCGGCCCAGAATTTTCATTTTGGTGCATCCCTAATCTATGTTTTTTTTTTTCCCAGAGACCTTAGAGAATAAAATGGCAATCGTTGCAATCTTTTATGTCACACTGTATTTGCACAGAAGTCTTTCGAAGTTTTTTGGGAAAAAATACACTTTAATTAATTTAAAAATAACTAAACAGTAAAGTTAGCCCAATATTTTTTTTATAATGTAAAAGATGATGTTATGCCGAGAATCGTGACTGAAAGTGCACTGCTTCTTTTCAGGAGAAATTCAAGGAAAAAAAAAAAAGGCAAATCTTTTAACCACTTAAGCCCCGGAAAATTTTACCCCCTTCCTGACCAGGGGGTATTTTGCGATTCGGCACTGCGTGACTTTAACGGACAATTGTGCGATCGAGCGACGCTGTACCTAAACAAATTTGACGTCCTTTTTTTCCCCACAAACAGAGCTTTCTTTTGGTGGTATTTGATCACCTGTGCGATTTTTTGATCATGCGCTATAAACAAAAAAATAGCGTCAATTTTGCAAAAATCTTGGTGTGTTTGTGGTCCTATAGACCCCAGATCCCTCCATAAAAAGTACCTGTCACATGCCTATTGCTGTCACAAAGCATGTTTACATTCCTTGTGACAGCAATAAAATTGGTCAAAAATAAATAAAATTAGAAGCAATAGTGCTAAAAAAAAAATGTAAGTGTCCCGACCCCCTGTGCTTGTAGGCAAAGGTACAGGTGTGTGTTGGTCCCGCGCATGCAAAAATCGATAGTCCCACACATGTGAGAGGTATTACCGTGAAGTCATCATGATATTTTACATTTTACAAAAATGAATAATGTTTTGCGCTTGTTTGCATTAATATTCAAAAAAAGTGTATTTTTTCTCAAAGTTGCGTTTAAAAAAAAGCTGCGCAAATACTGTGTGACCTGAAAAATTACAAACCCACCAATTTATTCTTTAGGACATTTGCGTTAAAATATATATGATTTTTGGGGTTCTAGGTAATTTTCTAGCAAAAAAAATAAAAAATCTGATTGCTACATGTAAACAAAAAGTAGCAGAAGAAGCCCTTCAACTCCCCCCCCCCATGCTGTGTGTTATATAGTCCTGACCCCCCCCCCCCCCATATTGTGTGTTATATAGTCCTGACCCCCCATGTGTGTTATATAGTCCTGACCCCCCCCCCCCATGTTGTGTGTTATATAGTCCTGACCCCCCATGTGTGTTATATAGTCCTGACCCCCCCCCATGTTGTGTGTTATATAGTCCTGACCCCCCATGTTGTGTGTTATATAGTCCTGACCCCCCCCCCCCATATTGTGTGTTATATAGTCCTGACCCCCCATGTGTGTTATATAGTCCTGACCCCCCCCCCATGTTGTGTGTTATATAGTCCTGACCCCCCATGTTGTGTGTTATATAGTCCTGCCCCCCCCCCCCCCATATTGTGTGTTATATAGTCCTGACCCCCCATGTGTGTTATATAGTCCTGACCCCCCCCCCCCCCATGTTGTGTGTTATATAGTCCTGACCCCCCATGTTGTGTGTTATATAGTCCTGACCCCCCCCATATTGTGTGTTATATAGTCCTGACCCCCCCATGTTGTGTGTTATATAGTCCTGACCCCCCCCCCCATATTGTGTGTTATATAGTCCTGACCCCCCCCCATGTTGTGTGTTATATAGTCCTGACCCCCCCCCCATGTTGTGTGTTATATAGTCCTGACCCCCCCCCATGTTGTGTGTTATATAGTCCTGACCCCCCCCCCCATGTTGTGTGTTATATAGTCCTGACCCCCCCCCCCCATGTTGTGTGTTATATAGTCCTGACCCCCCCCCATGTTGTGTGTTATATAGTCCTGACCCCCCCCCCATGTTGTGTGTTATATAGTCCTGACCCCCCCCCATGTTGTGTGTTATATAGTCCTGACCCCCCCCCATGTTGTGTGTTATATAGTCCTGACCCCCCCCATGTTGTGTGTTATATAGTCCTGACCCCCCCATGTTGTGTGTTATATAGTCCTGACCCCCCCCCCCCATGTTGTGTGTTATATAGTCCTGACCCCCCCATGTTGTGTGTTATATAGTCCTGACCCCCCCATGTTGTGTGTTATATAGTCCTGACCCCCCATGTTGTGTGTTATATAGTCCTGACCCCCCATGTTGTGTGTTATATAGTCCTGACCCCCCCCCCCATGTTGTGTGTTATATAGTCCTGACCCCCCATGTTGTGTGTTATATAGTCCTGACCCCCCCATGTTGTGTGTTATATAGTCCTGACCCCCCCATGTTGTGTGTTATATAGTCCTGACCCCCCCATGTTGTGTGTTATATAGTCCTGACCCCCCCCCCATGTTGTGTGTTATATAGTCCTGACCCCCCCCCCCCATGTTGTGTGTTATATAGTCCTGACCCCCCCCCACCCCATGTTGTGTGTTATATAGTCCTGACCCCCCCCCTATGTTGTGTGTTATATAGTCCTGACCCCCCCCATGTTGTGTGTTATATAGTCCTGACCCCCCCATGTTGTGTGTTATATAGTCCTGACCCCCCATGTTGTGTGTTATATAGTCCTGACCCCCCCATGTTGTGTGTTATATAGTCCTGACCCCCCCCCCCCATGTTGTGTGTTATATAGTCCTGACCCCCCCATGTTGTGTGTTATATAGTCCTGACCCCCCCCCCCCATGTTGTGTGTTATATAGTCCTGACCCCCCCCCCATGTTGTGTGTTATATAGTCCTGACCCCCCCCCATGTTGTGTGTTATATAGTCCTGACCCCCCCCCCCATGTTGTGTGTTATATAGTCCTGACCCCCCCCCCCATGTTGTGTGTTATATAGTCCTGACCCCCCCATGTTGTGTGTTATATAGTCCTGACCCCCCCATGTTGTGTGTTATATAGTCCTGACCCCCCATGTTGTGTGTTATATAGTCCTGACCCCCCCCCCCATGTTGTGTGTTATATAGTCCTGACCCCCCATGTTGTGTGTTATATAGTCCTGACCCCCCCATGTTGTGTGTTATATAGTCCTGACCCCCCCATGTTGTGTGTTATATAGTCCTGACCCCCCCATGTTGTGTGTTATATAGTCCTGACCCCCCCCCCCATGTTGTGTGTTATATAGTCCTGACCCCCCCCCCCCATGTTGTGTGTTATATAGTCCTGACCCCCCCCCACCCCATGTTGTGTGTTATATAGTCCTGACCCCCCCCCTATGTTGTGTGTTATATAGTCCTGACCCCCCCAATGTTGTGTGTTATATAGTCCTGACCCCCCCATGTTGTGTGTTATATAGTCCTGACCCCCCATGTTGTGTGTTATATAGTCCTGACCCCCCCATGTTGTGTGTTATATAGTCCTGACCCCCCCATGTTGTGTGTTATATAGTCCTGACCCCCCCCCCCCCATGTTGTGTGTTATATAGTCCTGACCCCCCCATGTTGTGTGTTATATAGTCCTGACCCCCCCCCCCCCATGTTGTGTGTTATATAGTCCTGACCCCCCCCCCCATGTTGTGTGTTATATAGTCCTGACCCCCCCCCCATGTTGTGTGTTATATAGTCCTGACCCCCCCCCCATGTTGTGTGTTATATAGTCCTGACCAGAGTGTTTACTTCCTGCTTGAAGTAGACGAATCGGTAAGCAGAGATGACAGGAGGTGATGGATGTAAGGCGCTCTTTCCTCCCTCCCCGGTGACCTCATAGAGGTGTATGGAAGAAGTGTCCGCTCTGAGGAGTCACGTGTACACTCTGACTGCAGTAACCAATCAGAATCCCCCCCAATGCACACACACACACACAGCACAGCGATGTGTATGTCCTCCCTATGACAATACACCGAGGAACAGATCACACACGGGACCTCCCCGGGAATCTCCTACCATACAGAGCAGTGCAGTCTCCCCTCCAGCTCCCGCAGTGCCGCTCGGGTCCGGCTCCATTCAGCCATGTGTTGCTCTGTGCCGGGCTCCCCGCTCTCCGGAGGACGGTTCCCGGATCGGACACGTAAAGCCATGGCGGGCGAGGCGCACAGCAACTCAGGTCCGGGCGGAGACTTCAAAAATGGCGGGAGATGGAGGAGAGGAGGGGCTTCTAGGAGGACATGGTGTGTGCAGGCTGTGGGGAGTCTGTGTATGGAAGGTGACAGAGCAGGGAGGATGTGCTCGCCCCATGGGAGACAGAGCTGGGTTTGATTTCCTCATCTACCTCAAACCTTTCTGTTGTCTGCCAGACTCAGACTCCTACAGGCTTCCCTATCCTGACCCGTCTCCTACAGGCTTCCCTACCCTGACCCGCCTCCTACAGGCTTCCCTACCCTGACCCGGCTTCTACAGCCTTCCCTATCCTGACCCGACTCCTTCAGGCTTCCCTACCCTGCCTCCACTCCTACAGGCTTCCCTACCCTGACCCGGCTTCTACAGCCTTCCCTATCCTGACCCGGCTTCTACAGCCTTCCCTATCCTGACCCGGCTTCTACAGCCTTCCCTATCCTGACCCGACTCCTTCAGGCTTCCCTACCCTGCCTCCACTCCTACAGGCTTCCCTTCCCTGACCCGACTCCTACAGGCTTCCCTTCCCTGACCCGACTCCTACAGGCTTCCCTTCCCTGACCCGACTCCTACAGGCTTCCCTTCCCTGACCCGGCTCCTACAGGCTTCCCTTCCCTGACCCGGCTCCTACAGGCTTCCCTACCCTGACCCGGCTTCTACAGCCTTCCCTATCCTGACCCAGCTTCTACAGCCTTCCCTATCCTGACCCGCCTCCTACAGGCTTCCCTACCCTGACCCGGCTTCTACAGCCTTCCCTATCCTGACCCGGCTTCTACAGCCTTCCCTATCCTGACCCGGCTTCTACAGCCTTCCCTATCCTTACCCGACTCCTTCAGGCTTCCCTACCCTGCCTCCACTCCTACAGGCTTCCCTTCCCTGACCCGACTCCTACAGGCTTCCCTTCCCTGACCCGACTCCTACAGGCTTCCCTTCCCTGACCCGACTCCTACAGGCTTCCCTTCCCTGACCCGACTCCTACAGGCTTCCCTTCCCTGACCCGACTCCTACAGGCTTCCCTTCCCTGACCCGGCTCCTACAGGCTTCCCTTCCCTGACCCGGCTCCTACAGGCTTCCCTACCCTGACCCAGCTTCTACAGCCTTCCCTATCCTGACCCGGCTTCTACAGCCTTCCCTATCCTGACCCGCCTCCTACAGGCTTCCCTTCCCTGACCCGGCTCCTACAGGCTTCCCTACCCTGACCCGGCTCCTACAGGCTTCCCTATCCTGACCCGGCTCCTACAGGCTTCCCTATCCTGACCTGCCTCCTACAGGCTTCCCTACCCTGACCCGGCTTCTACAGCCTTCCCTATCCTGACCCGGCTTCTACAGCCTTCCCTATCCTGACCCGACTCCTTCAGGCTTCCCTACCCTGCCTCCACTCCTACAGGCTTCCCTACCCTGACCCGGCTTCTACAGCCTTCCCTATCCTGACCCGGCTTCTACAGCCTTCCCTATCCTGACCCGGCTTCTACAGCCTTCCCTATCCTGACCCGACTCCTTCAGGCTTCCCTACCCTGCCTCCACTCCTACAGGCTTCCCTTCCCTGACCCGACTCCTACAGGCTTCCCTTCCCTGACCCGACTCCTACAGGCTTCCCTTCCCTGACCCGACTCCTACAGGCTTCCCTTCCCTGACCCGGCTCCTACAGGCTTCCCTTCCCTGACCCGGCTCCTACAGGCTTCCCTACCCTGACCCGGCTCCTACAGGCCTCCCTACCCTGACCCGCCTCCTACAGGCTTCCCTACCCTGCCTCCACTCCTACAGGCTTCCCTTCCCTGACCCGACTCCTACAGGCTTCCCTACCCTGACCCGACTCCTACAGGCTTCCCTACCCTGACCCGCCTCCTACAGGCTTCCCTACCCTGACCCGCCTCCTACAGGCTTCCCTACCCTGCCTCCACTCCTACAGGCTTCCCTTCCCTGACCCGACTCCTACAGGCTTCCCTACCCTGACCCAACTCCTACAGGCTTCCCTACCCTGACCCGACTCCTACAGGCTTCCCTACCCTGACCCGACTCCTACAGGCTTCCCTACCCTGACGTGACTCCTACAGGCTTCCCTACCCTGACCCGGCTCCTACAGGCTTCCCTACCCTGACCCGCCTCCTACAGGCTTCCCTACCCTGACCCGCCTCCTACAGGCTTCCCTTCCCTGACCCGACTCCTACAGGCTTCCCTACCCTGACCCGACTCCTACAAGCTTCCCTTCCCTGACCCGACTCCTACAGGCTTCCCTACCCTGACCCGGCTCCTACAGGCTTCCCTACCCTGACCCGACTCCTTCAGGCTTCCCTACCCTGACGCGACTCCTACAGGCTTCCCTACCCTGACGCGACTCCTACAGCCTTCCCTACCCTGATCCGGCTCCTACAGGCTTCCCTACCCTGACCCGGCTCCTACAGGCTTCCCTACCCTGATCCGGCTCCTACAGGCTTCCCTACCCTGATCCGGCTCCTACAGGCTTCCCTACCCTGACCCGGCTCCTACAGGCTTCCCTGACCCGACTACTACAGTCTGACCCGACTCCTGCAGGCTTCCCTACACTGACCCGCCTCCTACAGGCTTCCCTACCCTGACCCGACTCCTACAGCCTTCCCTACCCTGACCCGCCTCCTACAGGCTTCCCTACCCTGACCCGCCTCCTACAGGCTTCCCTACCCTGACGCGACTCCTACAGCCTTCCCTACCCTGACGCGACTCCTACAGCCTTCCCTACACTGACGCGACTCCTACAGCCTTCCCTACACTGACGCAACTCCTACAGCCTTCCCTACACTGACGCAACTCCTACAGGCTTCCCTACCCTGACCTGACTCCTACAGGCTTCCCTACCCTGATCGACTCCTACAGGCTTCCCTACCCTGACGTGACTCCTACAGGCTTCCCTACCCTGACCCGGCTCCTACAGGCTTCCCTACCCTGACCCGGCTCCTACAGGCTTCCCTACCCTGACCCGCCTCCTACAGGCTTCCCTTCCCTGACCCGCCTCCTACAGGCTTCCCTACCCTGACCCGACTCCTACAGGCTTCCCTACCCTGACCCGACTCCTACAGGCTTCCCTATCCTGACCCGGCTCCTACAGGCTTCCCTACCCTGACCCGACTCCTTCAGGCTTCCCTACCCTGACGCGACTCCTACAGGCTTCCCTACCCTGACGCGACTCCTACAGCCTTCCCTACCCTGATCCGGCTCCTACAGGCTTCCCTACCCTGATCCGGCTCCTACAGGCTTCCCTACCCTGACCCGGCTCCTACAGGCTTCCCTGACCCGACTACTACAGTCTGACCCGACTCCTGCAGGCTTCCCTACACTGACCCGCCTCCTACAGGCTTCCCTACCCTGACCCGACTCCTACAGCCTTCCCTACCCTGACCCGCCTCCTACAGGCTTCCCTACCCTGACCCGCCTCCTACAGGCTTCCCTACCCTGACGCGACTCCTACAGCCTTCCCTACCCTAACGCGACTCCTACAGCCTTCCCTACACTGACGCGACTCCTACAGCCTTCCCTACACTGACGCGACTCCTACAGCCTTCCCTACACTGACGCAACTCCTACAGGCTTCCCTACCCTGACCTGACTCCTACAGGCTTCCCTACCCTGACCTGACTCCTACAGGCTTCCCTACCCTGATCGACTCCTACAGGCTTCCCTACCCTGACCCGACTCCTAGAGGCTTCCCTACCCTGACCAGACTCCTAGAGGCTTCCCTACCCTGACCAGACTCCTAGAGGCTTCCCTACCCTGACCCGACTCCTAGAGGCTTCCCTACCCTGACCCGACTCCTAGAGGCTTCCCTACCCTGACTCGACTCCTACAGGCTTTCTTTCCCTGGCCGGACACCTGCAGGCTTGCCTGCCCTGGCCGGACACCTGCAGGCTTGCCTGCCCTGGCCGGACACCTGCAGGCTTGCCTGCCCTGGCCGGACACCTGCAGGCTTGCCTGCCCTGGCCGGACACCTGCAGGCTTGCCTGCCCTGGCCGGACACCTGCAGGCTTGCCTGCCCTGGCCCTGCAGTTGTAAAAGGTGGTAACAGGCAGTCGGCCTGGTGAACCTGAAGGTGTTGCTGAACACAGAGGTCCAGTGGATGCTGACAAGGGGAGTTTGGAGGCAACGATGACTCTGGAACTTGCCCAGGGGTCTTCCAGGAAGGGGACCACTCCAGCAGCTAGGGTCAGTGGACGGGTGTCAGCACACAGGCATTGAGAGAAAAGGTGGTGCCAGTTTCAGAACACTGAAGAGAATATTTACACTTAAATTAATAATTCACATTTAAAGTACCTTCATTTTGTGACAAAGTGAAGCAGCGGCCTTGCCGCATTCTACAAGTAAGCTGTCCCTCAGATTGTGAATAGTTAATAATTGGAGTATCCCACTCATCCCTTCTCCTATCCAAGTTCTCAATAAAACCACAAAAACCAACATCCCCTGGATTGATTATTGACTGAGCCAAGAACTTTTAATGCTGTTATCTGCTGTCCGTTGCTAAGGGTAACCCAGGGCAATCCAGAAGGTGTAATTCTCAGCAGTCCTCTAGGGGGCAGTGCTAAATATTAAAAAGTTATAATCCCATGTGCAATCAATCCTATTAGGTAGAAAGTCCTTAATAGGTTCCAAAGATTAATTGTGCCCGTGTGGTGTGCCAATAAGAGGAAATTTTGAAACCGCATATAATCATAAACTTGAACATCCGAGTATTGCTCAGTGCTCCTTAAGAGTGATATCCCTTGACCATTGTATGCACTCACTAAATATCAAATCACTATGAGCCTTGTATTAATATCCTTGAGCCAGGTGACATCCCATTCAGAGTTGTAATCAGCAGGGTGAACCTCATGGGAGTCTGGCACTGTGCAAAACAAAGCTCATACGTTGGGAGCCAAACCTTTGCTCACAAAGTGTAGTATTTATTAAAATTGGAATACTTAACCACTTACTGCAAAGTGATGTAGGGCTACATCGGCTCTCTTTGCGGTGTTATACTGGGGTGATGCCTCTAGCTAGAGGCATCACCCCGGTACCGTTGTTTAGAGCCGGAAGTCGGCTTTCCGGTGGTAATGACCGATGCGGCTTGGGAGCCGCTCGCTCGTTACCCCAGGCGAGCGGGAGGGGACGTCTCCCGCCGCCTTCCGCGGCTTTCCCCGGGTCTCCTGGTGGGACAAAATAAATATAAATATTCAATGTTACTGTAAAATTACACTGGCAGTGAAGGGGTTAACTTTTTTTGAGAGGGAGGGGTTATGCGTGTCCCTAGGGGCGTGATTCTAACTGTGATTGGCTGTGGCTTGAGGTGTAGGAACAGTGATCAACGGTCCTACATAGTAGAACCATATGATCACTGTTTCTACACAGAGGAGAATGACAGGCGGCTTGTTTACACTAGCCGCCTGCCTTTCTCCCTCTCCCCCGACGATTGCGAGTGACCGGCGGACATCGGGTCCGCCGGTCACACGCGCGGGGGGGTTCGTGACCACGTGGGAGCGCGCCTCTGGCGGCGCACGCTCGCTCCCTAGACCCTCACAGGCTAGCGACGTAGTACTACTTCGCTTTGCCTGTGAGGGGCTGACCGCCGCAGTAAATAGTCGTGCGGCGCTTCGGCAAGTGGTTAAGGGGTGAAGAATTCACAAAAGAAACATTTACTACTGTATTACAAAACTTGAATATGAGAAGCATACCAGACTTTGTTTTAAATTACTTAATAAATATCGGTTTTAATCAAGGCAGCATACAATTTGCCATATATAATCAGTTAGTGTTCACATGATGCAATAGATATGGCCCGTAATGCCCGTGTATGTCCAGAACCCGGAACTTACAGCAGGAGTAGTAAGATGTCTTCCGTTTAGCTCCAGTAGGTGTAGCAACATGGCGCCTGTTAATTACTGGTTGCTAGGACAGGGGCGGCTATATATGAACCGGGAGGACGCTACGATGGCGCCGCTCTAGATGATGTTGATGTGACGAAACGCGTAGGGCGGAGTTCACAGCGTCACACATCACTTCCAGTTAAGGGGACTCGGACCGTCGAACGCAGAAGCATGCTGGCGTCCCCGAACTGATTGGTGAACTACTGTAACGTTCATGCGTTTTTGTTTGTGGATGGATTTACAGCTGCAGAATTATTACACTCAGTAGCCTTGTAGAGAATCTGTTGAACAACATATCCAACTCTCAGGACTTCATCACCGTGTACAGCCTGTTATATACTATATATATATTAATAGATGTTTAATGGAGGGATAGAGTATATGAGGATATATAGATGAGAGACAGGCTATTGTATGGTGAGCACTAGAAGTAGTATTAGGAGAGTTGCAGGTGATGGTAAAGCAGATAGGTTCTGATGTCAAGTATAGTGCAGATGGTAAGAGGACACAGATGGAGTATACTTAGACAGAGTAACCTAGTGCAAGGATAGTTCAAGGTAGTCCCAAGAGCTAACAGTCTTATGCAGATGATAGTGAATAGATAGATACAGATAGTCTTGGTAATTGCAGTAGATGACAGTAGGAGATTGGTTAGCAAGAATCCCCTGCGGGGTACTTATCACTTAGATAGGTTTAGGAATAACAGTGTCCATTGGAGAGGGGTGATCCCGTAGCGAGATAGGGATCACCAGCGAGGTTTCCGGCTTCAGTTCAGCAAGGGAGGTATGTCAGCAGCTCCGACTTCTCAGGCGTAGGTGCGATGAACATGTGGGTTTGAACGAGCGATGAGTGAGAGCAAACCGGCGATTGAAATAGCCGCTCATAGCGGCGCTCGGCAATGATGTCATGCGGTCTTAAAGGTATATGCGTCCGTTGTTACACAAGATGGGACGCAATTAGGAGAGGAGAAATATGGAGACAAGGGTACCAGAGGTACCGGAACATTACAACTACTAACTGTGAGTTTATCTGCACTCGTTTTGCAATATACAGAACGTATTGCACTATGGGGCAATGTCTGCTTGTATCTTAAGTCTGCCAGACCCAGTGGATTGTCGGAAGGGGACTCGCAGCCACAGATAGTCCAGACATCAAGGACCCCGTGGAAGCAAGCACACCCAAAACCTTGCACACACAGTTAGCACCCTTGTCGCAAGGGGACGTCTGTGGGGTGAGTGCAATACCTAGTGGGGGGCCACAGGTAGTAGCACCTCAGCATGGGCACCTGGCTTGTTCCTACTATGGACTAATTGGCACACTTCACTGCCTTACACCAAGCACATCCTATATGTGTTTTTAACTGGTCAGCACCACAGCTCTCACTAATCAAATCACTACACCCCCACACAATGGGGGTATCACCCAGTACTGGTAAATAGTTACAAAGTAAATAGATGTGATATTCCTCAAACCACAGTGAGCATGAATATTTATTTATTTTATTTAATTTGTGTATTAATATAACAATATTTTATTAAACAGCACAGTTCATGAGCACAAAGAAATCTTTTATTAATTGCACAGCTGCACTTGCACCTAGCACTTTTTAGGAGGGTATTATCAATTACCCAGAATGTTTTTTACTTAGCAAGGTGCACTTTAAATGTTTATCTTTTATTACATATGGTCACTAAAAGGATGGTATACAATATATGCACAAGGGATGTACGTTCAGAATTGATAAAAACCATATGATTTAGGTACACATATATACACACAGTGCACTTAATCATTTTCAATTTTATATTCCCCTTGATCAGGTAGCGCCACATACCAACTTCTCATTGCACCTATTTTCCATACCCCAAGTCTCTAGGGGTAGGTTGGTGGCAGCTTACACCTGACTCCTACACCTAGGCTCCCCATAGCGTTGGTCATATCTGGTTATTACATTAACCAGGACTACGCATTGTAATATATTTTCGTATAAGTGTAACAGCACAGTAAAGATGTGCTGATCACATATTTGGCTGCAGAGAGATTAAGGACTCTTCTCCGCATCTTCCACTTGAATAAAGCACGTGACTGACAGTTAATTTGCTCTGAGGTTGCAGTCAGTAAAGGGGGGTTCAGTCTCCTCTCGACAAAATTCTGCATCCTGGCTGAGACTGGCACAACCCCTATTCCTCTACCACAGGCCACGCTACTTGTGCTGTGCTATTAAATAAGCCGGAATGTGTGCAGTAATCAATAATAGCTTACCAGGTTTTATGGTTGATTGCTCCTGGTTATTGTGCCTTCCTTTCTGTATTTTTGTCTTGTGATGATCCCCTAACACAGGCTTGATATGGACCTAAAAAGGAACAGAAAGCACTATAAAAAAAAAGCATGATTATAGTTCATTATGTATACCGGATATCTTCTAGGCCAAATGAAAACATATGGAGTTCTGTACCCTTTAGCTGTAGGGCTGATTGTGCTTGTTGAAGGCATGTATCATGCGTGCCTTGGTTTCGCTATAGAACAGTGATGTAGTGTTGGCAGGTGCTGTTACTGTATTTATACTGTATCTTTTGCATGGAAGGTTATAAATGACAAATGAAAGGTAGCAAACAGATAATATGCTTTGCCTGGTATTATACAAGCAGTCAATTTCTGTCTTCTCGTATTGTGTGCAGATTCCTTTCATACTTGTTCTTTTGTTTCTAGAAAAGTGATGAAGCTCCCTAATTCTGCAGTTCTCCAATATATTTAATGCCATTTATCACGCACCCTGTGCAGCTGATATATTCCTTGGCTTTTTTTCAATCTATTACACTCTTTTTTTTTTATTTTTTTATCTTGGCTTGTCTCTGGAGATTCTGCTTCAGGAATTCTGTTCCTTTTGTGTGTGTGGTGCAATTGCCCAAGCGCATAAAATGCTTATGAGTAAAATTTATCTCTTTCAGGTTCGGTAACGAAATCCCTCACCGAACAGAAGAGTGTCAGTGTTAGACACAATTTATAAAACATCATTTGACATTTTATGTCTCAAAGCAAATAAGCATCTTGCCATAAATCTGGAAGTAAATGTGATTAAGAGATCGCGATTTTTCTATGAGGAACTTAAGGATAAAAGACTGTTCAGATTCAGAGCAGTCACAATGGCTTAAAAATGATCAAAACAGCTGTCAGTAAAATGTACTAACAGCTTGATTCTCTCAGTAGGTACTGCAATAAAGCATTAACCCTTTTGTTAGGATGTAATCATTATACACCTGTCATCAGGGACCTGCGTCAGTTTGGGTTCAGTTTTTTTTTTTCCAGTGCCAATGGATAAGCTTCTGACGTACGTAATGATGGAACGGTAAGTTCTCTAACCTGTCAGGGTACGTATTGAGTCAAATTTTATTAATGAAACCCTATGCAGGACACAGTATGTGATCATGAGATCTAAGCAGTGTGTAATGCCCCGTACACACGTACTGATCGTCGGCCGAACGATCGGCCGTCTTTTGTCCAGGGCTGTCGTGTCTGTTGAAAACTGCAAAAGACTGCACACGAATTTTGTCGGCCAACAACAGCCGACTGCAGAAGTGATGTCATGTGATGGTTAACTTTCCTTGTCTTTTTTCTTTTCTGAGCATGCCCAGTCTTGCAAATCTGCTGTCTGTCGGCCGAAATCTGTACTGACTGGCGAACAATCGGCCGTTCTGGTGTTGGCCAACAAAAATTTTAATGCCTGCACGACAGATTCTGTTCGGCCGAAAATGCGCTGTCGGCTGTCGGAAGCATTATACTAACAAGCCTACAATCGGCCGATTGGTTGTCGGCCAAATATTTACGGCCGACAATCGGTACGTGTGTACGTGGCTTTGCACTTTCCATAGAGAGGCACCTTTGGAGGAGAGTTGGGAGACAAGTTTATCTTGGTATGTAATGGAACATTTTGTAGGCAAGCCTCCCTAGAGGGAAAAATAATGCAACCACCTACCCTGGGTCCCAATGCAAAATCTGAATATTTCCTTCCAGTTAAGAAAATGTTTTGCAAAGTTAGTAATCCCTTGTTTGGGACCCCTCTGTTTTCTGTCACACAGGGTAACCCAAATCAACCTTATGTTGCCAGCATACCCCAATCTTCTGTGAAAAGAATTGTCTTTATTGATGTTTGTTCAACATGTCATACAGCATAGCTGCAACGTTGCAGAACCAGCAAGGCAATGACATTAAACATCATTAAAGTGATTCTTTTCACAGCAGAGATTTATTTTGGACAATTACAGATTTAACTTAAAGATCCACCTGCTGATGTTATCTGCCATTGTGACACAGCTATTAAACTGGTGATACATGTAGTAATTTGTTTGAGAGGTAAAACTGTTAATTCTATTGTAGAAACTGCAAAGCTATTGAAAACATTCAATTGTGCTTTCAATCTATTGTAAGGTGATGGTGGAGACAAAATTACCCCAGTCAGTGAAAAAAAAAAAATACAATAGATTTTTCTAAAATCGGTGTAATTTTTTTGTTACCATTTTAATCTAGTCAGAATTTTCCTTTTTTATTAAAGCTGTCAATTTATTGCTGAGAGTTGACTTCACTAATGAAGCAATCATGGTGGCTGACTGAACTTTTATATGGTAAATTGCTTAGTTTTCAGTGATTACTTTCCATTGTGTTTGCAACTCCTGGTGGATGCAATAATTGAAAATCGACACATACGTTTTTAGCTTTAAGTCTAGGTTCACACCTATGCGGCTGCGCTTGATGTGTTTTGCATTTTTAAACCTGTGTTTTTTATGCGTTTTTGCATGCACTTTTCATGCGTTTTGTGTTTTTTTTTCTCTTTAACAGTGTATAGCTGGTTGCTAAGGAGCGGGCCAGGAAGCTGGCTGCCATGTCCTTAACAACCGATGAACGTACACTGGTCGATGACCTCACAGGGGGCGGTGCCACTAGGTGACCTCACCTGGTGGCTCCGCCCTTTAGCTATTTAGGAAATGACACAGGCAGACCACGGTAGCGTTCGTTGCGAGTGGGGCTTTTTTTTTTTTGGGTCCAGCACTGGCGGCGGGCGTCAGTTGACAATGAACCTACATCGGGGGACTTTTTTTTTTTTTTTTAATAAAGTACCTTTCAAAAACTCTTGTACTGTCTTTATTAACTTTTACACTTTTTTTTGGTGAATGGGTAGGGCTACTGGGATCTGGGGGCCCCCTTGTTAAAGGGGGCTTCCAGATTCCAATAAGCCCCTCACCTGCAGACCCCCCACAACCACAGCCCAGGGTTGTGGGTAGGAAGCCCTTGTCCCCATCAACATGGGGACAAGGTGTTTTGAGGTGGGGGGGGGGGCAGAGCCCACCTGCCCCAAAGCATCCACTATGTTGAGGTCATGGGTCCTAGTATGGTTTCCTGACCTGCATGCTCGGATAAGGGTCTGGTATGGATTTTGGGAGCGGGGAGGAGCCCGCTGACAGCTGATGACTCATCAGTTGTTAAGAATGCAGCAGCCAGGAAGCTCCTTAGCAACCAGCTTAACACAGGGGAAAAAAATGCATGTAAAAACGCAGCACTTGGTACGGGTCCATTGAAGTGTATTATGTGCAAAACCCAATCTGCTGGGGGAAAAAAGTCCCTGACCCTTTCCAAAAGAGGATAGATGTGAACGGTACCATATAAAACCATGTTAAATGGACTGTAGTGCGTTTCTGCAAGCTGCAAAACGCACTAAAATACATAGGTGTGAACGTAGGGTAAAGCTGACTTGGATAAACTTGTGTTTCACTGGTTGGACTTTTCACAAAGTGTGAGAGGGGACATGTTATTGTAAAGTGGACCCCTATTTATACTGCCACAAACATCTGTAACCACTTTGTCGCTCACACCTGTTCACCCCCTATAGACCAGAGCAACAATTTTTACAATTTTGCTATGGACTGGTTTGTTTGGCGATAACTTTGTCATTATAACTGAAGAAGAAAGTGCGTTGTCTCTTTAAGTGTCTCTATCACCAGAAAGTGAACAATTAAAACTGAAATTTAAGCACAATAGTTCATCATTTTATAGTAAAAAGTCCATCCAGGTGCTGGAAAAAGTGCTTAGTGCTCAGAATACTTAAAAAGGGCTTCAGTGCTAAAAGGTGATTGTTAAACCAAGAGGTCTCTTTAGAAACAGATACGATCTCATAGTAAGAAGATCAATAGCGCTTTATGTATTCCACCTTAGAGAGCCAATGCTCTCACCATAGGATCTCACAGGAGCTTTGTGACCCCATCAGTCAATTCCAACAGCAATGTCCCCGCCATGAGAGTGTAATATTTGGCCTCTATTCTGTCATCAAGCTCTGGCACAAGTACTGTACATATCAAAAGTACAGGAAGAAATCATGTAGTGCTATATTGTAGCAAAATAGATTTATTTAAAAAGAATAGCACTTACAAATATAGAGAAATATGAAGCAGTAAAAATCTCTCCAGCATGGTCGTGATGTCCTTGCCCATGCGTGATGCCATCACAAAGTTAGCTCCGCTCAATACGTTTCCACATACAATGCGTCTTCTGGGATTGGAAGCCTCCAATCCCAGGAGACGCCTTGTGTAGGGAAACTGTTTTAAGGAAAGGGGGGAGATCCTGGAAAACAAGCAGAGAGACTGGATGTGCTACACACATCCTGTATAGAATCCTGATGTTTTTATGGGGCATGTGTACCATGCACAAAGGCTGTAACTAGTTAACCACTTGCTGACCAGCGACGTACTGGTATTCAGTCATTTCTGTAGCAATAATCAAGATATAATTTTTTCCTGCTGGCAATTCCCTTCACTGTAAAAGTACCCCTAGTGGCTAAGACGCTGCTGGATTACTTTTACAGGCAGTGTAAGGGAGTCCCACCCCCCTCCTGCCACCGCCTTTTTCGGGCTCTCTCTTGCCAATGGGGAGCCTGCTAAGGGTACGACCGGTGGCATCGGGTTCCTGGGACAAAGCGAGAGGTAATAATGTTGCTGCTCCCACTGTGTGACATCAAATGCGACAAGGATTTTGTCACTTCCGGTTTCGGTCTGATGTAAACGGGCGAAAGGAGAAATATTAGTAATCAAAAAAAAAAGGAAAGACAGTGTAATTTAAAAAAATAAATAAAAAGAAATGATAAATATAAAACATTTTTATAGCCCTATTCCCCGTGCTCATGTACAAAAGCGAATGTGCACGCAGGTCCTGAACGCATATGTATACAGCAATCGCACCATACATGTGAGATATCTCTGCGAATGTCATTGCAAAGGAAAACATTTTAGCACCAGACCTCCTCTGTAACTCTAAACTGGTAACCTGTAAGAGCTTTTAAAGCGGAAGTACAGCCTAATACCTTAAATTCTCCCCTGAAATCATTGATGTAAGCGGAGTTCAGCCTTATGTATCAAAATGAAAAAATCCCAGTTTTTCTACTTTTATTTTGCAGTTTTCAGTGCTGTCACATAACTTCAATTTCTCTTCCTGCTGAGTTCAAAAGCAGCAAGTGGGTGTGGTTACTTAAAGCCAGTGAAATCTCTTCCAGGGAGGGGCACTGTTCCTGTGTAGCCAGTGAGCGTATACAGAATGGGAGGAGCTGAGTAAGATGTATTGTATATCTTAATTCTTGAATTCTTGAGAAAATTAAGAAATAATTCACACAGGACAATGGGGGGGGGGGGGGGTGCACATATACAGTATAGCTGTGCTGGGCTTTGAATGAAGACTACCATAGAAGAAGGAAGCTGGACACGGGGGAGAGGGCTGTCAGTGTAGCTGGAAGTGCTCTGGGGTCTCTTCTCTTAGTCTACAATGATCATAGTACAAGCAACCACACTAAGTCTATGTTTCCACTAGTGAGACTAATCAATGGCACCCGTTCCCATCTATGCAACTTTAAAAATGAGCGACTTTGAAAAGGTACCTGCACTACTTTGATGCAACTTTTGATACGACTTTCATCCAGATAGTGTAAAGTTGGATCAAAGTCACATGACAAGTCACACTCTAAATTGCAACAGTAGAAATGTAGACTAAAGCTTCATTTTCCACTAGTGCGACTTGCCATCCGACTTCGGACACATAAAGTTGCTTGACAAGTCACAGCCCATTGATTTCAATGGCACCCATTCCCATCTATGCAAATTAGAAAATCAGCGACTTTGAAAAGGTACCTGCACTACTTTAATGCAACTTTTGACAGGGATTTGTAATGAGCAATATAAATCCATCTGTATCCTTCTAAACTATATTGCACCGGTCATGTGACCCCCCCCCCCCCCTGCTCTCTCGCTCTCCCTCTCTCTCAGGAAAAGCTGTTAATCTAAGGTCCTGTTCACACCTGAGCATTTTTCAGCTCGTAAAACTCTCATCCCTTAACCACATAACGACCACCCACCGCAGATATACTGCGGCAGGGTGGCGCTGCTTTGCAAAGTGACGTAGGGGTACGTCACTCGCTCAGCCGCCTGTGGGGGGCGAGCGCGTGCCGCCGGAGACGCGCTTCTGCCCCCTCCTCGTTCCCTGGGGAGCTAGCGCGAGTGACCGGCGGCTCCGATGGCCGCCGGTCATTCACGATCTCCCGCTGCAGAGGGAGAAAGACAGACTGCTGATGTAAACACAGCCATCTGTCATTCTCCCTGATGTAAGCACAGAGGCTATGCAATCCTGCTATGTAGGATCGTATGTCTCTGTGATTACATCACAAGCCACGCCCCCTACAGTTAGAATCACGCCCCTAGGGACACACTTAACTCCTTGATCACCAATAAAGTTAACCCCTTCCCTGCCAGTGTCATTTTGACAGTAGCAGTGCATATTTATAGCACTGATTACTGTAGCAATGTCACTGGTACTCCCAAAAGTGTCAAAAATGTCAGTCAGGGGTCCAATCTGTCTGCCGCAATGTCGCAGTCCCGCAAAAAAATCGCAGATCGCCGCCATTACTAGTAAAAAAAAACAATAAAAATTACATAAATCTTTCCCGTAGTTAGTAAACGCAATAACGTTTGCGCAAACCAATCAAAATACACTTATTGCTATTTTTGTTGCCAAACATATGTAGCAGAAAACAGATTGGCCTAAAATGTTAAAACATTTTGATTTTTACATTTTTTTTTGAGAATTTCATATAAAAAAATGTGAAAAATATTGTTATTTTTTCAAAATTGTCGCTCTTTTTTTGTTTATAGTGCAAAAAATAAAATCGCACAGGTGATCAAATACCACCAAAAGAAAGCTCTATTTGTGGGAAAAAAAAGGATGTCAATTTCTGTTTGGGTACAGCATCGCACGACCGCGCAATTGTCCGTTAAAGTCACGCAGTGCCGAATCGCAAAATAGGGCCTGGTCTTTGAGCAGCCAAATCTTCAGGGGCTTAAGTGGTAAATTGTCGAAACGCACAACAAGCAAAATCCCATTCATTTCAATAGTCCCTGTTCAAATATTAGCATTTTGTCGCCTGAAGCTCAAAAAAGTACATGAGCTGCTTTTTTTTGGCAGATTACATGCTTTTTGGTAAATGTCAATGCCTGCCTCCAAACACCTGCAAAAAAATACCTGAAAAAAAACATGAAAAATGCCTGAAAATTACACATTCAGGTGTGAATGGAGCCTAAACGAGGCTATGAAGACAGGAGGAGATCATGGTGAAGGATAGGAGGGATGGGGGAGGGGCTGGGCAGATCTAGGCATGTCTAACTAAGAAAGACTGACAACCTTTTCAGGAAGTGAAAGACAGCTTAGCAAATTCAGATAAAGGGAGATAGCTTTGTCGGTGAAGAACAGGAAGAAGCTGATTGTCCAGCTTAAATAAGACTTTCTAAGCTATACAAGCAGCTACCCAGAAATATAATAATATCAAAGATAAAGATATTTAACATACTTATAATGTCTCGGCTGTGTGTTGCTTGAGGTACACAGCTTCACTTAAAGTAATAACCAAATCCCAATGAAAGAAGCGCTGGTTTCTTTGATGCAACCTTTACTGAGATATAATCCATACATGTGCCTTTACATATGAATAAGCAGATATGTGGTGGACATGAGAGGACATAAAAGTATGTGGTAAAACTGTAAAACAAACATATGAAAGACAGGTATAAGTATGGCTATTCAACATCATACATTATACATAGTTATGCAGAAGATAGGGACTAACTAACATGTGCTTACTACATACTGGAACACATATTATCTATACAAAGGTCTAACATCCCTCTATACAGGCTGAACTAGCAAATCCTTTACTTACAGGCTTTTGGTGTTCATCAGATTTGCAATAGATTAGCTTGAGAGGTCCTATGTCTGTTCCCTATGGTGGCTCACGCTGGAATGGATAGACAAGTTTAGACTTGCCCAAAGCAGAAGGGAGAAGACCCGCCCCTAGGCTACAAGAAAATGGAGGGTCTTAAAGGGACAGACACTGCTGAGTGCCAGGTACAAGATATACAGTGCGAAGGCAGCACACTCCCCACCTGGTATACTTTTTGTTATGCCACTAACCATTGGACAGAAGTAAAACGACTTCAGAAATTGGCCTAGCATACACCTTGGGAGTGCCCTGTCTAACAACTCTAACTTCAACTTTTCTAACTTTAGCATCACTACTAGGATCAGTTCCCACAATGAGTCCAATAGGCCACTCGTTCCTGTGGGCCTGAGTGTCTTTTAGTAAGACAACTTCTCCAATTTGTAAGTTGGGCTTGTCATCTTGCCATTTCTTGCGTGACTGCAGTGTCACCAGGTATTCTTGTCTCCACCTCTTCCAGAAAATGTCCGCAAGACTTTGAACTTGTCTCCATTGCTTGGTGTACAAGTCCTTGAGGTCAAAGTCTCCTGTGGGAGCTGTCACTGGTTCCATCTTCTGGAGCGAGCTGTGTCGAGAAATCTCTTCCTTTTTCAGAAGGCTTTGGATTTCTTCTTTAAAGACTTCCTGCTGGATGCATCTGATGAACGTGACCTTGGCTTGTTCAAGGTGGTCTTTGCTACGCTGATCAGTATTGGTAGCTCTGCAGGAGTATCTGGCTAGACATATAAGTTTTCTGATTGCACGGGTCAGCGACTTCCAGCTGGAAAACCTTTCAAATCTATGGGCGCCCAGACTGTCTCTTGTAACTAAAGTCTTGCAAACTGCAACTTGAGGTCTTACCTCTTTGTCTTGATCTGGTTCTATGAGCTGAAAAGTCTCTACTTGAGTAGTCTCTTTGGTTTCTGGCTTACCAAGAAAGGAAGGACCTACGAACCAGTTAGTTTGCTTGAGTACAGCGGCTGACATCAGTCTTGTCCCGTGATCAGCTGGGTTCTTGTCCGTGCTGATGTGATGCCTCTGTTCTGGACTTGTAGACTTTCTGATACGTGTCACTCTGTTGGTGACATGTATAAAATCTTCTTGAAGCGTTGTAAATATATCCTAACACAATCTTGCTGTCTGTATAAAAGTTCACTGCATGGATCTCAATGTCCAGTTCTGTCGTAATCATGTCTGCCATCTCTACAGCTAAGACAGCAGCACAAAGTTCTAGACGTGGGACAGTATGAGTGGGTCTCGGAGCCAGTTTAGATTTTCCCATAATGAACCCGACATGGCTTTGTCCCTCAGTGTCTATTACCCTAAGGTAAGTTACAGCTGCGATAGCCATAGTGGAAGCGTCAGAGAATACGCATATTTCTCTTCTCTTTGTAGCAGATAAGGAAACAGGTGCGTACGGTCTTGGGATGCTGAGTTGTTCAAGCTCTAACAATGAGTCTTTCCACAACTTCCACTGCATTTCCTTCTCTTCAGGTAGAGGTACGTCCCAGTCACTTTGTTCTTGCTCAATAGTGAACTGTCTCAAAAGAGCTTTGCCTTGCATGATGATAGGTGCTACGAATCCCAGGGGGTCATAAAGACTGTTGATTGTAGATAGGACACCTCTTTTTGTAAATGGCTTCTCTTCTCTGGCGACCTTGAAGGTGAAACTGTCAGTCTTCAGGTCCCAGCTAAGCCCAAGACTTCTTTGCAAGGGTGGTGATTCTGTTCCTAGATCCAGGTCTTTGAGGTCTTTAGCATGGTCTTCCATTGGAAATGCTTCCATAACTCTGCTGCTGTTGGAAGCTATCTTATTCAATCTTATGTTGGATTCTGCCAACATTTCTCTTGTACTTTTCAAGACCTTAATAGCTTCTTCGTTGCTGGAGAAAGAAGCAAGTCCATCATCTACGTAAAAGTTCTTCATGACGAACTGTTTGGCTTCTTGACCATGTCCTTCATCTTGCTGTGCTGCTCGTCTCAAGTTGTAGATAGCTACAGCTGGAGAAGGGCTGTTTCCAAACACATGTACCTTCATCCTGTACTCTGTGATGTCTTTGTTAAAGTCATTGTCTGCATACCACCGGAACCTTAAGTAGTCTCTGTGATCTTCTCAAACAAGGAAACAGTAGAACATCTGTTGTACGTCTGCTGTTACTGCTACGAGTTATTTTCTGAACCTGATGAGTACTCCCAGGAGTGTATTGTTCAGGTCAGGTCCGCTGAGAAGGACATCATTTAGTGAGATGCCTTCATGCTTCGCACTAGAGTCAAATACTACACGTATCTGACCTGGTTTCTGAGGATGGTACACCCCAAATATTGGTAAGTACCAGTGTTCTTGGTTTTCCTGTAGCGGTGATGCCCTTTCTGCTTGCTCGTTGTCAAAGATCTTTTGCATGAAGGCTTGGAAGTGTTTCTTCATACTTGGCTTTCTTTGTAGAGTGCGTTGCAATGACGTGAAGCGTTTTTCAGCTTGTACCATGTTGTCAGGAAGGCGATGGCGTGGTGACCGGAAGGGTAGAGGGGCTACCCAGCTGCCTGACTTGTCTCTGAAGACTTCTCTGTCCATGATCTCAAGGAAGAGTGTATCTTCCACCGAGGGTGCTGGCTTGTCGTCATCTCGTGTTCTTTCAAACACTTTGCAGCCTAGTTCATCTGTATCTCCAGTTGAGGCTAAGTCTTCCATGCACCTCTGGATACTCCGCTGATGTGTTGGGTTACCTAATCTCTCTTTAATGTGTAGACTGTTGGTACATGGGTAAAGACAAGATGTACGACCATTCTGTAACAGATGTGTTCTGTAAACATTTACCTTTGCTGGTCTGTGCAGTTCGTCTAGACATACCTCTCCAACGATGACCCATCCGAGATCAAGGCGTTGTGCAAATGGTGCGTTGTGTGGCCCATTGTACTGTTCTCTGACTTTGTGCACTCTGAGGATATCTCTTCCAAGTAGAAGGGTGATTGCAGCATCTGGATCTAGTGCTGGTATCTGGTCGGCTATTCTCACTAGATGAGGGTGATGACGAGCAACTTCAGGTGTGGGAATCTCTGACTTGTCGTCTGGTATCTCATCACATTCTATGAGGGTAGGAAGAGTCACCTTTGTCTTTCCATCTAATGACTCGATGATGTAGTTGTTTGCTCTTCTCCCTGTCGTCTCTACAACTCCAGAACAAGTCTTCAAGGTGTATGGAGTTGGACTTCCTTTGTCACCGAAGAGGTCAAAGAACTCTGTTTTTGTCAGAGATCTGTTACTCTGTTCATCCAAGACTGTGTACATCTTGATTGCCTTTTCTCTGAAACCTGCAGGATACACCTTGACTAAGCATATCTTGGAGCATGATCTAGGACGGCCCTGCTCTGTACAGATCTCTGTGCACTTGGAGGATACTGCTGGCGTTGTACTCTCGTCTTGCTCCCCACCATGATCTTCTTGAGTTGCTGGAACTTCTTGCTTCCATGGTGGTGGTCCTGGGTGCAGTGTTGACAGGTGTCTGTCACTGTTGCACTCTGTGCATTGTATGGTTTTTGTACAGTCTTTTGCAAGATGTTGAATTGAAGCACAACATCTGAAACAAATGCGATTGTCTTTAAGGTAAGCTTTGCACTCTTCTAATGTCTTACTTCTGAAACTGCAACATTTTCTTAGTGGGTGAGGCTTGTTGTGGATCGGACATATTTTGCCTGGCTCCTCCACTTTCTTACTTGCGTAGTCTTCCTGATTGGCTGCAGATTCAGTAGGGACTTCTGTCTTCCGTACAGAAACTGTTGCTCTGCGTTCTTTGTAAAGCGCTGAAGGTTTTTGTTCTACCTTTGGGAAGCTTGCCGTTCTCTTGTTCAGGAAAGCAAAGCTTGGATCATTGCGTGTTTCTGCTTGGTCTATGATGAATTCAGCAAGGAAAGCAAACGGTGGAAACGCAACTCGACAATCTTTCTTGTATCTTGATGCTTGAGTGACCCACCTTTCTTGCAAGTTGTAAGGAAGTTTCTTGATTATGGGATCAATTCCACGTGCTGTATCCAAGTATGGGAGACCTGGCAGATATCCACTAGACTTAGCGGCTTCTATTTCTAAGAGTAGGTCCCCCAAACCTCTCAGCTTCTGATTGTCCTTGTTTGTTATTCTTGGATAGTTTTCTATCCTCTCCAGAAGCGCATCCTCAATCACTTCAGGTGATCCATAGCATTGTTCTAGTCTCTGCCACACCATTGCAAGTCCTGCTGCTGCGTCATGAACATGTACTGACCTGATTCTTTGGGCTTGCTCAGTGGACTCTGGTCCTAGCCATTTGACGAGCTGGTCAAGCATTTCTCTGTCTGTCAGATCTAAGTCTTGGGTACCGCTCAGGAAAGAGGACTTCCAGGCCCAGTAGTTTTCTGGACAGTCATCGAATTTCATGAGACCAGCGCTCACTACCTCACGGCGCATCAGGAATCTTGCGACTTCTGTAGCTCTTTCTGCGTTTGGTGAATACTTCCTGGGTGTAAACTCAGGGTATGGCTGCGGTTGGTAAGGCTTATTAGACGCTTGACTAAGTCCACTTTGGTTAGGTTGTTCTCGTCTGTTGTAAATCTTTCTGCTATAATCCAGGCTTGTATTTGCTTGAGGAGGGATTACGTCAGCATCTGCTTGCACTCTTGGAGGGTTGGCAGATTGGTCTCTGAGCATGCGACCACTTGACTCCTCACGCTGAGGTTCTGATTCAGTCTTGCAGTGTTGCGTAGTATCAAAGTTGCTTACTGCTGGTGGAGTCAATGATGACCTAGGTATGTCATTGGACGGCTGGTCAGTGTACATGGTTGCTTGTGACTGTACATACTCATGGGTGCTTTGGATTGCGCTGTGGGTTGACGTCTGGGTTTCTATGCCAGCGAACTGAGATTCGGCAGCCCTTGCAAGAACTTCTGCCTCTGCTAAGGCTGCTGCAGCGTTTTTCTGCTGTTTGAATAAGTGTAAAGATGCTTGCACTTCTGCTTTTTTCCTAAGTGCCTCAGATTCACTTTCTGCTTTTTTTCTAAGTGCTTCAGATTCACTTTTTGCTTGCTCTCTCATCAATTCAGCTTTCTGTTCTGCATAAGAAGCCATCGCACAGGCTGCTTCTGCTTTTGCTCTTGCCTTGGTTGCTTTGACGCTAACTGATGACAGACTGGTGATGCTTGAATGTCTAGAACTAGTGATGCTTGAATGTCTGGAACTAGTGATGCTTGAATGTCTAGAACTAGTGCGTTTAGATCTTGCTGCACCGGCGCTAGCTGGAGTCAGATCTGTTTGACTGGATGTTCCGGACAGTGTTGTGCATCTAGACCTAGTTCTTGGCAAGCTGCATGTGTCTTCCTCTTTACAGGAGCATTGAGGGTTAACTGACAGAGTGTTGTTCTCTGTGTCCTGTTTCTCCATTTTGCTAACAGCGTGGATGATAATGATGACTGAACACACAGCCTTGTGAAATTAGTTTCACTTTCGTTTTGCTCCCACACAGACTGGATTTATGAGTCCTTTTACTGCTGTGGACGATTCAAAGCTGTTTAACTGCTTCTGATAACGTTTTAAAGCCTTTTTACTATAATGTCTCGGCTGTGTGTTGCTTGAGGTACACAGCTTCACATCAAGTAATAACCAAATCTCAATGAAAGTAACGCTGGTTTCTTTGATGCAACCTTTACTGAGATATAATCCATACATGTGCCTTAACATATGAATAAGCAGATATGTGGTGGACATGAGAGGACATAAAAGTATGTGGTAAAACTGTAAAACAAACATATGAAAGACAGGTATAAGTATGGCTATTCAACATCATACATTATACATAGTTATGCAGAAGATAGGGACTAACTAACATGTGCTTACTACATACTGGAACACATATTATCTATACAAAGGTCTAACATCCCTCTATACAGGCTGAACTAGCAAATCCTTTACTTACAGGCTTTTGGTGTTCATCAGATTTGCAATAGATTAGCTTGAGAGGTCCTATGTCTGTTCCCTATGGTGGCTCACGCTGGAATGGATAGACAAGTTTAGACTTGCCCAAAGCAGAAGGGAGAAGACCCGCCCCTAGGCTACAAGAAAATGGAGGGTCTTAAAGGGACAGACACTGCTGAGTACCAGGTACAAGATATACAGGGCGAAGGCAGCACAATACTATTAATAGGAAAAATTACATTTTGACTGGAGTTTCCCTTTAAAGAATCACCTATAGACATTTTAAGGTACCGTAGTTTGCCAAAGTGTGATATGTTTGGTATCTATTTACTCGGTGTAACATCATCTTTTATAAATATGGGGAAGTTTCACACTGCAAAGAATACTTGATCACATGCAAAAAAAAAACAGCAGAGCTTCCCCTCATTTGCTAAGGGGATATGATAGAAACTTTTAAATACATAAAGGGAATCAACTCGGTAAAGGAGGAGAGCATATTTAAAAGAAGAAAAACTACCACAAGAGGACACTGTTTTAAACTAGAGGGGCAAAGGTTTAAAAGTAATATGAGGAAGTATTACTTTACTGAGAGAGTAGTGGATGCATGGAATAACCTTCCTGCAGAAGTGGTAGCTGCAAATACAGCGAAGGAGTTTAAGCATGCATGGGATAGGCATAAGGCTATCCTTCATATAAGATAGGGCCAGGGACTATTCATAGGATTCAGATATATTGGGCAGACTAGATGGGCCAAATGGTTCTTATCACATTCTATGTTTCTATGTTTCTAAGGTAAACTAGAGTGCAACTGCATTTGCAAAGTGCACAGTCTATTTCCCTTTAGTATATCAACTCCCTCCCCTCAACTGCATATCAAACCTAAAGCTTGGTACACACCAGTAGCTTCCTTTTGCTCAACCCAGCAGGGCTGAATGAAAAGACAGCTTAGGTGGAGCAGCTGTACTAACAATCTGATGTTAGTACATCTATCTCCCCTGCTGTTCTATTGTGTTCTGACAGGGGACGGCCCCCCGCCAGACCACTCCGGTCAGGGCTGGGCTCTCAGCCAATGGCTGAGAGCACTAATCGGGACTTGGGGCACACTGGCAGACCTTTTTTGGTCTTCCCCTTCAACAAAAGCCGGACCGACTGCAGCACACACGGGCTGAATGTCAGCCGGTTTCTATTGAACTGACCAATGCCGTCCAACATTCAGCGTTTGTGTGCTAGGCTTTACTTTCTGCCTGCTGACACATGCAGCAAGCAGTTACACATGGCTATCAAAGGAAGGACAGATGTCTTTAATGTATGGGCTGTGATTGACAACCTGGCTTCACTTTCTCGATGCTAGGTGAGAGGCAAATAGGTGGCACCAAATGGAAAAATAATGGAACACATAGGTTGATTTACAACTGTAGTGCAAAATCTGGTGCAGTTGTGCATGGTAGCCAATCAGCTTCTAACTTCAGCTTGTTCAAATAAGCTTTGACAAAAAATCTAGAAGCTGATTGGTTTCTATGCAGAGCTGCACCAGATTTTGCACTCTCCAGTTTTAATAAATCAACCCCATAAAGCAGATATTTTGCAACACTGAAAAAGAAAAGGGTTCATTAATAATGTGATAGTTCCTTCTAGTTACCTGTTGTTCCTTCACTCATACATGTTATTCAGCGTGAAACGAAATCCTTTCACATACTGTACTATGTAGCCTGTTCTTTTTATACCTGTTCCCATAACCCAGCCTAAAAATATACAAAATTGCTCTGTGCTAAAAACTAAACTACCACTGCTGTGTACTAGGGTGTCCTCCTTTATCTACAATTGATATGTGATAAAGATAAATAGGATTGTGCACAGCACTGAACCTATCAATATATACAGTACAACCCTTTTCAATGACAGCTCTTAAACAAGCGCTTTCTAAAGTAATAGATCATTCCTAATTCAAACCTCATCACTCCAATGACTGTAAATCCCTTCAGCATATATTGTGTATCACACATATGTGAACCATAAATATGTAAAAGTAAAACAAAAGTGCAAATACACATGCACAGCAGAGCTTTAAAACTGTGTAGCAGGATTCCCAGCCGTTTTGCTGGATGTGGGTCTGCCATGGTTACCACTAGCACATTTAAGCATGTTCTCAAAAAGTGAGCACTGAGACAGTAAACAGTCCAGCATCTTGGGTTTTTATATTTATTTAGGAACTTGGATGGCAGAAGGGATGAGTGGGATACTCCTCTGGCTGTGAGGATGTGCAAAAGAATGGGACACTGCGAAAATGCCTCTTGACGCTGGCTGGATGCCGGTCAACGCCGGTTGGCGCTGGTTAACACTGGCTTGCTGTCTGTTAACTCTGAACTGACTTTGACACTACCAGGTGACACAAAGTCCTCTGTACTGCTTCCTTTAGCCCTCCTGTCCAAGGTAGCTACTTGTGAACACTGCTGCAACTCTCAACGCTTCAGGGCCCACACCGGCACCCTCTTTACACTGACTTCTCTTCACGACTTAGACTCTGGCACCCCCCCTTTCTAAGCCTTTTCTACTGGTTAGCTGGCTCCTGGATCCATCTGACCTTCCATGAGTGGTCCCCTATCCTAGGCAGACCCCTGGGCAGTTTACAGTACTCACGACACTGCTTTCCTGGAAACTCCTGCCCCAGCAGCTCTGCTTGGTCATCAGCACACTGGATCCCTCTCTGCAGCCCAGCTCAACCTTCCGTTCTCAGGCTGACTGCCCAGGACACTCTCCTCGCGCTGACAGGAGGAGAGACAACCATTACCCTCCTCCTGGAACTCTGCTTCCCGCCAAAGACACCCTGTCATGTGCTCCCCTCATACTTATATCCCATCCCAGGATGCATTGCAGCATATTCTGCCCTCTGGTATAGATACAAGCCCTGGTGTGCTATTGGTCAGGTTTCCTCACTGTCCAATAGGAGCCCTTGTTGGACACAGTGGGGAGACTCCCCAAGCTCAACAGGCACACCTGGAAACAAATGACAGCCTAGCTGACGGATTGTCCCTGCTTTAGTGAAGGCTCTCTTGCTCCCACCTATCTTAGGGAACAGACGCTGCAGGTTTGGAATAACTCATTCCCTTCACCTGTCTAAATAATCCCCTTTTTGGCAACCCGTCCTTTCCATCAGCCCTACGATCTTCCACCTTTGGTCCTTGGAACAAACATGACCACAGAGAGCTCTCTGAACTCCTCCAAACAGACTCCTTCTTGATTGTAACTAACCCACCTAGTAGCCCCCTGCTTACCTCCCTATAATGGCTACAGAGGCAACAAACCTTATCTTTTATTTGATCTCTCTATCCAATAATGGATACCAATGCTGGGCCAACCACATTCCAATCCCTACTATTACAGAAAGAACCACCGACATACTGTATATTTATATTGCATATTCAACTACCCTGTTTCTATTAATGTTAAACAGAAAAAGAGGGGACAGCGCTCAAATATTAATAACCAATAATCAAAATTCTGTGAATATAAGGATATCAAATAAATATCAAATTCAAATAAAGTGACAGTGCACAGTGCAAATTGCAATGCAAACAAAGTGACAATGCATGAATTCTGTGTATATCACATTCAAATAAAGTGACAGTGCACAGTGCAAAAACGCAATGCAAACAAGTGACAATGCATAAATTCTGTATAAAATAAAGTAACTTGTAGACAAGAATAACAGTCCTTATGTGCAAAAAAATGCAGGTGCAAAATATGCAGCAAAAACAGTTCGGTGCCTTTTAAAGTGCTCAGTGTCCTAAAAAGGAGTGCTTCCTTATGCCGAGATGGAAAAGGAGGAAAGGGAAATCCACCACCAAATGTTCTACACACTTTCCAGATGGCCCCTTGGGGTCTAGCATTGGTAAGTGGTGCGCTGTGTACAGGATCCCAGTATGGATGGAATACCAGCCCCAGCCTGTGTATGGATCTATCCGCTTGAAAAGATCGGTAAACTTCCTCCAATGCCTCTCCTTAGACCACACTCAGACCGATCATATAAAGAAAAAGGACTTAATGGTGTAATACGTAATTGCAGTTTAATTAAAAAGAAATGGAGCCACTTACATCAGGTTGTACAAGGAATAGCATTCAAAGCATCGCGCGCCGGTTTGCGTTCCGGCAGCGTTCCAAGGAACCGGGAGTGACGTGGGCGTAATGTGTGAATTTTTCTTTATATGATCGGTCTGAGTGTGGTTATCAGTATCTTTTCCTCTTTTGCCAAACCTATCTCAGATCTCACCAAGGGCAGCGATTCCCACAATTGGACAGCTGCTGCCATCCAAGCTTTTGAGGCCCTCAAGTCTGCTTTTGCTTTGGCTCCCATTCTGTCTCATCCCAATCCTGGTTTGCCCTTTGTCCTAGAGGTGGATGCATCTGAGACGGGAGTAGGCGCCCTCCTGTGTCAGCGTCGGACACCTGATGGACCCTTACTTCCTTGTGGGTTCTACTCCAAAAAGCTGTCTCCAGCTGATTGCAATTACGAGATTGGAGACAGAGAGCTCTTAGTCATTATCCTGGCTCTCAAAGAGTGGAGACACTTGCTCTAAGGTTCTGTGGTTCCAGTTCTCATTCTCACTGATCATAAGAATTTGAGGTATCTCTCAGAGGCCAAGAGGCTCACACCCTGTCAGGCCAGATGGGCCTTATTCTTGTCTCGTTTTATATGTGTGTATATATATATATATATATATATATAGTCTCCTATTTGCCCAGTTCCAAGAATGTAAAGACTGATGCCTTGTTTCGCCAGTATTCTGAGTTGTCCAAGGAGGTCTCTGTGCTGACAACGGTCATACCTTCAGATCATATCCTGGCTGTCATCTGCACCAACCTATCCTCTCCTCTTGGAGAACAGATCTTGGCTACCAACCTGATTTTCCCACTGAGAGACCTGCTGGCAAATGTTTTGTACCTGAGGAATTGCACAGACTTTTGTGCACGTACCACAATTCCAAGACTGCCGGTCATCATGGTAAGAACCAGTTGTCCTGGGCTATTTCCCATCAGTTCTGGTGGCCATCAGCTCTCACTGATGTTGCTGTGTATGTGGCTGCTTGTTCGGTCTGTGCCCAGAACAAATCTCCTTGGCACCTTCCCTTGAGCCTACTGCATTCCCTGCGTCCCTGGTCTCACCTGGCCATGGATTTTATTGTGGAACTTCCTGCATCTCAAGGTTACACGGTTATCTTCATGGTTGTTGACCAGTTCTCCAAAATGTGCCACTGTGTTCCATTTAAGGGACTGCCTACCGCTCAGAAGCTTGCCTCGTTGTTTAACATGGAGGTCTTCCGTTTACACGGATTGCCTAAGGAGATCGTCTCAGACCATGGGAGCCAGTTTGTCTCCAGGTTCTGGCACACCTTTTGCTCCCAGTTGGGTATTGGACTCTCCTTCTCCTTGGCCTACCATCTGCCGTCCAATGGTGCCACTGAGCATTCCAACCAAGCTCTGGAGTAATTTTTCTGCTGCTATATCTCTGACCATCAGGAGAATTGGGTTGATCTGCTACCAGAGTTTGCCAGGAACTCTGCTATCAACTCATCTTCCCGGAATGTCTCCATTTATGGCCAATTATGGGTTCCAACCCTCTGTGTTGCCCGAGGACATTCTAGCCACAGGATATCCCGGCTGTGGAGGATCATCTTCGTACCCTCCGCTCCTCTTGGGTGCAGATTCAAGAGTCTTTACAGGTCTCTGCACAGCGTCAGAAGATCCAGGCAGACCAGTGACATTTATCTTCCCAAAACGGCACCCCGTTTTGTTGGGCCTTTTCGCATCCTCCATAAGGTGAACCCGGTATGCCCTTGGTCGTGCGTATCTCCAATGTCTTTCAGGTGTTACTTTTTTACTGGTTTGCAATCGCTATACTTTTTCACTTCCTTGCCCTCGTCCCATTCCTGTGGGTAATCATGCGAAGTATGAGGTTAGCAGCATCTTGGATTTTCATCTGTTCTGAGGTCAGGTTCAATACATGGTGCACTGGAAGGGTTATTGCCTGAGGAGCGCTCCTGGGTTCCCACCGCTGATGTTCATACTCATACTCCCGCCCATCTCCGCACTTTTCATGCTGGCTCTCCTCAGAAACCTTTTTTAGCTCCGCAGAGGAGGGGCTGTAAAGGGGAGGGTACTGTCAAGGTCTTACCTTGCCCTCCTGGTGGCAGCCATCTTGGGCAAACTGATGTGGCACAGATGAGCCATGGATGTGGCACGAATGAGCACTGATGTGGTATGGATGTGGCACGGATGAGCACTGATGTGGAACAGATGAGCACTGGTGTGGCACAGATGAGCACTGATGTGGCATGGATGAGGCACGGATGAGCACTGATATGGCATGGATGGGGCATGGATGTGGCACAGATGGGCATGAATGAGGCATGATTGAGGCACAGATGAGCATGATTGAGACACAAATGAGGCACGATTGAGGCACAAATGAGGCACAATTGAGGCATGAATCAGGCAGGGGTGAGAGGTGCTGCAGTCTCTCTTCTCTCCTCGCACCCTGTACCGTAGATCTACTTGACTATATGCACGTGGTTTCGCCGGAGCCGCGCTCCCGCTGTGATTAGACACAACAGGAGGCAGACCGCGGGAGGAGCGGGCTCGATTACCGCTGGCCTCCCACGTTATTAGGCAATACTGACAGGAGAGCCGTCTGGAATGTAAACAATGCAAGACAGCTCATCTGTCAGATAGGCAGGGAAAGATTGTGTGATTCAGCTAAGCTGAATCACAGATCTCTCTCTGCCTCTGTTCAATCCTTCACCCCCCGCAGTTAGAAAGCACAAATAGGGAACACATTTAACCCCTTGATCACCCCCAGTGTTAACCCCTTCCCTGCCAGTGTCATTTATACAGTAACAGTGCATATTATTTAGCACTGATCACTGTATTAATGTCACTGGTCCCCAAAAAGTATCACTTAGTGTCGGATTTGTCCGCCGCAATGTCGCAGTGCTGATAAAAATTGCTGATCGCCGCCATTACTAATAAAAAAATAAAAAGTCCATAAATCTATCCCATAGTTTGTAAATCCTATAACTTTTGCGCAAACCAATTGTTTGTTATACGCTTTTTGGGATTATATTTTACCAAAAATATGTAGCAGAATACAAATTGGCTTAAACTGATAACAAAATTAGATTTTTTAAATTTTTTTTATTGGGAATGTTTTATTGCAGAAGTAGAAAATATTGGTGTTTTTTCAAAATGTATGCTTTTTATTTGTTTAGCTCAAAAACAAAAAAACACAGAGGTGATCAAATACCACCAAAAGAAAGCTCTATTTGTGGGAAAAAAAGGAAATCAATTGTATTTTGGTACGGCATTGCACGACTGTCCAATTGTCAGTTAAAGCAACGCAGTGCCGAATCGCAAAAAAAATGGCCTGGTCATTAAGGGGGTAAAACCTTCCAGGGCTGAAGTGGTTAAAGCTGAACTCCAAGTAAACAAAACATTGACATTTAATCTAGCTACGTATTTATAAAAAAATGTCCTTAATTAGACTCTATCACAACCTCTTCTTTTTAATTTAAGCACAGGTGCAAGAAGTATAAATAAATATATTCTCTAGTACCCCTGTCTTGTCTTGAAATAACATCTCCATGCTGATTTATTGCTGCTGTATTACTGAAGTTAGAAACAACACTTTCAGGACTCTCATCCCCTGTTGCTACATTCTTATCTTCCAGAATATGAATGTACACAAAATTTAAATGAATGGAAATCTATCCAAAAAACAGACATATACTGTTTACTTAGCTCTATGCTGCAGCATCTGTGTAACATTGCAGCTTTCCCATGTTGGCTCCAAGTGATTACCTCCATGGACCAGGCAATTTTCCGCTCTGTGCTGAAAGGGGGATCCCTCCGTCAATTAAGCAGATACAGTGCCTTGCGAAAGTATTCGGTCCCCTTGAACTTTTTGACCTTTTGCCACATTTCAGGCTTCAAACATAAAGATATAAAACTGTAATTTGTTTTGAAGAATCAACAACAAGTGGGACACAATCATGAAGTGGAACTAAATTTATTGGATATTTCAAACTTTGTTAACAAATAAAAAACTGAAAAATTGGGCGTGCAAAATGATTCAGCCCCTTTAGTTTCAGTGCAGCAAACTCTCTCCAGAAGTTCAGTGAGGATCTCTGAATGATCCAATGTTGACCTAAATGACTAATGATGATAAATAGAATCCACCTGTGTGTAATCAAGTCTCCGTTTAAATGCACCTGCACTGTGATAGTCTCAGAAGTCAGTTTAAAGCGCAGAGAGCATCATGAAGAACAAGAAACACACCAGGCAGGTCCGAGATACTGTTGTGGAGAAGTTTAAAGCCAGATTTGGATACAAAAAGATTTCCCAAGCTTTAAACATCCCAAGGAGCACTGTGCAAGCGATAATATTGAAATGGAAGGAGTATCAGACCACTGCAAATCTACGAAGACCTGGCCGTCCCTCTTAACTTTCAGCTCATACAAGGAGAAGACTGATCAGAGATGCAGCCAAGAGGCCCCTGATCACTCTGGATGAACTGCAGAGATCTACAGCTGAGGTGGGAGACTCTGTCCATAGGACAACAATCAGTCGTATACTGCACAAATCTGACCTTTATGGAAGAGTGGCAAGAAGAAAGCCATTTCTTAAAGATATCCATAAAAAGTGTCGTTTAAAGTTTGCCACAAGCCACCTGGGAGACACACCAAACATGTGGAAGAAGATGCTCTGGTCAGATGAAACCAAAATCAAACTTTTTGGCAACAATGCAAAACGTTATGTTTGGAGTAAAAACAACACAGCTCATCACCCTGAACACACCATCCCCACTGTCAAACATGGTGGTGGCAGCATCATGGTTTGGGCCTGCTTTTCTTTAGCAGGGACAGGGAAGATGGTTAAAATTGATGGGAAGATGGATGGAGCCAAATACAGGACCATTCTGGAAGAAAACCTGATGGAGTCTGCAAAAGACCTGAGACTGGGACGGAAATTTGTCTTCCAACAAGACAATGATCCAAAACATGAAGCAAAATCTACGATGGAATGGTTCACAAATAAACATATCCAGGTGTTAGAATGGCCAAGTCAAAGTCCAGACCGGAATCCAATCAAGAACCTGTGGAAAGAACTGAAAACTGCTGTTTACAAACGCTCTCCATCCAACCTCACTGAGCTCGAGCTGTTTTGCAAGGAGGAATGGGCAAAAATTTCAGTCTCTTGATGTGCAAAACTGATAGAGACATACCCCAAGCGACTTACAGCTGTAATCGCAGCAAAAGGTGGCGCTACAAAGTATTAACTTAAGAAGGCTGAATAATTTTGCACGCCCAATTTTTCAGTTTTTTATCTGTTAAAAAAGTTTGAAATATCCAATAAATTTCGTTCCCCTTCATGATTGTGTCCCACTTGTTGTTGATTCTTCAAAAAAAATTACATTTTTATATCTTTATGTTTAAGCCTGAAATGTGGCAAAAGGTCGAAAAGTTCAAGGGGGCCGTATACTTTCGCAAGGCACTGTAGATGGATCCCAACAACATTATGAGGATACTTCTGATTCTACTTGAAGTGACTCAGCTGATGGCAAGCAATAGCCTGTTATCAGCTGACTCTAGGTCACATGAGGACAAAAGTAAATGTGACCCAAAGTATGGCCAAAAAAAGGTTTGTTCATACTTCTCTTTTAAATATTATATATGAAAAAATCTTACAGTATACGAAACAGTTCACATGCTCAGATTTATAACAGTTAATGTTTGGCACCCATACCCGAATATACCTTATTCGTACATTTACTATTTATTTTATTTACGCATATATATATATATATATATATATATATATATATATATATATATATATATATATATATATATACACATATATATACATATACACTGTTCAGCCATAACATTAAAACCGAGTCTTTGCCTCGATGGGTCAGGGCTGTTTTGGTAAGACCTACTCAATATTAGGTGGTTAATCGTAATGGTATGGCTGGTATGTGTGTGTATATATGTGTATTTATATATATATAAATATATATATACATATATACAGTGTATGTATATATATATATATATATATATATATAAATATATATATATACAGTGTATGTATGTATGTATATAAATATAGTGTATATATATATATATATATATATATATATATATATATATATATATATATATATATATATATATATATACACACAGTATATGTATATTTATATAAAACTCTTCTAATTTACTTGTTGCTAGTTATGTGTCAGAATGCAATGATCAAATCTACAAAACGAAAAGAGAACAACCAGGTAACAGAAAACATTTATTGTAAACATTCTGCTTTTTAAAAAATAAATTTTGTTTTAAAACAATAACAATGGCACTGTTAACATAATTTATAAATAAGTATGCCTGTCTTGAAAATATTTGTTGCTGCTCACATTTTAAGTCCTTGTGTCACTGCATTTGCCATTTTAATCAATGGCCTTTAAGAATAAATATTGGAAAAAAAGACATTGAATAAGTTAATTTTAATGAAAATTTTTCAGTTTTATTTTAAATTTTACTAAATATATTACAAAGCAAATCTGAAATGAAATAGAGTATGTTAAGTAGTGAATTTTCTGCAAAATTAAGTGTTTTTTTTTTTTTTTCTTCCTGGCATTATTTTGATGCCATTAAACAAGATCATGTAACAAGTTTAAACAAATTAGTTTAGTGGTAGTGATAGCAGAATCAAATCATAGAAATGTAATAACACGTGTATTTTCTTCATTTTTTTACAGTATAATCATCCTAAATGTGCACAAAAATTGCATTCATAATGCTAAACACCAGCACAATTTTTTTTTTTGGTACAATCATTAAATAGAAAATGACTGAAATTGAAAGACCAGTAACAAGGTATACCTTTACAAATATGTGATGCATGCTATGGGGTATACTATTAAGACAACAAGAAATCTTTGGTAGTAGAACATGATTATATCTTTTTGGTTTTTAGCTGCATTTATTTTCTTTATCTTAAAATGTTAAAATGTTTTTTACAAAAATGCTGGGGTACCCATTAGGGCACATCATTGTGCTCCAGCATTGTTAATGCATAACTTTTGCAGGGCTACTCAAGGCACATGGATAAAACATGCAGTTCACAAAAGGGTATATTAAGCCTTAATAGAGTGTTAACTCTTGTCATGTTACCATTTTTTCCTGAGACAGATAATTGCAGACCAAAGAATCATATTTGTGCAGCATTCTTCACATTTTCTCTCTCAGCAGTGGGACTTTCATAGGAGTTCAGTGCAAATCAATAAGCAGCCGAGACCCAACATACAACATGAGCCCAAGTGCAGCACATAGACATGCCTGGTTAATGCCTGGGTAATGCTGTTCAGTTCGTTCTTCAGCACTCTGGGGTAGTTATGTGTCGAACAGAAATTGGTGCCCTGATAATTCACCACTTATGTAAGAAGGGTTTCTAGGACTAAATTAGAGATATCATATTTATACCTTAACTATTCTTCTAGTAGGTCTGACATTGAGCACAGCTGTATCTGATAACAACTGCAGCACGTGTGAGCTCTTGTGAGTTGTTCATCCTTAATCAGCCCCAAGTCAAGATAAGAGCAAATGGGGATGCTGCTAATTTATTTTAAGTAGCCAGACCTTATTATTATACTACAATTGGAAAAAGTGCAAATACATAAACAGCTGTGGACTTTCTATGCAGTGACAATTTTTAAAGTGAAACTGTAGGCAAAATGGTGTATATGATGCAGTCTGTCAATATTTACTAGTGACATAGTTTTATTACTTGTTGAACCTGCCAGTAAGTTTGTTGTTTTTAAACTTCGCTTAACAGACCAAGCTGTCCAGAAAAAGTAGAGGGTTGAGACAAACCATTTAACACCAACAGATGCGTTTTTATTCATGTAAAGCCTTTACTTTAAAAGGAAAAAGTTTTTTGGTTTAATGGCTTTACCTCTTGGCACTGGCCACGTGCAAATATGCAGCCCCCTCAGCGGGAGGGTCTTGGTACATAGCAGCTGAATATTTGCATGCATTGGTGCAAATACAGCTGTGCCGAGAGCGCGCAGCCAGCACAGTTACCGGCGGCTAACGGAAAGCTCCTGATCTCTGCTTGCGACCTGGAGCTTTCTGATGATGTGAACGCCGTGCCAGCCAATCACGGTAGTCACATGACCATTAACCATGCCCTGCCTCCGGGCATCCTAGGCCCCTTAAAGGGCCAGGAGGCTCCAGCTCCAAAAGTTAAAAAGTGTTAGCTGAAGTCATTCTTTAATTTGTTAGTCAAGCATATAGAGCCATCTAAATTCACTAGTCCATCTAACACTACCCTCTCTCCAGGTTGGCAGTTCTGCTGTTTTATAGTGGGTACATGTTTTTTCACAGATGAAGTGGACCAGTGAGTGTAGCTCACTCTAAGTCAGGAAGTGTGTTACTGGCAGGATCACCAGGTGAAAATAAAGGGAAAAAAAAGCCTAATATATAAAAACCAATGCAGTCAGGACTGGTAATTTGCATTATACTAACTGATTTTAGGTTTAGATATGCTTAAAGTCCAGTCCAACAGCCTAAGTGCATATATTTGTGTAAAAAAAAAAAAGAAAAAGGCATTCATTCATTCATACAGTCCAGATAAAGGTTCAAAAATTTTAAAGACTTGGCCAAATTCATTTTTTTATTCTAGCAAACATTAGAAAAAATGTAAACAATGATATCTTCTTTTGCTTGCAGCAATGAAGAGTCTGTTAAATAAATATTCTATTAATGGACTTTACCTTTCTCATTGTCTTGGTTTTTTCAGTATCTTTAAATGTACATTTTTTTATCACTGAACAGCGAGACAGAATTTAAGAGCCAATATATGTTCAGTGTCACCTTATATATCTGGCTCTGAGTTCATCAATAAAAGATTCATCTGTTTCTATAAATTGCATTTTCTTTCTGTTTAGAAATGTCATGACTGTCAGTCTGAATATGGCACTATCATGGAATCAATTACTACATTTCAGTAAGGCAGTTTTATCAAAATGATCAGAGACTTACAATGCCTACATAAAAAAATACACATATTGATGTTTGTTGTTAGAAGAATGTGATGGTCATGATTAATCGCATTTAGGTTTGTCTCCTTGGGTGACTTTGTCTTCATGAAGTGCCTTATTCCTAATTCTTTTTCTGCTAAAATCCCCTGAGAGGTTTTTGAGGAACATTCAGTCTGTAGAATCTTTATGCAACCACCACCTGCAAGTCCTGACTGCTACCACTGCTGAAACTGGAATTATCAGGGGTTGCCTGGGTCTGAGCAAAGTTGATGAAAACCTAGAATGAAATAAAAGGGCATATTAGAGGAAAATAGTATTACAGCACGTTCAAATTCATGGGGCACTAACCCAAAGCAACCAATCACATTTGCTGTATCATACTGTACTTTGCATAGTGTTTTTGTATATAACACAAAGTCTCTCCTAGGGGCTTAGTCATATTTAATTGTTGGAAACAGAAAAGCAGTAACATGAAGAATAATCTTTTTATAGCCCTACATGAAAGGTCCTCAGTTTCCCCCGGAAATCTTTATGTACCTTTCTAAAAGACTCACAAAAGTTTTGGAGCAAATTTTATTTTTTATATGCTGACTTTTATGAAATGTATATACAGTAACAAAGTGCACACATAACACTGCTGTCAAAGAGCATCATGGAAAATGTAAAGAGAGAGGAAAAAGGAGAATCTGCTTGTTTTTAGCAACTTCTCTCTAGTTGGAGCCATACTGAGTAGTAGGAAAGAAAATAGGAGGGGAAATGAGCTGTCTCTGCCTCATTCAAATGTCAGTAATCAAAGCTTCAGCTATTGAGGTCTGTAAACTCAAGGCAAAACAGTTCAGATAATCCCAGTAAACATGTAAAAAGGAGCATAAAGCTGTAACTGATGGCTGGAAAAAGGCACATTTGTTTTTTCCATATGTAATCTTTCATATTTGGCCAACTACATAAAACGTAATTTCTATTAAATATATATATATATATATATATATTTAGTTATAATTTATTTTTTTTTTTTAATCCTAAATGCAGTAAATAAGGAAAATCTAGACAACACCACATTCCCTTTGAGGAGGCCAGAGGAAAGCCCTAAATAAACTTGCTTTTAGCTATATATACTTTATGTCCAATGGTACCTTGATCATGGTGTGTCACCCCTAAATGTATGCACCTAAAAGCGGACTTTGGTATATTTATTTTGCTTTTTTCTGGACCAAAGCTGCTAGAGTTGTAAGACATTAAACTCTGGATGAATGTCTTCATTTTAATTACTTCCTCTCACCTGCCAATAGGGCTGAGTGACATAAAATATAACAGACCTGCTGTCACCTTACTTTACCAAACGACATCATCATTTGACCAGTTGACGAGTAGGAAATATGTTCTATACAAAAAACTATCTGTGCTGCTTACTTTCTGCAAACCAACAAAAATAACAGACAAGAGCAGCTCCCACTTTCTTGTAATTCCCACAGCAATGAAATAGTAATAATTAAGTGCGGCACTCTAAGGCCCCGTTCACATTGCAGCGACCCGACTTTGCCGGGCGACCTCATAGGTCGCGGCGCGCTGCTCGCCCCGCGACCTCGGAGCGGCAGGCACGGACTTCATAACATTGAAGTCTATGCAGGTCGCTCCGGGTCGCCCCAAAGAAGCTCCGGACCCTTTTTCTAAGTCGGAGCGACTTGTGTCGCTCCTATTAGAACGGGTCCACAGCTTCTCTATGGAAGGCGACCAGTGTGAACGGGGGCTCAAAGGTTCTAATAAATAATCCATCACAAGATACCACTACTTTTGTGTATGACTATGAAAATAAAACATCAGATCAAATTATAAATAAGTATAACACCATATGTAGAAGATAAATGTAAAATAAATTTGCAATCAAATAAGTGAAAATCAAAGTGAAAAAATTGTGATAATCGAAAATCACAATGGCAGTACTTATTCCCGTTCTAAATTGTATGAGATTTCCCAGAGTGACCTGCTTTTTGGTGTGAGGTCACTGCGGGAAATCTAACACAGTTTATAGTGTGAATAAGCAATGTGATTGGGATTTTTGATTATCACTAATTTTCACAATGATTTTCACTTATTGGATTGCACATTATTTTTCGATTTATCTTTTACATATGTATTTATATTTATACTTATTTATAATCTGATCTGATTTTTTATTTTTATTTTTATAGTCATGCACAAAGGTAGTGGTATTTAGTGATTGATGTGTGATTTATTAGAACTTTTGGGAGTTCTGCACTTTATTTATTATTATGTGTAGGAAATATGAGCAAATATTTTTAATTTCTGCATAATTTTAGCAAAATGCCTGTCGCCATGCAAGTTAGGAGATAAACACATATATATAAACAAGCATTAGAAGATATTTTTCAGTGTACCTCATCCAGAGTTGTCTGACTGACGGAAAAGTGAATGATGTTCAAGTCTGTTTTATTAGACTCAAGAAGGTCAAATATACTAGCGACCCCTCCTGCGGACATAGGGACATGGTACTCCGCCATGGTGAAGTGGTGATCCTATTTAAAAAAAATAGAATTTTCTTTTTAAATGCATGCATATACACATACAAGTACCTTTTAAAATACATTCAGAATCTTCAAAAAGTCACAAATGGAACTCTAAGAATGATTTTTCAAGGAAACTTATGAAAAAGATTTTACCTGAGACAGGACTACCTTATGCTTTAGGAAGACGATACCATGAAAGTAGTGGAGGACACATAGAAGCCATTGTTTTCATACATTGTACTAATGATGGCCAAAAAGCCTCAAACAGCTATATGCAGTTTGGAATAAAAAGCTCTATAATGTTATATATACTGTATACCCCAGTGTTTCTGGATGTGCATTTTGCTGTTGGGACATAAAGGAATCTAGGAAGGAATAAAGGCTCTATTGTCCTAATTTGAGGAATAATACTCAAATTTCTGGGATTCGTGATGGAATAAGACATGTGAATACCTTCTGTGTTAAGGCTTTACTTTGCTATGCACTGATTTGGTTGGAGGGCTTATTTTTGCCTAATTTAGTCCCTTTTCACCGTAATGTGTACCTACCATCTAACAGAATTTTGATGACCCAGAAACTGTTGTACTGTATCTGAATACTTTATATGGTGTATTGCACATGGCGATGTGCATCAAATTGTAATGAATGCCAAGCTTATTTATTACAAATTTTAAAATGCTAAGTGCAGAGTGCAGTACCTATAGTGACTCTAAGGCTCTGTTCACACCTGGGTGATTTGAATCGCGAGCGGAATCTCTACAATTCCAAATCGTGGCAAATCACAGGATGCGTGCATGATGCCATTCGTTTTAAATAGTACACAAATCGTGCAGGGATTTTGCTGCAATTGTCATATGATAAATTGTGCTGCAATTGCAGCAAATCGCAACGAGTGATGGTTGTTGCTCAAAAAAGGAGCAGGAGCTCCTTTTGGGCGACAGCATCACGATTTGCAGCGACTTTTCGAATGACAATTGCGGCAAAATCATAGTGCGATTGGAGTGCCATTAAGAAGTAATGGCATCGCACACGTGTCCCACGATATGGAATTGTGGGCAGAATCACAGCGATTCGAATGACCCAGGTGTGAACAGAGTCTAAACATACATCTTGTTTTGGCTTCAAAAACTTAAATTCTGGTTGTTATGGGTCACTTAACTTTGCTTCTTACACAATTTAAAAATAAAAAAAATTATATCTGAGAGCTAAATTTCTAGGTAACGCATTCTCTGCATTCTCTAGAACAGGGTTCTCCAAACTTTCTAAACAAAGGGCCAGTTTACTGTCCATCAGACAGTAGGGGGGGGGGGGGGGGAGCAGGCTTACCCCAGGGTGAACAATGCCACATCTATGATATTTGGGAGAGTAATACTATACCATAAGTAAAAGCCATTTTAATGGCTTCATTCATACACAGGAGATGCTATTTGCACTGTAGAAATTATATATTGTAAGTGTATCTCAAGTGAAAACTTTTTTTTTTTCAGTTTTGGATAGAGTTAAAAATGGTTAGCAAGCCTGTCAAGTTTTTATTGCTGTCCCTCTCCATGGCAGAAAGAAGGCAGATTCACCCCCTGTATCAGTCTCATCTAACCAGGGCTGAAAGTGAGGGCAAATCTACTGGAAGAACAAGAATAGAAGGGAATTAATCCATTTGGGACACTTGTTCTGGTGATAATTGCTAAGGCAATTCACAGAGGCGCACTGATCAGATTCAGTACATCTGTGCAGAGGGCTGGGTTTACCTGCTCAGGAGGTACAGGTAGTCTTTACTAATCTTTGAGGGAATGATGCAAGGCTCACAACACAGTCTGCCTGTGTTCTGAGCAATGCATCTGTCCCACAATCATAGGTGTGCACAGCCTATTGCATTAGGGTGTGCACCCCAAAGCTCAAACACACATGCTTTTCTCTGCAGCCTCAATTCACTGGACAGTGAATGAATGGGAAGTGCTCTGTGCTGAGCAGCTAATTGTTCATTCACAAACTGATGCATACTTACAGTCTACTATGCTTCAGTTATGATTGAACACAGTGAGTAGGGGCTCTTTCACACGGGCGGTCCGATCAGATCCGCCTGTCAGTTTTTTAGGCGGATCTGATCGGATGCCCCATTCAGCCCTATGGAGCAGCGGATGTCAGCGGTGACATGTCCGCTGACACCCGCTGCCATCCGCATCCGATCCTGACTGGGAAATCCGGACGGATGGAAACCCTATTTTCCATCCGTCCTGGGGATCGGATCGGATGGGATCGGATGAGAGGGACAGTCGGTCCGCTCTCATCCGATTCCCCATAGAGAGCAGCGGGGGCTATGACACCTCCCTCTCCGCACTGCAAGCGGAGACGGAGCTGTCATCCTCTGGCTCAGCGGGGATCGCGGATCGATCCCCGCTGAGCAGCACGGATCCACCTACGGAGGCGGACCGTGTGAAAGAGCCCTAAGTGTGTTCACTGGGTTTATTTAGAAAAGGAAGGGGCAGGTAACCGGTAAATGACATTATGATTAGTCTCTTTCTCCGCTCTTCATCCTAAAACATTGGGTAGGTGGGAGGAGAGAAGAGGAGGGAAGGCAGCAGCACTTCAGTGGGGGGGGGGGACACAACATGGGGGGGGAAGCCCAGGCAGTAGGGGAATTGGCACCACACACAGTGATTAGGGTGTGCCCAGGCACACCTGGCACACCCCCTACACACGCCTATTTCCCCAATGATGTACTAGCAGGGATGTGTATGGCCAAATGCAACTGCACAGACCACCTGTACCTCCTGCGCAAGTAAACACAGCCCTCTGCACAGGTGTACAGATTAGTGCAACCATGCAAATGAGGCCTAAGTCCCCGGTCACATCAGTACAACTTCAGGTACGACATGTGATTTACAAATTGTACCTGACGTAGAATCGAATGTGTTTCTATGGCAGTGTCTTAATAGATACGATTTCAAGCAGTGTCATTTAAATGTAGTTAATGTATCACTTTTTAGAACTTCAGCACAATTTCACTGCCTTAGACTATAAATGTAAATCGTGCTGCAAATTGTATCTGTATCTATATCACCACTACCTGAGCCTGAAAGAAGTTAAATATTAACCCGGTGCTAGTTAAACTTTTCTTCACAACATCACTGTTCCTCCCTGTGACATAGACACCCCCTCTCACTGAAGTAGCACTGAAGTCGTGGATTCGCCTTACTTTTTACAATAAATACTCCTCTCACTTCCCCTTATGCCCGAAGGACAGAAAAGGAAGGTAAATCTCCTAAGGGCTCTTTCACACGGGCGTTCCGATCAGATCCGCCTGTCAGTTGATCGGATGCCCCATTCAGCCCTATGGAGCAGCGGATGTCAGCGGAGACATGTCCGCTGACACCTGCTGCCATCCGTATCCGATCCTGTCCATGAAATCCGGACGGATGGAAACCCTATTTTTCCATCCGTTCAGGGATCGGATCGGATGAGAGCGGACAAGTGGGATGAGATTGGTTAATCTCCTAAATTGGCAAAAAAATAAACACCACCTGACAAGTTATTTTCACCTTTGTCTACTCTATCCAAAATTCCACCCTAAAAGAAGTTTTGGCTTACCCACTTGCCGACCAGTCACTGGGACTGTACTGCGGCAAAGTGGCTCGATTCCGTACAGCGACGTAGACCTACGTTGCTGGACTCCTCCCCTTCTGGGCGGCGCTTGCGCGCCGCCGGAGGCTCGCTCCTGCTGTTTTCAGTCACAGCGACAGTCGGGCCAGGGGAGGAGCGGCGGTAATTACCGCTGCTCTTCCCCGATAGTTGGGGATTTGAGTCTGGAGATCCGCCCGCTTGTGTAAACAAAGCAGGCGGATCTCCTAAGTGACAAACAGTGACAGATTGCAGGGTTCAGCATAGCTGAACATGCGATCTGTCCCTGTGTCACTCAGTCACCTCCCCCCACACACGTTAGTAAGCACCAGGCATACATTAGCCCCTCCCTCTCCAATAAAATTAACCCCTTCACTGCCAGTGTCATTTTTACAGTAACAGTGCATATTTATAGCACTGATTACTGTAGAAATGTCACTGGTACCCCCAAAAGTGTCAAAAATGTCAGTCAAGGGTCCGATCTGTCCGCCGCAATGTCGCAGTCCCGCAAAAAAAATCGTAGATCGCCACCATTACTCGTTAAAAAAAAAAAACACCAAAAATGACAGAAATCTTTCCCTTAGTTAGTAAACGCAATAACTTTTGCGCAAACCAATCAAAATACGCTTATTGTGATTTTTTATTTTACCAAACATAGGTAGCAGAAAACAAATTGGCCTAAAATTTAAAAAAAATTTGATTTTTACATTTTTTTGGGGGGGAATTTCATATAAAAAATTTGAAAAATATTGTTATTTTTTCAAAATTTACGCTCTTTTTTTTGTTTATAGCGCAAAAAGTAAAAATCGCACAGGTGATCAAATACCACCAAAAGAAAGCTCTGTTTGTGGAAAAAAAAAGGACATTTCGTTTGGGTACAGCGTCGCACGACCGTGCAATTGTCAGTTAAAGTCGCACAGTGCCGAATCGCAAAAAGTGGCCTGGACATAAGACAGCAAAATCCTCCGATGGTGAAGTGGTTAAAAAGATTTTAATTGTTGCTTGGGGCTGCAGATCGCTGTATTTAAATCCTACAGTTGTCATTCTGTTATTTTTTTCTTTCTGTTTTTTTTTGTTTTCTTTTTTGTTTTGTTTTTTACAGTCTGCAGACACGAATGATAATAAGCCTTGTGCTAAAAGTGCATTTATCCTTTTAAAACAATACACTCCCAAAACACAGTAAATTTCAGCTTGAATAGCTAAAGAAATGTAATTTTTCTCTGTTTCAACATCAAATCGCATACGCTATCCCCTCACAGTCCAGTGCTTTATACACAGTGGATCATCATCTGTTCAAACATGTTGTTTACACTGCAGAAGAGAATCATTTTCCTTAAAGCAAATAATAATCTTTTGTTCTGAATAAACCTTTTGCATTGCAGCAGAATTTAACTTTTTTTTTTTTTTTTTCCTCAAAAAAAAAAAAGTGAGAGCTAGGGACAGATATAGGGCCATTGATTCAAGACAAAAAATAATGTTTAAAGGAATTATTGTGAGGCATCATTGTTGAAGATTTTCCTAACTCCTATTTTCTTCCTATTCAGAAACATTTTACCTGTCTGCGGTCCATTATTCAGGACACTAAGGTAGGGCAAATGAAATTGCATCAGGAGTTAGTAATTAAGTGATCAGCATTGTTTCATCCAATACTGGAAAACCTGTCCAGAATTATTAAGATGTATTGCAGCACACAGTTTTTCTTTCTACTCTTTCAGTGAGAAGGCACGGCTCTAGGCGATGTCAAAGTAGGATATTTGTTTTGGCAGCGATTGCTGGGAGAGCATCGTTATGAGAACAAGCTCAGGGAGAAGTGCTTTGACTGCTCCAACAACCTACCACTTTTCACCTGTTTTCAAACTATAACTCTCATTATCCTCTAGTCATATGGGAATCATGTGAGCTGTAAATAACTATTATTAGAAGTCCTTAGAAAATCCCTTACATATCCCTTTCAAGTAGGGGTGGTTAGAAGTTGTTTAAACTATAATTATATGCTATGTTTCAAGCTGTTTGTGAAACACAGAGGCTAACATTTAATGAAAAATGCATGCTGTTTCCTATCCATTAGAGTGCCTAATCATGGCCAGAGTATTGTAACATTATTTTACAATCTCCCATGAGGATATTAACTCAGTGGGGTTGATTTACTAAACCAGGAGAGTGCAAAATCCGGTGCAGCTCTGCAAAGAAACCAAAAAGCTTCTAACTTCAGCTTGTTCAATTAAGCTTTGACAAAAAACCTGGAAGCTATTTGGTTTCTATGCAGAGCTGCACCAGATTTTGCACTCTTCAGATCCTTTCACACGAACGATCCGATCAGATCCGCCTATCAGTTTTTTAGGCGGATCGGATCCTCCATGCATCCCTATGGAGCAGCGGATATCAGCAGAGAGATGTCCGCTGACACCCGCTGCCATCCGCATCCGATCCGTCCGTGAAATCCGGTGGTTGGAAACCCTATTTTCCATCCATCCAGGGGATCGGATCAGATGAGAGCGGACAGGCGGTCCGCTTTCATCCGATTCCCCATAAAGAGCAGCGGGGCTCTGACACCTCCCTCTCCGCACAAAGTGCGGAGACGGAGCTGTCATCCGCCGGCTCAGCGGGGATCAATCCCCGCTGAGCTGAGAACGGATCGCAGCATGCAGCGGACCATGTGAAAGAAGCCTTCAGGTCTAGTATATCAACCCCACTGCACTAAGGTTACTTTCACACTGTTCTGTGGCAAAATATGCATATAAATTTTTTTGCCAAAATTCCCTTTAATTTCAATGAGAAGCTGCATGTTTGGTGCGATTTCCAAAAATGCACCAAAGATGCAGCATGCAGAAGTTTTCAAAACGCACTGAAACTGTAAGACAGTGGTGTAAAAAGTCCCATAGGATTTAAAGGGAAACGTTTTTCTTGCAAGGAAAAAACACAGGAAAAATTATCAGTGTGAAAGGGGCCTTATAGCTGGAGATTTACTAAAACTGGAGAGTGCAAAATCTGGTGCAGCTCCGCACAGAAGCCAATCAGCTTCCGGGTTTGAGACTAGGTTAATACTGAATGCGGGTTTGAAATTTTGCGTGTTCAGCTGAACTCGCACAATTTCAAATCAGCATTTTAGTCCGACTTCAGGGGGCGATGTGAGAGACATCTGTGTAGTGCAGGAACTAGTTCTGGGAATCTGTGTGGCGCCGCAATGTCGGTGTCGCACCGATTTGAACGGTGCCGCTGCCGGCGATTTGGCATGCGATTTGGCATGTCAAATCACCCTGATGTGAACGGGGGCTTAGTGTAGGTTCACACTGAGGGCGGGTTTGAAATTGTGTGAGTTCAGCTGAACTCGCACAATTTCAAACCGCCATTTTCAGTCTGACTTCAGGGGGGCGATTTGACAGAATCTGTAAGAGTTCCTGCATAGATGTCTATTGAAATCGCCCCCTGAAGTCAGCAAAAGTAGTGCAGAAACTATTTTTGGTAATTGGTGCGGCGCCCCATGTCAATTCGGCCCAATGTTAACGTGGGCCTATATTTAGTGATGTTGCAGTTGCATAAGCTGAAGTTAGAAGCTGATTAACTACCATGTGCAGCTGCACTAGATTCTGAGTGCTCCAATTTTTGTAAAACTCCCCCATAGTCTGCAGAAAATATTTTTAAACTGTGTCACCATACACAATGATAGATAACAAAACGTACTCAGACTCTCCCTTAAAGGGATCACCTTTTTTAAAGAGCACTGGTATGCTTTACTCTAGGTAAAAACCAGGGGCAGCCCGTCCATTGGGAGCGCAGGGGCTCCGCCCCCCCTATCCATGCATCCAGCCCCATAATCTACATGCTGGGCGCCGGATGCATGGATTCCAATGGGGTTTTTTTTTAAGCACGTGATTAGAGCCAGAGGCTCTAATAGGCTTCAAAAAAAGGGTAGGCTCGGGGCGAAGAGCACTGCGCCCTGAGCCCCCCCAGTTGTGTGACAATAGCGAATGAATATTCACTATTGTCACACGGATTCTTCTCTTGGCCAATCAGGAAGTGGGTCCTGAGACCCGTTTCCAGATTAGCCGAAAGGAGAAGCCATGCCATTGGCCGAGGAGGAGTAGGAGGGAGAAGACACAGGAGACCAATGGGGAAGCTGCCGCTGCCGCAGCTGCTGACTGTCCCCCACATGTTTGGTGGGGGGGGGGTATGGTGTGGTCCGTCTGCCACCCCCCCGTCCCATGGAGTACCAATCGCCACTGGTAGAAACAAACAAGAGATCGCCCACAGTCACATAAAAAAAAACAACAGAGACCTACAGTATTTCTCATTCACTTGAGTAGCCATGGCGCTCTGGTAAGCTGCTCCCTATACCTGTGCACAGTGGTGTCCCCATTCTACACACTTCCTTGGGTGTCACAAGAAGGATTGCTTCATGTTATTTCAGCTTGGATATTTTTTACACTTTTTTTGGACTTTCACAATTATTTCCATTGCCTTTTGGGACTTTATTCACTGTATTTTCTTTATGCCATTTTTTCATTCCCTATGATGATTTGTTGTATTGTATTATTATTCAATTATGTTTATGATTAGCGCTACACTTTTTTATTATTACAGTATATCTGAAGCTGGCCATTTACTGATGTTTTTAAAAAAAAAAAAGAAGAGATTCCTCTAGCCATGCAATACAGTGTGGATGTACTAATCTTCTTCACTGGCTGTCAAAATACCCTAGCAGTGAATGAATCTGATTGGATGCAGCTGCTGATCAGCCACACATTTTCCAGCAGGTTTCTTCAACAGAAAATTAATGTTTGACCTTTCATGGATGGAGCAGGGCCACCAGGGACAACCACTAAGCAAAATTTGGCCTGTTCCTAAGGAACTGGATGAGATTTGCAGTGTATGGCCAACTTTATACAATGGCTTTATATCTGTTGGGCCAAAGCTTTTTTCAACTTTTATTAAAAAATATACATGATAAATACCACACTTCAAAAAATGACACTTAAAATAAGTAAAACAAAATAGGTTTTAAGCTGTACCTTTAAGTAAGTGTTTGGAAAATGAAAGTGCATAAAGTCTGTGATTGTCTGGATAATGACGGAAGAGTTCTTGAGATGCATCTTCACGGTGAACCCTCTTCCAAACCTAAATATATGACAAAAACATTCATATGATTGAGCCTAATTACAGGATGTACCTTACATATGACTGTGAAAGCCCAAAGCTTTCAGTATCTCAGAAATAAGTCTGGTCTTGAAGCGGAAAGTGAGAGATGAGAGCCTCACAGCAACAGCTGAAATGTCAAGAGTTCACAGTATGTGCAGTGTGCGTCACTAAGTAACGTCAACAATGTACGAGTCCACAATACTGCTAAATTGATTACCTGCTCACTAATACATCATTGTTTGATACTGAGACAAACTGCAAAGCAGTGTATGTCTCCAAATGCCACTATTTCTATGTCTCTGACTTTTGATGTGGATACATTATTTCCTACCCAAAAAGGTATACATTTTGCTCAAAATGAATTTGGACTTTTTTGGACCTGTGTGCTGTGCTTGAAGCAGTATTAAAGTTTTACTAAACCCACAATAGTCAAATCAGTCTGTATATGCAGTAACACATGCTTGTTATACTCACTGTGAAACCTAAGGGGTTTATTCTCTTTATTGTGTAAAAAGGCAGTTTAAACCTGTCTTCTCTGATCCTCCTCTTCTTCCACTGTCCCTAATCTATCTACTGATAGAACAGAGCCTTGGGGGCAAGCTCCACATGCTTAGTTTGGTGTGCATTGAGAGTTTTTTTTTTCTTGGGAGAGTGCATGTGATCAGCACAGGGCCAATCAGCACTGTCCAGACAGAGGGTCAGGGATTCTGCAGCCTCATAGGAAAATCAGGGGAGAATGTAAAGTACTCCTACAAGCTTTAAGCAGACACTGATTGAAGTCACAAGACTGCTCTAACTGCTAATGAGAAAAGGTATTTGGCAGTTTATATTTACTAAAATAATTGTATTTCCATGCTCTGTGTATTGTGGTAAACCAGATATAGTGAATGCAGGCTCCTGGGTTTAGTAACACTTTAAACCCAAAAATGTAATATATCGCAGCTTACAAATCCTTAGATGTAGTGCCTGTATTCGTTTGTAGGCTTTTTTCCCCTCTGTTTTGGTGGTCTGACCAGTAACACACCATCTGTATGATGAATGAGCATAGGGGGCAGATTTGGACACCAGCATTGTCAGTCTGGGGGGAGGGGAGTGTTAGAAGTACTAGCAATTTTAAAAACCGTAACGAAATGCAACTGAACTCCAGCCAATACTTTATAATCAGTTACAGCAAACAGTTCTTTTTCCTTTTGGAATAAAAGGTTTTATATAAATAAATAAAAGCAGATAATTTAAAGCACCCCTGCCAGTGTTTAATGGCCAGTCTCATCCCTTTAACTGCAAGAGAGCTTTTCTGTTGAAAAAACAACAGACTAACTGGCTGGATCACAAGATGAAAATCGAAGAAAGACTAATAAGGGAAGCAAATACAGCCATCCCATCTAAGAATTGGTAATCTGCAATATAATAAATAATTATTTTTGGGTGTAATACTACTTTAAGACAGGCCAAACTGCTGCTACACTCTCCACTTGACACACTAGTACCTGGCATCATTTTTTGATGGGCAGATATCAGAATAAAAACCCCAATCGCCACAGCATTTCACAGCACAAGCATAGCAAGTTGGACCCACTACCCCTTCACATTACCCATTTGCCAGGCAAATAATTCTTCAAAAAGCTTTAGGAGCCAAGGGGTTGAATAAGAGGGTTGATTACAATATACTTTATAAACAGAGGAGCGTATGTGGTCCTAGTAATGGAATCAAGTTATAAATGCTTATTTAAAGAGGAAGTAAACCCTCCTCTGCAAGTTGTACCTATAAGTAAGCCTATGATAAGGCTTATCTATAGGTACTGTAAATATCTCCTAAACATGTACCGTTTAGGAGATATTTACCTTACAAGCAGCCAGTGACATCACTGGCGCATGCGCTCTGAAGCCCCATGCCGTGACCGTCGGCTCCCGTGCGCGGGAGTGACGTCACCGCGGCTCCGGCCAATCAGATGGCCGGATGCCGCGATCCCGGAAGACGGGCGACTGGACATGTCGCCCGTCATAGAGGTGAGCGGGCGGCACGGCGGGGGCTCGTTCTAAGGTAAGTATTTGATAATGAGCTAGTATGCGATGCATACTAGCTCATTATGTCTTTCTCTTTCAGGGTGAACAAAAAAAAAACGTTTTTTCGGTTTACAACCTCTTTAACTGACAGATATTTATGTAATGCTAACCTGCTCTTTATGTGCTGTAAGGAGCCAATGCACTGAAACTTCCCCTTCACCATAATTGCTAATCTTGTACAAAGGGCTTCACATTCTTCCATGCTGAAAAGAAAAAACACATTTGTTACTTTTGTGTATCTACAATTCACTAAATAATATACATTTTAATATTAAAACATATTAGAGCATTTATATTTGATTTTTAGACTAGTTCATGTAATCATGTGATCCTAATTGTCAGAGCTATGTCCTTTATACCACATCTCACCATATTGGGTGTCCAGAAAACTGTCACCATCCTGCCCAAAACAGGACATGTAGGAAGTTGTGTGTAGCATATGTGAGAAAGAAATAATAAGGAAATTGACACTGACAACATTGTTTCAGCATAAAATAAAGCCTTTGTATGTAGAACACCATGACAAATAACACCAAAAGGAAACTACCGCAGCATTCAAAAATTAGCCAAAAAAAGCAATAATTGACCACCTATTTTATGTGGTTTGTTCTTAGTTATGGATCAATTTTCCTATCATGGCTCATTCTGTTTCTACTACATAATTCTGCATTATGATGCTCCATTTTTAGTTATTGCTCTATATCCTAGCAAACAGCTGTATATAATTCTTTCACATCATGCCTTATGTTCTTATCCATCCTTAAAAACCAATTACCCTGACTGTTGCCCCATGTTATGACAGCCTAATACTATGCTGCCCCATATTCTCACTTCTGATATCTTTCTTACCTCCTATCAGTGATTTGCTCTCCAGCCTATTCCCACAAACCAAGAATAAAAAGAAAAATTGAAGCAAACATCTTAATTTATTGACACAGCCCAGCAATGCCTTTCCGCCTCACTTTTCAATTTCTTTAGCTTGACATGTGCACCTCAATATGTCATATTATAGTAAAGAGCAGAGGGATTTTATATGGTGCACAAAACAGTGGAAAAACTAAAACATGTACAGTCATTATGTGATGGAATCACAGCACTAAATCAAACAGAGCAAGTGTGCTGGGTCCATCTGATTTATTATCGCTTGTACATACTCTTCCATATCCTCTGAGAAGACATCGTGTATGCAATCCCAGATCTTTAATTTCAGATTCTGGAGAGGCTTATTAGGTGATAAAACAGAAATCAAGAGATAAGGGGCGAGGAAACGCAGCTGAATCAAAACCGTATAGAAAAAGAGAACAAAGAAATATACTTTTTAAACGGTTTGATTTCGTTTGCCTTGCATCCACAGTTCTGGCAATAACTCATAATGGGTAGATGTGAAACAAAAAAAACATTGATGTACCATTGTACTGTAGCAATTGCATGGCTTTATAAATAGCTGCCTTCCTTGTTTTAAAAATACCCCATTCACTGTGTGCTGTGAGTAGAGCATGCTAGCACAGCTAATAATGAGATAGCTGGTATTAGATATATATGCCTTCATTATACTTATCTGAGACGTGACTTTACAACCTTTTTTGTAAACATGGCAGCTTTCCCTTATTAACTCCTGCTTTGTACTTTAGTTAATATAATTATTTTTAAAAATAGAAGATATCTGATCAACCATATGGCATTGTATGCTCAAAGTTCACTAAAAAAAGCTTAAAAGTCCCATAAAAAGCTATTCAATGTAAAAATACCAACAGGAAATAGGGGAGCAGAGGTAAGTGAGTGGAAAAGGTGAATTTGATTCCCTATTATATTATCACTCTGAAATCCTGTTTGAAAGTTCTGATACAATAGGCTTTCAAGACTTTCTATGTACTGCATACTGACTTTTCAAAAAAACATTTTCTTCTATGCACCCTGTTCACAACAAAATGCCACCTTAAGGTGGGTTGTAGCGCAATATGTAAAAATGCAGACATGCTGCATATTCCTGCAACACTCCACAGCTCATGTGAGGTCATCATTAATCACAGCTGCTGTGCAGGGCCGGGACAAGGAGTGGGCAGGAGGGACGGCTGCCCTGGGCGCAATGGTTTATTGCAGGGATGTGGGCGCTCTGACCCTAACCCTAAGGGAAAGAGGGGGGCGCAGTTTGGCATCTTTTCCCTGGGCACTCGATGACCATGTCCCGGCACTGCTGCTGTGTATAGGAATGAAAGGAATGTCATTTGTTACATTTACATAGTTAGTCAGGTTGAAAAAAGACACAAGTCCATCTGGTTCTTGCATATTGAAAACCCAACCATACAATCCCATATACACAATCCTATACCCGCAGTACACTAAAATAGATAAACAGTGCCTTGGGTTGTAACAACCCCCTCACCACCCACACACAATGGAAACCAGTCCACATGTTTTAGCAGACTTACTGCTATAGGGCTGCTGTTCTTATCAGAATCATATATATATATATATATATATATATATGTATTTTACTGTACTTGCAGAAAATGTACCTAACCTGAAAAAAACAAGGAAACCAATGCAGCCACCCCTATCGAAGGACTGGTAAGCTGTAATATATATATATTTTGGGGGGCGTCATGTACTCTTTAAAGCGGAGCTCCAGCCACAAAAAAAAAATTTCAATGAACATACCCCCGGGACAGTCAGGGCCAGTGCATTCCACAATGGCTAGCCTCTGATCTGTCCCAGTTCGCACTTACCTGCAAGAAGAAATACTCACTTTTAAAATTTCTTCTCCAGCGTTGCCATCTCTGTTGTGGGCAGCTGAAGCCGGCGCGATCCTCTTCTGCATCCTCTTCCGTGTCTTCTTCTCCCAGAATGCGCCTGCACCGGCCCCTCTCTTCACTTCTGGTGCAGCCGCATTCCTCCACAGCTTTTGGGCATGCCCAGAAGCTGTTTAGCAGGGAATACGGCGTCGCACCAGAAGTGACGAGCGGGGCCAGTGCCGTCGCATTGATTCCTGGGAACGATGACGTTCAGCTCCCAGGAATCATTGCAAACCGGAAGTGACGGCGCGTGCCGCGGCCGCCGAGGGAGGAAGTGGAAGAAAGGTGAGTATTTCTTTCTACAATTACAAGGTAAGTAAAAAAAAAAAATCCTAACTATCCAATTCCTTTTCAGATGAAGAAAAGCAAGCGGATGGCCACAAAATCGATTATGTCGATTTTGTGGCTGGAACTCCGCTTTAAAGCAAAAGTTGGTTAAAAGAAAGTTTGTTTTTTTACATCTTTTCTACACTCTCTGAACTTAATTTGTATTGCTTTATTACTCACTCTTAAGAAACAGTGCCATAACCCTACTTTGTAAATGACAATGAAGAACGTGCACTACCTGTGAGTTGTTAGCACCACTGCACATTTTTCCTGAATTTCCTCAGAAATAATCTTCCAGAGATGCCTTTTAGTTTTCGGATCCATTCCTGAACTTGGCTCATCCTGGGAAACAGAAAAAAAAGTGATCTTGATTACAACATTTAAGGAACCAATCTAAATTATATTTTTTTTATTCGTAGAAGTAAAGGGCTTTACTGCAAAGGTGAACCACCCCCCACTCCCTTTAAAGAAACATGGACATACAAAGCACTGATGTATGAAACAGCTTTAACTATAGGGTACAGTGATGGAACACAACTGTAATACAAATAATGCACATGCCCATTGCACACCATATATGCATGGGAAGCTAAGATTGCAGGATGGGGCTCATTAATCTATATTGCCTTTGACACTGTGGGGTTTATTTACTAAAACAGGAGAGTGCAAAATCTGGTGCATGGTAGCCAATCAGCTTCAAACTTCAGCTTGTTCAATTAAAGTGGTTGTTAAGCCACTTATATAAAATTATATAATCTCCTCTGTAATAGAACACTAAGTGCTCCTGTGCCTGTGTTATAGAAAAAATATGCAGATTGGTACCTAAATCCGAGCGTCTCCCGGTGCTCAGCTGACTCCTCAGATCTCTCCTCTGCTTGTCTGAAAGCTCCAATGGGCGGCCCGAGCACTGCAGCTGAGGTCAGCCAGGGAGGCGGGGAAAAGGGGAGAGAGCCGAGCAGTCACGCGATCTTTGGGAGCCACTCGGATATACAGTATCTCACAAAAGTGAGTACAACCCTCACATTTTTGTAAATATTTTATTGTACCTTTTATGTTACAACACTGAAGAAATGACACTTTGCTACAATGTAAAGTAGTGGGTTTACAGCTTGTATAACAGTGTAATTTTGCCGTCCCCTCAAAATAACTCAACACACAGCCAATAATGTCTAAACCACTAGCAAAAAAAGTGTGTACACCCCTAATTGAAAATGTCCAAATTAGACCCAAAGTGTCAATATTTTATGTGGCTACCAATATTTCCCAGCACTGATTTAACCCTCTTGGGCATGGAGTTCACTAGAGCTTCACAGGTTGCCACTGGAGTCCTCTTCCACTCCTCCATGATGACATCACGGAGCTGGTGGATGTTAGAGACCTTGCGCTCCTCCACCTTCCATTTGAGGATGCCCCACAGATGCTCAATAGAGTTTAGGTTTGGAGACATGCTTGGCCAGTCCATCACCTTTACTCTCAGCTTCTTTAGCTAGGCAGTGGTCATCTTGGATGTGTGTTTGGGGTCGTTAATATGTTGGAATACCGCCCCGCAGCCCAGTCTCCGAAGGGAGGGGATCATGCTCTGCTTCAGTATGTCACAGTACATGTTGGCATTCATGGTTCCCTCCATGAACTGTAGCTCCCCAGTGCCGGCAGCACTCATGCAGCCCCAGACCATAACACTCCCACCACTATGCTTGACTGTAGGCAAGACACACTTGTCTTTGTACTCCTCACCTGGTTGCCGCTGAATACGCTTGACACCATCTGAATCAAATACGTTATCTTTAAAAAAGGCTTCCTTCTGGGATGACAACAATGCAGACCATTTTGATGCAGTGTGCGGGGTATGGTCTGAGCACTGACAGGCTGAACCCCCACCCCTTCAACCTCTGCAGCAATTGTGGCAGCACTCATACGTCTATTTCCCAAAGACAACCTCTGGATATGACACTGAGCACGTGCACTTAACTTCTTTAGTCGACCATGGCGAGGCCTATTCTGAGTGGAACCTGTCCTATCCTGTTAAACCGCTGTATGGTCTTGGCCTCCGTGCTGCAGCTCAGTTTCAGGGTCTTGATAATCTTCTTATAGCTTAGGCCATCTTTATGTAGAGCAACAATTCTTTTTTTCAGATCCTCAGAGAGTTCTTTGCCATGAGGTGCCATGTTAAACTTCCAGTGAACAGTATGAGAAAGTGAAAGCAATAACACCAAATTTAACACACCTGTTCCCCATTCACACCTTAGACCTTGTAACACTAATGAGACATCAGGGTGGGAAAATGGCAAATTGGGCCCAATTTAGACATTTTCACTTAGGGGTGTACTCACTTTTGTTGCCAGCGGTTTAGACATGAATGGCTGTGTGTTGAGTTATTTTGAGGGGACAGCAAATTTACACTGTTATACAAGCTGTACACTCACTACTTTACATTGTAGCAAAGTGTATTTTCTTCAGTGTTGTCACATAAAAATATATAAAATATTTACAAAAATGTGAGGGGTGTACTCACTTTTGTGATACTGTCGGTACAGATCGCATATTTTTTCTATGACACAGGCACAGGGGCAGTTAGTATTCTAATACAGAGGGTTAGATCATTTTAAATTAAATATGAGAGCAGCAGGAGGGGAAGGGGTGGGTACTGACGAGCAGATAGGCAGGGAGGGGAGGGAAGGGGGGAGAGGAGAACAGAGAGGACAGTGCAGGGCTGCAGATGATGGAGACACATACACTTACCATGGTGTTAGGGCTCAGCAGCCATGATACACTGTGGTCAGTGTACAAGGAGGAAGGCAGAAACTGGCAGGATCAGCCAGGTTTTTTAGGTGACATGGGGGGCCAAATGACACAGCACAAGCAATGTGCTATATAACATACTTTAAGGGAACAGTATCTTCTTTTTTTTTTTTTTTTTATAGGGTAACAAACGCTTTAAGCTTTGACAAAAAACCTAGAAGGTGATTGGTTTCTATGCAGAGCTGCAAATTTTGGTAAATAAACCCCTGTATATGCAGGTGAGCGTGTTATACATGGGCCTAGGCAGACTGGGCCCTCTGATGGCACTGCCTCTAACAGCTAGTTCACACTGGGAATTGCCCAGGAACAGGTCCTCAGACCAGTTTTCTACCATTAGTATTGACCACAACAATTTAAAACTTGATAAATACTACATGATGACTAACTTCAAACAAATATACAACATAGACCAATATTATATACAAATTGAACATTTTGTTAAAATATTGAAATGTACTAGTCAGGTAATGTTGCTATCTAGCTTCTTAGGTGTGGTTTAAAAATTGCTTTTTTTTACCAGAAGAAGAATTGATGGTCTTCCAATGAGGGCAAGAGCTGTTGAAAGTTTTCTTCTTGTACCACAGCTGTAGCTGGCAGTTATTCTGTCTTTGTATTGAACAAGTTGGAGTTTTTGAAGTAGTTGGTTGGATACCTATAAATAAAGAGACAAGGTAAAATATGACTAGGTTTGTCATGGTGCTTTAGGCTGTCTTGGAGACAGGGTAAATCTATAATTTTACCTATACCTGGCGTACTCCACACTGTCAGGCTAAGGTTCACACATGTGCGACCTGAGTTATGTGTGTAGAGAACCTATTCATTTCAATAGGCTGCCGGACCTGCTGAAACACAGAAGTTCCTGCATTTTTTTTTTAAATCGCACCTCACCATGTCGCATGGTGCTGCAGCACCCTGTGATTTGGCACACATGAAAACGCACTGTATTTGCCAACGCATGGGAGTATCATTAGAAATGACCGTGAAACATGTCTGTTAAAGACTAGTGCGTTTTGCCTGCAGGTCAGGAATGCGCACAATTGTGCAAGCGTTTCTGACCTGCACAAGTGTAAACCTGCAGTGTCTGTACATTCTGAAAATGTCCTTTATGAAACATTTTCTTAGTCTATGAAAACATTTTCACATCTTAGGCTTCTTTCACATGGTCCGCCTCCGTCAACGGACTCCGTGCTGCTCAGCAGGGGGATCGATCCGCCGATCCCCGCTGAGCAGGCAGGTGACAGCTCCCTCTCCACTCTGTGTGCAGAGAGGGAGGTGTCAGAGCCCCGCTGCTCTCTATGGGGGAATCGGATGAGAGCAGACGGCCTGTCTGCTCACATCCGATCCGATCCCCTGGACGGAGGGAAAATAGGGTTTCCATCCGTCCGGATTTCACGGACAGGATCGAATGTGGATGGCAATGGGTGACATGTCACCGCTGACATTCACTGCCCCATATGGATGCATGGAGGATCAGGTCCGCCTAAAAAACTGACAGGTGGATCTGATCGGATCGTTTGTGTGAAAGGGGCCTAACTGTGGTCCATAAAAGTGTTCAAGGTTTGTTACAGGAATTTTTTAATGTCCCAAAACACAACAAATTGATGCAAATGCAATTCTTGTAAAACACTTGAAGAGCTCTTGACAAATACTGGCATGTGCCTTTCTGGATTAAGCAGATATTTATATTAATGCTATGTTAACAGCCTTGCAGGGATGGATAAATAAGCAAGTAAGCAACAGAAGGGCTGAAATGTTTACCTTTTCTGTAGAAAATACTGCTCTATGCTCCCTCCAGTGCTGGTCACATTGCAAAACTCTAAGACTTTGGTCACACAATCTTTGTCATAGGATCAACCAATCTGAATTCTGATCATTTCCTTAAATAATGATTACACATCCAAATGCATGACCAGCAGTGGAGGGAGGATGCAGCAAGATTTCCCCCCATGAAAGATTAGTATTTTTGCATTTTATTTATTTTATATTTTATTCTGTCCATCTGAGCAAACCTGCACATATAAATATGTAAAATAAATTTGAGAAAAAACACTAAATATATATATTTAAAAGGCATATTCGTTAACTATTTTAGGTGGCAAAACATCTGTAATTGCTGTGCAATCTCAGAACCAAAGAATCTAAAAACCAAAGAACACCATGAGGTTGATTTACTAAAGGCATATATATATAAGCTCTAACGAACAGGGCCCTCTAGTTCCTCCTGTTTTGAACTGTATTGTAACTGTATTGTCTTCCTTCACATTGTAAAGCGCTGCGCAAACTGTTGGCGCTATATAAATCCTGTATAATAATAATAATATACTGCTCTAAATCTGAGGGGAAGCTCTGCTGGTTTTTATCATCCAATCATGTACAAGCAAAAATGCTGTTTTTTATTTTCCTTGCATGTGATTGGGTATTCTTTGCAAAGTGAAGCTTTCCCTCATTTACTGATCTCTGGAGCAAGCACACAGTATATCTGCCATAAAACAGTAAAAACAGTAAACAGCCCCAAAGCCTTGCATCAAATTTTAAGGCCATTCACAAAAAATGGAAATAACAGGAATTTATCATACAGAGCAAACAGCTACACAGGTTGAAAAAAAAAAAAAAAAAGAATCACAGCAGCTGGGTCTCTTAGGTGCTAGATTTATATACATGATCATGTTCTCTTTTGGGCATATTTATATGAGTTATATATATAAGTTAATATGACATCTACTAATCATTCACTGTAATTAAAAGCACATGCACCAGGGTACACGCTACACCTGCAGTTATTGTTCGGTGAATGTCACATTCACTGCATATAAATAAACTCCTTGATGCTAAACTGATAACCAAATGCTGCAGTATCAAAGAATAGTTTATTTAATACATTTACTGGTTTGTTTTTGTTTTAATGAGCCCTACTCTTTATTTCTTAACAAAGGCTAGAACGGTTTGTCTCTAGACTTGGCAGGCTTGTACAGTAGGCTATAGCTATACCCAGGTTATTTTTTATTTTTATTTTCTATTTACTTATTTATTAGGGATTAGTATACCATCCATTCTATGTGGCCTTAGTTCTTGAAATTCTACACTGTGCATCTCCAGTAAGTAAAGTGGTTGTAAAGCCTTACATACTGTCTACCCAAAAAAAGTGACTGGCCTCAGGTGATGCACAGAGATGAAACATATCTTCCTACATAAGCTGAACCTGTTTATCTACAGTCTTCTCTATAGCCAGTCAAAGTCCAGATTTTATAAAGCTTGTTTGAGCTTCCAGAAAAAAAGGGGCTAATAGCTGAAGTTACATTCTGCAGAGCTTATTGAGGAGAGCTTTGAGAGCTGATGGAGGAAAGAGGCACACACCCCTTCACATAGCACACAGGAACAGAGCTTAGGCTGTCAATCATCTGAAGGCCCCCCCCCCCCCCGTCACCTTTTTTCTCTTGGTGTCAGGAAAACTCGTCAAAAGTGATTAATGCTGTTAGCAGAGAAGTGAAGCAGCAGACAGAAATGATACGTAGTACTTTTAATTGAGACAAGTACACACTATAGAAGGATGTGCTTTGTTCATATTTCATGTCTGAGGTTTACAACCACTTTAACAAAGGTATGATATTATGAGAAGTCCTACCATACATACATTACTTTGACTCATATATTGTACAGTATACATAAATGCTATTTTATAAGGTTGCTTCCACTCCAACCCCAGCAGAATATTATATTATTTTCCTAATTTCCCAGTGATATACTTTTTTTATTCTGACGGGCTGTTCAACATAAAATGAGAAAAGTAAAAAGCTAATATAAATGTAAAGGGTAGAACACAGGATCTGAATATTAAAAGATCTAAAACCAATGTACTTACTGATTTGATCCTTCTTTCTGGGATTCCATGTATTCTTGCATAATAATATAAGTGCTCCAATCCAGTCATGAGTTCGTCAAGAGCATCCTCCTGAGGGCAGTACCCAAAGGATGACCAGTCTGTATTGAACCCTAAAACATTCACCAGGTTCCTGAATGAAGGAGAAAAAAAACTGATGAGTACATTCTGCCCAATCCATGTGAACAAGCCGACAAAATACTTTTTAGATTTTCAAATACCCCATGAAGTTCCTGACTTGGATGTTTCCAGTAGATGGTGAACTATCTCCTGTGAGCATCTTGAATGTTGTGGTCTTTCCAGCTCCATTTACACCAAGCAGACCAAAACACTTAAAATATAAAAACAGTTTAACTTAATGGCTGAATCACAAACAATGATTGAAATACAATAAGCAAAGAGGAAATACTCATCAGTTATATATGTATGATACATGATGACTAGCTACTTTTACGCCAAATATAACAATATGAATATAAAATTATTATAGTTAAATTTAAGCATAAACATTTTCTTCTTTAATACGTATATACTGTATATACTTTATATAATACTTACATTTATGAACAAGATGATAGACTGCAATATCTAAATGGACTACTATATAAGCACAAATTGTCGTGCAATCCTGGGGATTGCAATGCCTAGTGTTAATCATCAGGAAATACAATTACTGGGGTAGAAAATCATCGGACCATTCCTATTAGTCTCCTGATTAAGCAGCAGGAGCATTCATCTCCCCTACACTATCCAGTGGACATTGAATGAAAAAAAAAATTATAGTGTGAGGGTCTGATTATTTTGCATAGAATTGTATAAAACTCTTAACTTTACAAGATTGAGTTTGTTCTTCTGCCGTATGTACCTATACTAATATAGCACAGTGTGCAAGAAATGTTACTTCTGCTGGGTCCTGTTTAAAAGGCCAACAGGCACAACTGATTGCATGCCACAGCCTAAGACAATCAGCCAGGCACCCCTTCATGTAAAGTTCATATGTGGGGGGCTGTGCTGTTACATATTTTTAGTGTACATGTATCATGTATAATTTATACAAGACACAGAAATAAGTCCATCAGAAACCACACAGGCAGTTTTTATGTCCTGAGCAGAAACACCAGTTTAAAATTTTTTTTAAATATTATCGTCATTTGCACATGTTAAATTGTGTACTATGGCACCCAGTAATATTTACCTCTCCAGGCGGAATTCCTATACTCATGTTGTTGACTGCAAACACCTTTTTGTTGACCTGGTGGAAAACTTTGGTTAGACCTTCAAGAACTAAAAGATCTCCATTTGCACAACCAGATTCTACTCGGTCTCTCTCAGCTTTTACATCCTCGTCTTCATCTGGATCCTTCACAATAAGGGGGTACAGCTTGAACCATTTTTTGAAGAAAGTCCTAGTGCATAAAATGGGAAAAAAAATCCTAAGTTTGCCTCAAAGCATTCGTTTAAAACACATCTGGCTAAACACACAGTTAAAGTAAATTTACAGGTGCCTCTCAAGTCTCCACAAGGTCCTCTTATGTAGCAACTGCTTGGAGTGCAGACAGGGACAGAGCTTGTCCCAGCTCCAGACATTTAATGGAAAAGGGACAAGTCCTGGAAGTCGCACATCTCTACAAAACCCAGTAAGAAGGTGTATGACAGCCTCAGCCCGGGCTCCAACCAGGCCAAGCCAGCAATGCTTTCAACTCTACCCACAGAGCTTAGTCATGGGCATCATCCCCCATAACTAAGCTTTGTGGGCGGACTGAAACAAGTTGGTGGCGTGATCTGGTTGGAGCCTGGGCTGAGGCTGTCATAAAACACAGAACACAAGAGTGCCTGAAGACAGGTTTGTAGGTGAAAAAGAGAGCCCAGTTGTCAATAATCATTGGTAGCTGTTCAAAGACAGGCAGGAGTTCCATGGTAGATGACACAAAAAGACAGTTTTTATTGCCAAAAAATGAACAGATTAAAAACACAATTTAAAATCATTGGATGGCAGCCTATATGGAAAACCTTACTGTGTCACTGTGGCTGCCTCTGCATCCTTGCATAACAGCGGAGATGGATAACCATGGGTTCCGGTGGAGAGGCAGGGACCTAAACGTGACTCTGGGCAGGGGATAAACACAGTGTACCGAGGGAGCCCGAGAGGTGGATGTAAAAATTGTGCTTTGATTTGGAAACAGGACCTGGACTTTTGATGAAATATAGCTTATGTCTGAACAGTAACTTTAGTCATATCACCCATTTTGAGTCACCATAAGGGGCCATACACAGTAGCTTTTCCCAAGCTACCTAAGGCATCTCTGTATGCTTTAGGTTGTAGGGCGCAAATGCATCTTCTACAGAGACAAAACATCTTTTTAGTGCATTTTAAAAAGTCCCAACATTCACTGACACATTCAGTTCTAAATACATGCTCAAAGCTAATTTCAGCTCAGGTGTTAAAAGTAATATATAACATTGTATGACATTTGCAATCAATAAAAACAGCTACTTTTTCTATGTAAGACGTATTCATACCATCATACCATGCACGACTGTGCTTGTGATTACTAAATTTACCATTGTTACAGATAAAACTGGTGAGTTGGGCCCCGACTATGTCAATGGAAATAAAACACATTTTGAAATGAATTCATTCATGTAACTTTAAAAAATTTCCTATTTCAGTATTTTCTCTCCCTATCTTAATACATATACAACCCCCCCCCCCCCACCAGAACACTCCGATCAGCGCTCTCCACCATTAGTAAGAGCGCTGCTTGGGAGCCTGTCAGCTGCTGATTTCCCAGCATGCTTGCCTGACAGAAGCCAGCCAAATGGCTTCTTTCAGACTGAGTGCCTTACACATGGGCTGAATGTTGGGCTGTTTTTTATTGAACTGGCTGATGTTCGCCAGCATTCAGGCCATGTGTACGGCGCTTAAGTGTTGCACTGAAAACAACAGTTGGTAAGAACTCTTCCTGATATTCTATAAAACTCAGCCATTGTGGAGTGGCAATCACATATATAAGACTCCCCCTTATATAACAAAAGAAAGGGCAAATGCTGGTGTTTATTACCAGAGAATTTAAAACATATTAGAAAAATTACAGTATGTTTGATAACAAAAGATCCTACCAATCAAAAGATGTTTTTGTTGCCTCTGAAGGAAGTCCTACATCACCCAATATCACCAAATTATTGCAAGTAATGTTGATGCTTGCACTCTTTCAATAACCTATATTTTGTTTTTTATTTAAAATTGAGTGGGAAATAATTATAACCTTTGCCAGTTTTTTTATTGCTGTCTGTGTCTCTACTGGGAAGATTTTTCTTATTTCCTGCCCTGGTAACTGGCTCAATGCGGTGAAAACTCCCCAACTTGAATACAGACAAGCAATAAAACTAAGTAGCATGGAGAAACTTCAATATGACTGTTGATATTTTATTTCTGCCTATTCCTCTATTAGCAGAATTTCCTTTTATTCCCTGTCCTAGTGACAAGTGGGCACCAAAACAAAAAATTAGGGAATTCTTCCAAATGGAAATACAAGCAGAACCTAAAAAAATTCTTCCCCCTTCCCCCCTGACCTAAGTTTACAATTGGGTTTTCATTGCAGGTCAGCTTTAACAATAAGGCCACTTACTTAAAACTGTAGATTATTCCATCATTGATTAACAGTCGTAGCATAAAGCAGAATGTCCCTTGGACAGTCATGGCTACAAACATATATCCCAGTATGTCCATGTCAAAAATATTTACTTCCTCATTATTTCCAAAGATGGAATACTGGTCTTGTATAGCCTGTTGTTGTGCTAGTTCAATCAGCCCATAACCAAAACAGAACTGAGGAAAGACCTTAAAAAAGTTTGTGAGGACACTGTATGTGTTATTCAGGCTCTGTAAGAAAAAAAGAAAGAAAATCTATTAAGATATGGTAATTTACAAAATGGTATCAGCATATTTATAGGTTCAGTGGGGAGTTTTAGCTAAGCAGTAGATGGTTGGCTGAATCTGATATGCGGAGAAATTATTTATGGCGTTGGTGACACTTTTTAACCTCCCTGGCGGTATGATTATGTCAGGAATTATGTACCAAAAGCGGTACAATTTTTTTCATGGAAATTTGGCGTTATGTATTATAGGCCTACAATTCTTAGTAATTACTGACTTAAACCTGACCAAAACAAGAGTCTAGTAGACATCCCAGATGTGATAAATTTGAAACACAAACGCATGAATTATAATCGAATCAATAATATAATTTTATTATATAATATATAACATATATAATAAAATTATATTATTGATTAGATTATAATTCATGCGTTATATATTATATATATATATATATATATATATATATATATATATATATATGTATGTGGGTGTGTATATATATATATATATATATATATATATATACGTGTGTATATAGGTATATATATATATATATATATATGTGTGTGTGTGCATATATATATATATATATATATATATATATATATATATATACATATATATATATATATATATATCTATATCTATATCTATATATATAATATAAAATGTGTTATGTGTTTGTGTTTTGTGCAACGTTTTGAATTTCCCTCCCTAGTTCCGCGCTCCCATGCAGCATTGCTGCTGCAGGGAACGGAACTAGGAAGTCATCACACCGACGGAGGAGCGGCGGGGATCTCGGCTGGCGGTCACAGCAATGAGAGATCATCGCTGGATCGCCAGGAGAAGGTAAGAGACACCGCTGCGCTCTCTGCACATCTACCCTGAGCGTGACTCGGGAATACCGATCCTGGACTAAAAAATCCACCCCGAGTCACGCTCGAGATTACCGCCAGGGAGGTTAAGGAGATTTTCCTACATAGTAAAAAAGGGCATGCGGCATGAACCAAGAAGAAAACGTGACCTTGAAGTGCTTGAAGCTCTAAAAAAAAAAAAATGGATCCTGTTCCCTTAAAGCATAAATAACAGCACAGTGCTTGTGCTGTGTTATTTGCCCCCCTGTATAATGTAAAATACCTGGCTGATTATGCCCTCCCCCCTGTAAACTGACCAGGGTTTATCATGGCTGCTGAGCCCTGACACTGTTGTCAGTTTACCTGCCTCCATCATCTGCAGTTCTCCTCTCTCCTCCCCCCCCCCCATCTGTGAGCTTGTAACAGTGCCGCTCTGCTCCCCGCCCCTTCCCTTCCTGCTGCTATAATAACTGTATCATAATCCTACAACCCCTTCTGTTTAGTAATGTTATGTTCCCCACAGAACATATTTTCTACCTTATTTTGAGAGTGCCTCCCTGCGCTCACGTGACTGCTCTCCTCTCTCCTCCTCTCCTCCCCTCCTCCTGGCTGACATTAGCGGGAGTTCTTGGCCCCTCCCACTGTAGCTGTCAGACTGGGTGAGGAGTGGAGTCTTGGCTCTACAATTGAGCTAAGAAACCCTGGCACGTCACAGAATGTGTGTACACTCAACCTAGTGTGTTATAGGGGCTGTGGTATTTTGGAAAAGGTTGAGGCAAAAAACATAGGGCCCATCCTAATCAGCGGTCCTACAGGGGTAATGCTACATAGAAAATCTTCAAATATCCCTTAATATAGCTGTGGATACACAGCTATGCATCATGCATGTCTTTTAACAGCTTTGGCCTAACATTTATCAACTACTAAGGACAATTACTTTATTTTTCCAGTGGGATCATTTGTCAATGTGTCTAGGGAATTCTACCAAAATACAATCTTCTTCTGGAGATTAGATCTCACATGGTTTCCTGTACAGGATAATGGATATGATTTTTGCTGATATGTCTCATAAGATATCAACAAATCATGTAGAAAAAATTACTAATAGGACATCAGTGGAAAAAAACTTAAAAAGGAAATAGATAGTAAAGTATATCATATTTAATTGTTTTAAACTTTTATTTTTTCATTTCTTTAGTTACTTTTGGGTTTCCAGACCTAGGGAAATGATGGCATACATCCCTGGAGTCACCAGGAGGGTAGGAGAAGTTCTCTTATCTAAGCACACCCCCCCCTTCCCCTGCGTGCATGCCTGAGCTAAGGACAGATGTATTCCTGGAAGTAAATGCTACATCAATTATTTGTCCTTGCTCAAGATAGCCACGGCCAGAAATGTTAGGGGGTGATTTGCAAAGTGATTTCTTAACAAAGTAAAGCATGGAGACACTGATGGATGGGTGAGTTTGCTTTAAATATTAAAAAGTAATTAATGCATTTTTGTGTTATGGTATTTCGATGCAGTATAGTTCTGCTTACAAATATATTGAGAGATGCCATTTAAAAGATGTTTCAATTTTAACTGCAGGGAGTGAGCTCAGCTGCTGTCTGTTCTCCTAGTGCATAGACAACATTAAAGCCCCATTCACACCTGCGTGTCGCAGTGCGTTGCTTTTTTTTTTAGCACACTTTTGATGCTTTTGTCATAAAACAGCATAGGAAAGTGCACTCACTCGAATGGGCCTCCCTTCGAATGACAAACAAGCCAAAGTAGCTCAAGCACCTTTTTTTGTCACTAAAGCAAGAGCAGAGCATTTTGCGCTCCACGTTCCACAACAAACAATCACGCATTGATAGCATGATATTATATTGTCTATCTATTAAATATATTATCTTTTCATAATCCCTTGCAAAGCAGAAATCAGAATTGCATTGTACACTGTTGCCACTCTAACATGTTTTCAAGACCTGGGAGTAGGAGAAGGAGGTGTTTGCATAGCACATGGGAGGAAAGCACAGGGAGACCCCTCATAACAAAGCAAACCAGGCTTGTAAAAAAAAAATCTATAACTCTGCAGTAGTAAATAATGGTGCACAAAGCCTAGTTAGCATGACAGTGTGTGAATACAAAGAAACGCTAAACATTCAAAATATATGTGTCCCTGTTCACCAATTCAGGTGCGAATCAGGTCCGAATTTTTGTCCAAATTCACACCTGAATCGGGACCAAAGACACGCAGGACCCTTTTTAAATGCAGACCGGGGCTGCCCCGAAACTGTGTGAACTGGCTACATTGAGATCCGGTCACACTCTCCTGTCATGCGAATTGGATGCAGGGAAACCCGCATTCAATTTGCATATGTGTGAACCCGGCCTTATTTGTCTATTTGGCTGTTCAACTTCCTGAGAGACAGTTAGATTTTTCCAAATGTATTTTAGCCTTCGTTCACATTGAAAGCAGTTTTGAAATCATGCAACTTCATCTGAAATCACACAATTTCAAGGCCACATGTCAGTGCAAACTTCAGGTGCAACTTTGAAGACATCTGTGCGGCTACATGCACAGATGCCTATGCAAGTCACACCCGAAATTGCCTAAAGTAGTGCATTGCCGACTATAGGGTGCAGCTTGTCATGCGATTTGACCTATCAAATCGCATGACAAGTCGCTCCAATGTGAACGAGTGCTTAAGGTTTTGTATTCACAGTGACCACTAATAACCATTGTTGTTTTTGTTTTGTTTTTAAATCTTGCCAGAAAGGCAAATAATACAAAGACTCTGATGAGATACATACTGTGTATAAGTGTACATTGTTAACAATATACATTGTTGAAGACTTAAAACATTAAAACATTAAGTACCTGGTAATTTTTGTCAGTTGTACTTGTCTGCTGGAGAAGCATATACACTACAGAAGAAGAGATGATGGTATTGATGCCAATAAACAGGTTGATGCACACATATGTAATGAATGCCATTCCAGCGTTCTTGAAAGTTCCAGCTATGAGATACATCCAGGCAAAAGTTGCATAGCTGAGAGACACAATTGTAAAATGTAAACAACCACAGTCAAAACCTTCTTAAGATAATATCAGATATATTATTTAGCATATTTACCCACAGAGTGTGTGTTAGGATCCTTTCACACTTATGCGACCTAAAAGTCACGCAAAAGCAATGCCTATGTCAATTGACCTCAAAACGCATTAAATTCGGCCCGAAATCACACAGATATGAACGTTACTCATTAGAAATCATGGAGTACGACTTGTCATGCGACTTTGCAGTCCCAAGTCGCAGGACAAGTCACACAAGTGTGAAAGGGGCCTTAGACAAATTATGTTAACATTAAACAAACGTTTATACTATGTTGAATGGTGTACCAAAAACACTTTGCTGCACCACTAAACATCTAAAGTATTTGCAAGTGGCACAGAGGACTATGTTAATTTTCATGCTGTGTTAACCACTTCAATACACTTTTACCCCCTTCCTGCCCAGGCCAATTTTCAGATTTCAGTGCTGTCGCACTTTGAATGACAACTGTACCCAAATAAAATTTTTATCATTTTTTTGAGACATATAGTGATTTTTTTAGTGGCATTTAATCGCCACTGGGTTTTTATTTTTTTGCGAAACAAACAAAAACAAACAAAAAAAGACCGAACAGTTAGAAAAATATTTTTCTTCGTTTCTGTTCTAATTTTTTGAAAATAAGTATTTTTTATTCTTTACTGTTGGACGCTAATGAGGCTGCACTGATGGGCACTGATGAGGCTGCACTGGTGGGCACTGATGATCAGGGCCTGATTATCAGTGTTAACAATGTACTTACTGTGCCCTGTCAGACTTGCCAGTTATCGGCTCTCCTTTCCGCACACAGAGACGATGTGTGAGGAATGTCGATAACCGTCAAGTCTGTTCACATGTAACCAGCTGTGATTGGACACAGCTGATCACATGGTAAAGGGCTGCTGTGATTGGCTCTTTACCCTGATCTGTGATCAGCTGTGTCCACAGGACACAGCAGTCACAGAGCGTGCCCAATGTACTCCCCAGAAGGTACGCGGGAGGCGCGCACATAGATGTCCTCCCAGAACTGGAGGCCCACGCTCTTGCTGTCTTTTGGCTATAGCATGGGCTGGAACAGGTTAATCATTGTTAAGACATGTTTACCATTCTGAACAGCATCTTTAATGTCATTCATGTTTATAAGTGTAGCAGGCTCCTAATTAAGCTTCTAGGATGCTAGGTAAATTTACTCTTGGGCTCCTTTGCACTTATTGGAGCAGTTGTTGATTTCTTTTGGCTGTTCTGTTGCACGCTTTTTTGCTCTCCCCTGACTCCCAGAAAGTTCTAGAACATGGTATAGGAGAAAGGAAAATGGGCAGCATGAATATAAATGGTTTTTCAGCTCATCCCTGGGGATGCATGCCCAGAAGGTGACTGAGGAGCACATAAATAGTCTGGGCTGCAATCTTCCTATTCCAGGGATTCCACCTGTTTATGTGGGGGGTGGCTACCCCCCCCCCCCCACACCTCCAGTCACCTGGCTGTCTCAAGTGACTGTTCATCAAGGTCCCAACTGTGGCAGATCTGCGGAACCTACATCTTCGGCTTCACTTAAGGATCTGACCTGACTAAACTCACTGGCAGGCATCTGGAAGAAGCTGAATGGGCACAGCTACTCCTCTGGCTTTTTGAGTACCGCTCTGTTGCAAGATCCTAGTGACTGAATACTATTGGGTTTGCTGAGTCTTGTAGTTCCTCTCCCCCTCAGGTACATGCCAACCAGTCCTCTCTTGTTTTGTGGAAAGACTTTGAGCTAAGTAGTTCCTCTTCTGAGAGGTACACACATAAGTCTGGGAGGACTGTCCTGAAAAGCTGAGTCAAGAAGTTTCCCTTTTGAGGAGTTAATACCTCTCTGGCCTATTCTGCTCTCTAGGAGGATTGCATGCTGAGTGGAAGAATCGTTGCCAAAATTTGCAACTTAGAGAAGAGTGTCCTCTGTTTCTGTTAGTGGTTCTGAAGTATCTTATACTATCCTACATCCCATCCAAGTTATCTAAAATAAAATGAAATAAAATCTATCCCCTAGACTTCTCTTTGTGTCAGTGTGCCTGGAATGTGCGCTGTGTGTGCTGGCACCCTCTGCATTAATAAAAGAACTTTGGTCATCATTATAATCAGTGCTGGAAGTGTACAGTAACTATGCCTTTGACCATCATCAGTCATTGGCTGTTTCAATGGTACCACTACATAAGCATTTTTTTCAGTTGCTTCCTGCTTTCGTAGCCTCTGTCACAATTAAACATTTAGGAAGCTATTACAATGTATTTAGGGACCAATAGTTATCATTTATGTGTGTGAGATCAGCTTGTTCAGATACGTGTATCTGAAATATTTACAAAGCTTTCTTAATCAAACAAATGTAACTTTATGGACCAGCAGGAGGCCACACACTGAATCTAAATAGTAGCCAAGAACAATGTCTAAGCATCAACCAGGAGTTAGCTTTTTGAGAGGGAAATCAACACATGTTGAAGTTAAGCCAGAAAGCCAGTTAGAGATGGGACAAATTACATATTACAGACTGATGGGAGGGAAAAAGAAGGTATATGGCAGTGTTCCATATATCTTGTCAGCAGGAGGTGGAATGCATTACTTAAGGTGCTAGATCTAGAAGCTTATGCATGCTTGGCCTTCAACATAGCCCCTGACGGTGACAATGGAATTGGCCCTAGCATACTTTTCCAGACCGAGGGCTTCAGTATTACTTTGCTGGTGACTACTGACAAACAGGTAATGACTGACTGGCTACAGGCATGGGGAAAAATTAATACATGAAGTGACAGGGTTAGAAGAACACTGTCAAGAAATGTAAAGGCTGAATGGAAGAAGGGTTAAGCCAAGGTAATCATTAGACAATAATTTTATTTAGGGAATAACAAGGCTAAGAAGCCAGAATGCAGAAAGATAACAGAGTTGAACATCCGTTTTCCTGTGGAAAGTAATGAGACGTGGCAGGCTTAATTAGACAAAGGTTGCAAACACCACAGACCACACATTGGGGATATAGTGAAACAAGACAAAACACAGCCCAAAATGCAGAAAACATAGAAGAGATCATGTAGCATGAGCAAATCTGAAAGATCTTATCAAAAAACTTTATATTAAAATATATATATATAAAAAAAATAATATAATTCACATCCCACTGAGATAACCAGCTTACCCAAATAAAATAAACAGCAGAGACACTGCTCCAAGGTTGGGGTAGTTGTAGAATGCTGGAAGTTTAAAGGCTGCTATCATTGCAATGGAAAGGCCTACTGGTATGAAGTAGATGGTCTAAAGAAGAGAACACAAAATAACTTGTTTAGTTGCTTATACATAAGAATGAATCTAATCAATGAGAGAATGTATACAAATGAAGGAAATTAAAGCAGTTAGCATTGCATAACAATACAATTGTCAAATTTCTTCCTACTTTCAGATTCTTTCTGCTGGCACGTGTTAGTTCACTCAGGCATTTCAGGTAATTGGGTAAATATTGGTTTAATTATTAATGAAGCTAACATAAGGGTAAGTTTATATTCTGATTCTAGTTAGCATTTAAGAAAGATTATACAATAAAGAACTGGCAGCTCCACACCTAAGCGTTGGATATGAAGGCTCATATACTACTCCTTAGAACATAGGGGGCACTCTTTTGCACCATGTATATCAGAAAATGCCCAAGGTAGAAGCAAAAGTCAGAGCAGTTTCGACCAACAATTATGAATAAGCCCTAAACATCTTGTCAAATTTAAGGGAGATCTGCATTTACAATCTCTTTAGATTTACCAAAACTATATAATATGAGGGCAACTCTAAGCAATCTATGTAATTTGTATTAAATAAAACAGGTCTCTACAGTACATAGTTAATGATAGATATAAAGAGGGTTGAACAATCAAATTGCATAGTGTGTGGTTAGCTTTGCAGCCTTTACCTGTGTATTATTTTACATAAATAATAAAAATATAATAATAACGTCTGATTATAAAGTTGCAATATGCGATTGCAACAATTGCATGTTAAAGCCATATAGAACACATATCACATGGTCATATTGCTTGAGTCATCAAAAAGGGGGAACGTTCTAATGAGGCATGAAATGTTTTCCTTGCAATTCCTCCTGATTTGCAAAGCTTTTTCACTAGGTGAAAAAAAAGATAATTTCACATGTCAAGATTGCCTTTGTTTTTCAACTGAAAAAAAAATTATTTTTGCTTTGAAGTGTATCTCAAACCAGACTGTTTTCTTGTAGTTTTGTTTAGAATAGGGAAACATTAGTAACCCTATTAAATGTTATTGTTGTGTCCCTGCTGGGGAGATTCATCCTCTCAGTTTGTTCTAGTAACCATTGACATGGGGTTCGTTCTAGTAACCATTGACATGGGGTTCGTTCTAGTAACCATTGACATGGGGTCTGAAAATTAGGGAAAACCCAAGCAGTCAATAGAGCAGGGATAAAGGGAAAATCTACAGATATGGACACCAGGTGCAACCAAAATGGTTTAAGAGAGGACTTTCCTACTGTACTCAAAGTGTTTTGGCTTTATATTTGTTTTAACAGTGAAATGATTCCCAAGATCTGCTTACAATAAAAATAAGTACAATAACCTACTAGGTATAATATAGTTCAGCATTAGCTATTATAATTCATACAATGATGTAAGCAGGAAATTCAGACAGTCACACCCAGAGTTCCCATCACTGTTTCTCATCACAAGTCTCCCTTGGTTCTAAACAGGAGATCAGAAAGTGATAAAAGGGGAGCCTATGCACCCTTAGAAGTGGTATACCTATTCCTAGTTTTAAAGAAATATAGTAAAATAGAGTTTTAGTCGTCCCCCCACCGTAGGTTCATTCTGTTTATGCATGTAGCCTCCCTGAGCTAAGCAGGGGTGACTCGTTAAACTTAGTTCTTTTGGGCTTGTAATCAGCCTAGATAAATTGATAGTTTTGTGCTCATTTGGTCTCCCCTGAGCCCAGTATTGTTGTTTGCTTGTGCCGGCTGTCAGGGAGAAGATACAATAAAGCTGGGTTATTAATATTTATGGCTCCCTGGTCAACCACTATGAGATTTACTGCTTGTTAGTGGTGCAGGCTGGGTGAGGATATAAATGTTTGGTGCGACCATGTGAGCTCTCTCTTGCCTCCCAGGCTTTGCCTGGTGAGGACGCATGCTGCTGGCATTTTATGACCTATCAGGCATGCTGCCTGGGAAGGCCACATGTGCTGTTAATAAAAAGGCCTTGGTATAAGGCTTAAACTCACACTGCTTTGTTGAAGGTAGATTTCCCCAAAAGGAGTGGAGTTGATGCTAGGAAGGAGCAACCAGAAGGAACTTCTCCAGCCTGGCAGCTTACACCAACAATTTATCCCCCCCCCCCCCACCTCAAATGCTGGCTACTAGGACTGATTCTGTAGGTACAGTCCACCTGACAGTTCCTCACGTAGGCAACACTCATCACCCCCTTCATCACCACTGACCCAGCATTCCCCCCAATGCACCTTTTCTTGCTCTCACACCCCCCCCTTCCCCCACATGCTCTCACCACTGAAGATGACCCTCATCCTCCTCCCCCTGCACCACATTTGCATATCCACCTCTACTCTCACCACTGTGTCAGACCCCCAGCTTGAGCTTGTTGCCACTGCATTGATGCATGCCACAGTACTTGCTACTATCACATCTAAAAGCACTTCTCTTCTCTCTGCCACTGCAGCAATGCATCCTTCCTTATTCAGCCTGTTCAAAGAATGGGCACATTTTTGCTAGTTAATTATAATAAAACTTTTATATTAGATTTGTAGATCTATCAGTACCATGGACCGCTTCTAAAATACCACTTCTTACCATTAATTTTAAACTAGTATTTGCTTAAAATAAATGAAAAGTCTGGGTAAAGCATTAATAAATGTTACATACATTCAATACTATGAATAATCTTGAGTTATTATAAAACAACTCCAAACAAAATATGTTCACACTGAATTGCTTTATTTATTGATCATCCCTGAATCAATTCTAGTTTTCCTTAATATCCTTTTTAGAACTAAACATTTTGAGTAGATCTAAGCTATCCTATGTTTGAGATGTTATGTACTGTATATAGAGCAGCAGATTAAATACAGAATGGAGAATTTTATAGCTCATAGAGCTAAAGAACATTCTTGCATTTCCCCAGACTATAGCCATGTCTTAGGGCAGAGGTAGTCCTGTGTAATAGGCTGTTTTTAATCATTACTGCGCATGGCTTGCGCTTACTAAATTCATTTCTCACTGCTAATATTTACTTGTATACTCAAGATATTAGCATCATAATCCATGTTTTCGTGTGTTTGTTCTAAACAAACACAACCATTTAGCAGTTTTCCAGCAACCAAAAACAGACACATGGGAAATAGATTAAATCTGTGTCAGGCAATTTTAGCTAATGTACTTTCTAACTACAAATCATAATAAAAAAAAAAATTGGAACACCTGCCCATTATTAGCTTGTAAACGCTATAACTTTTGCGCAAACCAATCAATATACGCTTATTGGGATTTTTTTTAACCAAAAATATGTAGTAAAATACATACTGGCCTAAATTGAAGAAGAAATTTGATTTTTTACATTTTTTTATTGGATGTGTTTTATAGCAGAAAGTAAAGAATATAGCTTTTTTTTTTTAAACTGTCAGTTTTTTTTTTGTTTATAGCGCAAAAAATAAAAACCGCAGATGTGGTCTAATACTACCAAAAGAAAGCTCTATTTGTGGGGAAAAAGGACATCATTTTTATTTGTGTACCGCATCGCACGACCACGCAATTGTCAGTTAAATTAAAGCAGTGCCTTATCACAAAAAAATGGCCTGAAGGGGGGTAAACCTTCCAGGGCTGAATTGGTTAAAGACCACTGTCACAAAAGATATTATATTCTGCTAACTGTATGCAATTAATATATGTAATGGTTGTATATACAGTAAATTCCCTGTTTTTAATTTTAAAACCCCTTACTTTAGTCTCCTTATTTATATGCAGAAGTAGGTAACAAGCAAAAGTGACAGTGACAGGGGTACGAATTATAGCACTGCCAGAAGTGCTTAAAAGGGTCATCTTTTATTTATATGGGTTAAAGGACCACTATACAGTCACACATTGGCTGGCACACTATCTATCTATCTATCTATCTATCTATCTATCTATCTATCTATCTATCTATCTATCTATCTATCTATCTATCTATCTATCTATCTATCTATCTATCTATCTATCTATCTATCTATCTATCTATCTATCTATCTATCTATCTATCTATCTATCTATCTATCTATCTATCTATCTATCTCTCTATCTAATCAATGCACCAGCCACTGTTGACTGTGCAGGGTTTCATCCCATTTAATGTACATTTTTGCTAGTATGGTTTAAAGGACCACTTCAAACCATACTAGCACCTTTTACTACAACGTGCTGCTGGTGGAGACAGGGTTTTGTCTTCTGGGCTAGAGGCTCAGGTTATCATACTAAGTACTCCAGTTTTGGAAGATCCTGTGATTTGAAGACAAAATGAAGACAAAAGCAGATACATACAAATTTGTCTTTTTTCATGATTGTACCCAGTACCATGGAGATGAGATTAGGTGAATAACCTAATATGAGATGAATATCTTTCTCTCACATTAAAGTTTTCTCCACTATAACATCTCAAATTGATGGCAGCTGTGTTTCCTTTAGCATAGTATCAAATGCTCAATCTAGGACATCTATGTGATATACTTTATACATTGACCATTACACTTTTAGGCACAAACAGACAATGCAAGTTAAAGTGGTTGTAAACCTCAGCCTTGGAATCTGAGCAAAGCATATCTAACTGTAGTGTTTACTTATCTCTCTCCAATGCTCTAAGTGATGTTTCTCTCTGGTGCTTCATACTTCTGTTATGAGCATGAGTCACTTCTGAGAAGTTTTCCCCACACATGAGATAAATTTGTTGTTGTGTTGGGGGGGGGGGGAGCTCAGGGGGCAGCTTGTCTATTGAGAACACCATTCTTCTGCTGTGTGGAGAGGGGTGTGTGCCTTTCCTCCAATCAGCTCTCACACACTGTTACTGCAGCCTCTCCACCCCCTCCTTTGTGCTCCTTACAGATGAAGAAACATTTTAACATTTTTCTGCCCTTTTGAAGGGGTGTAGGCAAGAGAAGACTGCAGATAAACAAGCAGAAACTTATGTAGGAGGATTTGTTTAATCTCTGTGTATCATCTGAGGCTGTTCACACTGGGTATATGTGAGGGTTTACATCCACTTTAAATTTTGTGCACTATACAGGTATATTCAGGCTTTCCTGAAGTGTGCAAGAAGCAAAATGCAGTGTTACTGCAGCCAATCAGAATCAATGTATTGGTCTGATCTTAGTAACATGAATTATGACTGCTATTAGTTACTGCACTTTGTCCTTAGGCTTTACACCTTGCACTTTTTAATAAATAAGCTAATTCATTTTTAAAGCATTACTCATTTTGGATAATACATTTCTAATTAAAAAAAAAAATATATATATATTTATGCTTATTCCAAGGGTCTTCTGGCTGGTCCGTTGACTTCACAGGCCCCTCAACTTCTGTTCTGGTGTTAGCAGTGGGCAGTCCCTACTCCTGCACTGAACAACACCCATATAATGATATGTGAGTGCAATTTAGTGCATTAGCCCTACGAGCTTATACTTACAGTACATCCTATACTTACAGGAAGTAGGTTGAATGATGCTGGCTGTCATTTAACCCAAAAACATAGAGTGGATCATCTGCGTTAGACTAAAGTTAGGTATTGCAGCAAAAGGAGAGACTGCTGGGTTTATTATTTTGGAGCTGGGGACCTGCTTTAGTACATTTTGATTTTCTTTTATAAAATCTAAAACAAAAAATTAATAAATAAATGAATAAATAATAATAGTACAAAATAATAAAACACAATATCACAAAACTGTTGATATTGCAGTCTAGCAGTCTATCTTTTAATGATTATTCTAGAATGCAAATTCCTGGTTGTAGCTAAAAAAAAAAACCATTTAGTTGAATATTTTATGTAATTTCCAAAAGAAGTAAATATGAATTTTATTACTACAAGTCTGATTGTTTTAGTCCTCTTTTTTTTTTTTAAATGAAAGAAACTGCAGCACTGCTATATTTAATGTATAAATTCATGTTCTCCTCTCTATGGCCAAGTGCAAACTGTTCATGTTCCTCTCAACGTTATTTCATTTTTATTTTTGTGTCCACTCATGCCCAGTCAGCATATTATCTTGGTTTGTTCATAAAGTGCAGACACAAACATTTGACAAATGACAGGGACCTGTCCTTCACTGATCCTCTTAGCAATATACCCCGGCTGTCACTGACACATCCAAGGTCATCCACAGAGTTTTGGCTGTGACTTGGACTATTAGGGTTAATGAGGTGTAAGAGAAAAGTAATGTAGATACAGTAGCAAGAACTGTGTTGGATGACTGGAGAAGTGTGATTTGTCTCTGAATACAGCTTCACTTTCCTACAAGTGCTTAAGGCAGCTGTCTGTGTTACTCAGATGTTTCCTATAAAATATTCATATCAACTTTCTGAACATTATTCAGTGTACGCAGGGCAAGGCTGCAGGCAAGCATAACAATTATCAGGTTACTGTTGCTAAAAGCAAAAATCTAAACTCAATTTTAGCTACATGTTTTCCCAGATTGCAAAGCATTTGGATTAGGTATCAGTTCCCTGCAGTTATAGGGAAACATATATTTAAGGCTAGCCCTATGGTAACTATGTGAAAAAATACTAAAGCATGTAAGAACTATATTTTTTCAAATTGGTTGTGATGGTTCTATATAAATGCTCCCTATGTATCTGCTTATGCCCAAGGCACCATTTCCAGATGCAAGGATGACTTTTCAAATGGCACAGATTTTCAGATGGCACAGTTCCAGGGGTTGGCAGTAGACCTAACTAGCGTGTTAATTTTTTCTCTTCAATGGTTCGTACAGATCTCTCTGCATTATGCAAGGCTGGACTAATTAATACCTCTTCTTTCATCTGCAGACTGTTTTAGTAGGGTAACAAATACAGATTTGTGATTAGACCACAAAGACATGGGTTTGAGCAGATGTGTTTTGCGTGGCACCTGCTGTCCAACAAATAAACATGAATCTGACCTGCCACTGCTTACCTTGACCATACTCCTATTAACCAAAGTGATAAAGTAGAGGAATACTAGTACAGTAGACCAAGGAGCACATATATTGACGTAATACTGTCACTAAAAAATACTTGAAGAACATACAGTATAATGCTGAAACTAAATCGTAATTTATAAAAAATAGTTACTCATTTTGATTACAGGTTGTGTCCCCCAATTGCTCCTTCCTCTGTCCCAGCTGGAGCACACTACTCCAATACCCACCATCATTGGTTATTGGGGTCCAACTGCAAAGAAGGAAGGAGTAGTAGCTTTACACACTAGCTATGAATGGGCAGTGACAATGCCTATATAAAGGGCCATACACACAGGCTAAATATTGGTAGTTATTGGCAGATTCAATAGAAACTGGCCAACATTTGGCCTGTGTGTACGCCAGCCGGTCCGACAAAAGCCAGCCGAACGTTCAGCTTCTGATGATTGGTGTGACCGAAAAAGGTCTGCCGATCAGCATCTGATCAGCAGTCTCAGCCACTGGCTGGAAGCACTGACCAGTGCTTTCTGGCACCCTGTCAGAACACAGTACCTCAGTGGGGAAGATCCCTGTACTCAGTGGGGAAGATCCCTGTACTAACGTCCTTCATAGATTTTCAGTTTATTTTACTCAGCCCACTGGGTTAAACAAAAAAAAAAAAAAAAAAACGTGCGTACCAGGCTTTAGTCTACCTCTGTTTAGTAGAGAGTATTTTTTATTTTATTGTTCTATTATTCTATAGTGGCCCTTCTCAACCTATCTTTATATATTTTGTGTAGGTTATATGTATTCAGATATTGTTCTATTAAACTTACAATAAAGCAGCATGTATCAGCTTTCAAGGTAAACGTAAAACAGCACTAGAAAAAGCTTTCTTGGTAAATTTAATGAATAATCAGTCATTTTTCTGTTAGTACACTTTGTTAACATGATTTGCAAGCTTCTCAACCCTCCACATTTTAACTGACAGTTAAAGCATATCAACCCCAAAACCCACATTTTATATATTGCAGCTTATCAGTTCTTAGCTGTGTTGGCTGCATTACTTTTCAGGTTAAAAAATGTTAAGCAATTTCAGAAAATACCTGTTGAACTTCCCAAAAACGCAGTGACATTGTCACCTCGTGTGAGCTTAAAAGAAAGCACAATCATCCGTATGTTTTTTGTGGAAATTGCTAGTCCCATAAATCCTCCACGTAATAGAAATGGACAAAGGCAGACATGTTTGAAGTCCTATCTATGTGACAACCATGGCTGCCCCATAGTACAGTAGAGAAAACAAGCCAGAACATAACACAACAGAAAGTGTGTTTTTTGCAGGATTACCAGGTGAAAATAAAAATAAAAATGCAACCAATATATCAAAGTACAGGTAGGTGGAAATATATTTTTGTTTTTGGGTTTAGATACACTTCAAGGCCTGTGGTCTTCAAAGGATGGGACATATTTTTAACTAGTATAATAGAGTTACTAGTCTTGGGTAGAGATTAGTAGGTTCTAAGTCAGGGTTGAAATGTATTTCTTATTCTTCCTTCTCTTGGGAGGTAATGATCTGATACATGCACAGTTGAATACATTTAATTATCTTGGAGCAGATAATAAACTGAACATTTACCAAGTCATAGAGGAAGCTTGTAATCCAATAAAGGACCTCTCCAACGCCGGCGATGTGCTGCAGTCTCTTTGAACCATTGTCGTACTCTTTCACAACATAGGTAGCAAAACTTGCAGTAGTGATGGAGTAGCCAACCAGAACAGAAAGTGCCACCAACGTATTCACCAAGGTAATTGTCCTGCAGATGGAGAAGAATGATTCTCAGAGGAGGAAACATGTCCCCACCAGATGGGAGCTGTACATTTCATGGGCTCCCTCATCTCTCAGCTATTACTTATGAATAAAAATACACAGAGAACTGCTACACAGTTGTTAAAGAGATGAATAAGGGTGCCTAAAAAAACAGACAGGTAAATACATCTTCTGCATTACTGCAGCACGGCTTTTAAATTATGAGTGTGACCATAATACCCAGAAATGTATTAAGCCTCTAACAGAAAGAAGAATTTCTAGAAGTCTGGAATCCCAGAGGAGCATGAGGCAACATAAAAGACAGTAATAAATTTTGTGTGCAAGCTGATGTTTCTGTGTGCAATCCTTGACACAGGATCCATTTTTGTGCCTGTGATTTTCCGTTACCTCTGAATTTTATATAACAATCCTACTGCTGTTCAATAATTGGCTAATAATTGTGCCGCAATGCTCCAGAGAGTTTATCTATACTTGTGGCCATCATTTGCATATTTAAGGCAGTCTGAAAATCTGTCTGGTTATAGAACAAGACTGGGCAGCTTAACAATTCTCAATCTCTTATTTAGAAATAAGAGAAACATAGAAATGTTTTGGGTCAATTATTCTTTTGTTTAACCACTTAACCCCAGAAGATTTTACCCCCTTCCTGACCAGGGCCTATTTTGCGATTTGGCACTGTGTGACTTTAATGGACAATTGCGCGGTCGTGCGACGATGTACCTAAAATAATTTGACGTCCTTTTTTTCCCACAAACAGAGCTTTCTTTTGGTGGTATTTGATCACCTGTGCGATTTTTTGATCACGCGCTATAAACAAAAAAGAGCATCAATTTTGCAAAAATAACAATATTTTTCAAATTTTTTTATATGAAATTCCCCAAAAAAAATGTAAAAATCAAAATGTTTTAACATTTTAGGCCAATTTGTTTTATGCAACATATGTTTGGTAAAAAAAATCGCAAATAGCGTATTTTGATTGGTTTTAACAAAAGTTATTGCGTTTACTAACTAAGGGAAAGATTTTTGTCATTTTTGTTGTTTTTTTTTAACGAGTAATGGCGGCGATCTGCAATTTTTTTTGCGGGACTGCGACATTGCGGCGGATAGATCGGACCCTTGACTGACATTTTTGACACTTTTGGGGTTACCAATGACATTACTACAGTAATCAGTGCTATACATATGCACTGTTACTGTAAAAATGACACTGGCAGTGAAGAGGTTAACTTTTTTTGAGAGGGAGGGGTTAAGTGTGTCCCTAGGGGCGTGCTTCTAACTGTGATTGGATGTGGCTTGAGGTGTAAGAACAGACATCAACGGTCCTACATAGCAGAACCGTATGATCTCCATTCTTACACAGGGAAGAATGACAGGTGGCTTTGTTTACATTAGCCGACTGCCTTTCTTCCGCTGTAACGGACAATTGCGAGTGCCTGGCGGACATCGGGCCTGCCGGGCACACGCGCGGAGGGGGTCCGTGAGCGAATGGGAGCGGGAGCGCGCCTCCGGCGGTGCGCGCTCGCTCCCTAGAGCCTCACAGGCAAGCGACGTAGTCCTACGTCGATTTGCCTTTGAGGGGCTGACCGCCGCAGTAAATAGTCGTGCGGCAGTCGGCAAATGGTTAATATATGCATCTTGGAACTGATATTTTACATATATTAGAACTATGCAAACATACAAAATCTTTATTTTACAAATAAACATTACAATCACAGGGTAAACCCTTGACACAGGAATTACAGAGCATTTCAGTTGTGTTAAAGAGAAAGCAACAGCAGTGTTTACTTACAGTATCTCAATCTCTCTTTGTAATATAAGCTTTGTATTTTCTGGGCAAAGAAAGCAGGGAGATAAGCCACTCCCTTGACTCATACAGTTGTGTGCAAATTTGAGCTGGAGCTACTGAGCTCTGTAAACAGCACCCTTTTTAACACAGCAGTTCAGAATAGACAAAAGTAAACATCTGAAAAAATAGGCTATAGCTCCACTTGCTTGTTTAGGAAAGAAAATACAAAATATATTTGCTATATAAATTGATATGTAAATTAAAAGTTATTTCTTACGCAGAAGATTGAGCCACAGTTCCAGGGAGGGGCTGATTGTAGACAGAAATACCTAAAAAAAATAAGTAATATTATTTGAGTTTATTGTCAAGTCTACCATATGTCTATATGTCATACTATATTTTTGATCTAAAAAAAAGTATGCAACTCGGTCAAAATGACCCTGCTACCGAGGCTGCTGTATTTCTTTCGCTCCCTGCCCATCCCTCTTCGTAAAAGCCATCTGAACGCCTTACAATCCAGTGTAGTGAAATTCGTTTGGGGCAAGAATGGTTACCGATGCTCACGCTCGGTACTGTTCCGACAAAGGAAACAAGGCGGATTGGCCTTGCCCAATCTGTGGAAATATTATCAGGCAGCTCAGCTTGCCCAGTTTTCTGTGATCTATACCCGCGGTCCGAAACCCGACTGGGTTCACATTGAGAGGCAGGCTATCCCTACTTACACACTGGACTATGTCGCCTGGTGCCCACCTAAGCTCCAACCTGCGATCTTGGCACCCACCCTATCGCACTCTATCAGCCAATGTAGACAGCTCTATCGACTCCCTAGTCTGGTCTCACCCATGAGGCCATTAACTCATTTATTCCATCATCCCCAATTCTTGCCCGGGCATGACGTCAAAGCTTTTCACTGGTGGACAAACAAAGGTCTGTACCGCATAGGACATTTCCTATCGCTCTCCGGCCCACTCTCCCTCTCCCATTGCATTAACAAACTTGAGATTCCGGCGTCCGAAAGGTTCCGATTTTTTCAAATTTCCCATTTTCTGCATGCAATGTGGTCAGACAAACAGGTACCTCCAAGATTGACATCCTATGAGCGGTGGTGTTCTGAATCATCGGAGCCGAGGGGGGGGCATATCAACCATATACGCAGCCCTGATGGATCCCTTAGATAAGCCAGCTTATGCCCTCAAATGGGAAAGTGATTTACAGACAGCTTACTCGCTAGACGAATGGTACCGTATGTTTCATAGATCCTTCAAAGGCGTCATTAACATGACTCTCATTGAGGCAAATGTTAAAATTTTGACTCAGTGGTATTTGGTACCGACCCGTCTGGCACTTATGTTCCCTGGCACATCACCCTTGTGTTTCAGGGGTTGTGAACTCCAGGGGTCCTTCATTCACATTTGGTGGACATGCCCTAGAATCCGTTCCTTTTGGAATACATTTTTCCACCTGCTTCGACAAGTCACGAACCTACAGGTCCCTCAAACACCTCATGTCACCTTCCTCCATGACTTCCCACGGACATATCCTAAGAGCTTGTCCACCCTATTGTTTTTTATGCTCCTGGGCGCGAAGCTCACGTTGGCTAAGTCCTGGAAACAACCTTCGGTTTCCCTTACCGCTGCTAAACGGAAGATCTCTTGGATCATGGCCCAGGAAAAAATGGTGGCAATCTTCCAGGACCGATTATCTAAGTTTGAAGCTGTTTGGGATCCATGGGCTCAATACCTGCATATAACCTTGTAGACTTCCCTGACTTACCTACCACACCTACTGTACCCCCGGTGACTCTCCCTCCCTTCCTTCATCCTCGTCCTGCTTACTCTTCCCTTCTTCCTTACTTCTGTCTCTCTTACCCCGATCTTTCTACTCATTTCGTCTGATTTTTGTATTTTATTTTCCTTTTTTATTTATTGCTTTTAGGATTGGGGCTTCCCCCACTCCTCCTTGTGGAGCCTTTTCTTATTGCACCTGCCTCCGTTCCTGCTAAGGGTTTCTTCTGCTGAGAGCCCTGTTATGTCTTGGTGAGAGGCCTGGTCCCCAAATGTGTCGCAACCCTCCTGGGTGCTTGGGGCCAGGGTTTCCCTCACCGATTTGCTTTATGTTCACCCCTCCTCCCCACAAGATTCCGCTTGGCTCCCGGGGGGATCTGGGGAAGTCTCTCCATCACTGGTTCCGGTTTATTAGCACACGTAATGGGCCTTTTCTTTGGTCGTCGTTCTTAGTTGGCCAGTAAATGCTCTTCTGTGTACTTCATTGTTATTATACATTGTTCAGATCGATCTCTTGTTTCATTGTTGATTGCTAGCGGCTGCATTTGACAGTTTGTATTGCTTTTGTTGTATTCAAAATAAAATATTTGAAAATTAAAGTGAAAAAGGTATAGGAAGGACAAAAAAAGTATGCAAAGCACAAAGGTATTCAAATAAACCTATTCAGGTTCTTCTACCTGTACTATTTATTTATTTTTTCTATTGGCTCTCAGAGAGATGAATACTGATTGGCTATATATCTCACTCACTGAATCAACACATTGGCACGTGGCAGATAAAACAATATATTATTAAAGCACTCAATATAACAATGTTGCTGAGCACAAGTGAAATAATGATTTTCGCTTGATTCAATCACAATATGTACCTGTGCACAGACCAAAAACAAGTCAACATTCAAAATACAAATGTATTGTTAAAAAAAGCAGGAACAGTTTTGTGAGAAAAAGATGAAAGTTACCTATAACCTATGAAATTAAATCTAAGAAATTTTGATCGGATGTGTTTAGAAAGCAAGTATTACTGCAGGTTCATGTGAATCATGTACTCCATCATTTTTGCCACCAACTATGTGACATGCTTTCTTTTTGAAAATGAAAATCATAAAAAGAGATGAAAATGGCATGAATTTTATTTTCAATGCGATAGGGAATGCCAGCTACCTTTAATTTCCTCAGTAAATCAAGCCTAGTCTTCATCAAGCCTTAACACAGTGCATTCTGTGGTGATTTTTTTAAACATCTATTTTTCAGGCCGTGAAGAAGGGAGAGGCTTTTTTTCCCCAGAATACAAAAAACTGCATGTGCAGGGATATCTGTACTCAAAAACAAGCTGTGTAGCTTTGGTAAAAATTGATTAATGCCCTTGCTATATGTGTAGATAATTTACGTACCTCATGGAGCCTGATTGAAAATGGCTGCACACCAATGCCGGTCCAAAAATATTTATTCCATAAAGTGCAAAAATACTGACACCAGGACACAGTCAAGTGATGCAGATCAACCTGGATCATTTGGCTGTGCCTTGGTGTCAGTATTTTTACACTTTATGTAATAAATACTTCTGGACCAGCATTGGTGTGCAGCCTTTTTCAATTTTGTATCCAGTGTCTACGGAAGTGAACTGGGTCTAGCACCCAGACCACTGAGTCCATTTGGATATTACACTCACCTGGAGCAGCATATCATCTTTTCCCTGTGGAAATCTCCCAGGAATTTGCTAAGAGGAGTGAGGTCTTTCTTTGATTCAAACCCCCTCACATGGCTTTCTCCCCCTTGATGCAGTAGCTCTGAACTTAGCATTTGAGAGCTCGCTCCTGTAATGGTGACAGTTAACAGTATCAGCTGGCCCCCCACCCTCTCCCCCCCTTTTTGTTTTTATCCTCTTCCCCTCTCTCCTCGACCCCTCCCTTTCACCATAGGTTCGCTACTCAGCTGGTACAAGTAGTAGATACCTACAGACTGTGCAACATCACTTGTATACCATTAGTCTGCCACATTGCTCTACAGACAACTTTCCCCACCCCATGATGGATATTACTATCCAGGACAAGGGCTCACCCCAGGACTTACTCATACTAGACCTGATATCCATTCCCTGGCATCCTCCGGATTGTACATGCCCTATGCCTCCGATCCAATTCTAGGCACTGCCATGAATATTGTACTTACAAGATGCCCATACCCCTGGCCCAGCGGGATGAACCGGAATGGTACTATGACCAAATGTTGCTCTATTATGCGATTTCTTTTTGAGTTTGTTGAAAGACATTCAATTATCATTTGCACTGTCCTTACTTTTATGCATGTTTCCTTGGAGTGGATTGTTGCCAATTGTAAGACAGATGCACATTTACTGTTTTTATTTTGAGTTTGGAGTGAAAGAACTTGACTGGCCTGCATAGAGTCCTGACCTCAACCTGAAAGAACACCTTTGGGATGAATTAGAGCGAAGACTGCAAGCCAGGCCTTCTCATCCACATAGCTGCAAAGGGTGGGCCAACTCAATATTGAACCCAACGGACCAAGACAGGGATGCCTTTAAAGTTCATGTGCGTGTAAAGGCAGGTTTCCCAATACTTTTGGTAATATAGTGTATGTCAGAATATATTGATCATTTATCATGGTGTTTTCACTTCTAAGTTTAAATTGCCTAGGTTTGTCACAGGTGTACAGTACTTTAATTTGGTAATTAAAAAAAAATATATATATATCCATAATAAAAGTTGGGATGGGCTGAATCGTTTGCCAAATAATTGGAATATATTTCTCTTTGTCTTAGACACACAGTGCTTGTATTTTTCCATGACTTATATGCTCCAAAAAATAGAACACTTAGGTGTCTATTTATAAAACATTTATGTGATGAATGTCGCAAGCATTTGTCCAGGCTGCACAAATTGACCCTGTATTTTCTAAACACCACAACTTCCTATGGTTATTGGCTCCATCTAGTGGCCACAATGCAGCATATTTTTCTGAAATACCTAAATTAAAAAATATACCACATTTTTGGCCACTAAGTTGGAGCTGATGATCATAGGTAGTCATGGTATTCTAGAAAATATAGGAAAAATTGTGCAGCCTGGTTGAATACTTGTGACATTCATCTGACGAATGTTTTATAAATGGACCCCTTAGAAACACAGAGGAGAATAGGTAGCAACATGTTGAATATATTTTGTTTCCAAAACAAAACCCTAAAGACTGAAAACGAAAAGCTCATAAAGAAAATACTTGTCAGTTGTCACAAAGCCTTTCAGTGTTGTATTTTTTATTTGTTTCTCAGTCTGGAGAGTGAATCATATATGTTCTGGCATATTCCCTGAACTAGACTGCTAAAACGGAAATGTGGCACAGTGAAAATCCCTTTTATTGGACTTTTTATTATTATTTTATTTTTTTTTATAGGAAGCCTAAGTCCAACCTCGAAAATAGGATTTGATTCCCTTTCAAATCACTAAAGCTGCAGCAGACTTTTATCTGGCCATTTTAATCCCCTTTTTTAAAGTGTCAAAAGCTCTTCTACTAGGAGGGATTTTTGATGAATTGTACTTCAGAGAAGTTTATCTCCATTCATTCTAGCACAGTCTCTGTCGTTTTATTCCCAATGGGAAGCTAAAGGAACAGAAGCCACAGCAGTTACAACAATGAATTGTACTGTTTGAGCAGCAATCAGAGAAAGGCAGGGAGACTAGCTCAATGCTGAGGCTATAAAGGCTGAACTGTTGGAAATAAAAAAAAATAAAAAATAAAAAAAACAAGCATTATGTACAATAGAGGAAAGGAAAAATGTCTGTACTGCCCATAGCAGCCAACCAGATGCATCTTTTTGCTACCCTTCATTGGAAAACACCTGGAATATGGTGGCATGCTAAATTTCCAAGGGCAATTTCAGGTATTTTTAGATAAGGTTCAACATTAAGTTGGTTATTTCTAATACACACTGCCCAGGGTATAAAAAAAACATTATGTTAGAGCAAAATCATACTTTCTTGAAAGTTGAAGATCACATAAATGCATTGATTTTCAATTACTCATTGCCCTAGGGAATTAAAGGTTCCCTGATTCCTTGCTGACTCGTGCTGCCATGGTGACACATTTACATTTTACAGTCAGCTGTGTTATAGGCCATACACACTATACAATTTTCTTTAGATTTTTCCTTTAGATTTACCAAAACCAGATATGAGGTCAAACCTAAACACTTTTAATTTGTATGCAATCTGGCAGGCTCTTGCACTACATAGTTGAAGGTAAATCTAAAGGAAATCTAACAACAAAAATTGTACAGTGTGTGTCCAGCTTTAGAATCACACTATTTGCACTTTTTAACAGCTTTCACCTTCAATAGTATCCAGTGAATGGTTTGGTGGTTGTCTGCTCATTAGATATAGTGACAGTAGGCACCTGACTACAGTGATGCAGACAGTTCCAGCATAGGAGTGATGTGGTAGTCATAGGACCAACATCATCACCTTTGTGTGTTATCACAAAGAGAAAAAAGCAAAGCTTTCAGTACAAGTTATAAATATTCACAATCACAGACTACCATTTTTAATACAAGTCTGATTTTCATTGTGCCTCAGACAGGGTGAGCTACTTATCTCTTGTAAGGAGATAAAGGACCAAATGGATAGTTCTGGTTGCTGATGAATATCTTCACTGAGTGCCCGTTCACAAATATGCGAAGCGGAAACCCTGCGAGATCCACTGCGGGTTCCCGCATCACATTCAAATTGCTGGCAGTTCACACTGCCATATGCAAATTGCTGGGGGTGTCAATACAAAGTTACCAACACCCCCAGATCAGTTCACATATCGCAGTGCGAACTGTCAGTTCGGACATGAATCGGATCGCATAGGTGTGAACCACCATTCGATCCGATTCTGCTGCGGACCCAAAAAAGGTTCCTGTGCGTGTTGTGTCTGAATGCGATGCGAATTCAGCCATACAATCTGTATGGCTGAATTCGCATCGCACAGACATCGCATGTGATTTTCACAGCAGTGCGCTCCGAATCACATGTGATGTCTGTCATCGCACTAATGTGAACCGAGACTTCATGGTAAGCCATATGATTTTTGGTAGACCCAAGGCACTAGAAAACCCAATGAGAATTTTGTCTCAGATCAAATTACATCTTATCAATTTATGGAGATATGTACCCTTGTGAAGCTACCGATGGGTTACATTAGCTAGTAGCTTCTCATAACTCTCTCCCTATTTGCAATAGCTATTATAGGGAAGGTCTAATGCGAGCCTTACATCTTTAAAATTTCATTTGAATGGGAAAGTATAAGAATCAATCTGACCATTCAATGGTGCCTACATGGACTCAACTAATTTTGAACAACTTTTCGTTGGAGTACCAAGTCAAGTCAGCTGTGCCGTCAGGTCACTGTGGTCTCCTAGTTGGACTGGAAAGCAGCAGAAGGCCGTGGGAGGGAGGGGGACATCCTTGTAATAACAGCTTAGCTGCATTGGTTGTTAATACAAGAGAGCCGACTGTTGGCTCTAAAAAAACTGCAAGCATCACTCAGGTACAACCACTTGCAGTCAAATGACGTACAGGTACATAATCTGGCGGCAAGTGGTTTAAAGTAGAACTTTAGGATTTTTTTCATTTTGGATAGAGAAAGGGGGGTTATAACTCCTGTCAATGTTTCTGTCATCTGTATCTCTCCCATTGTGAGATTTCCCTTCACTTCCTGCCCCATAGCCAAAACAAGAAATGAAAGGAAATCCTTCCAGAGTGAAGAAATCCCTTGCTGTCCCGATGGTCACCAGCACTAGTGTCCCTATAGAAAGATTTCCCCCCTATTCCTGTTTTTATGACAACCCGAAATCTGTGATTTTCTTTTATTTTCACTCACTCACAAATGGAGAGGGTGAATCTCCCTGATGGGGGCACAGGCAGCAATAAAAACCTGACAGATGTTCTAATCTCTGCACTCTATGCAAAAGTAAACTAGTTATACTTTAATCTATTTTACAAACAAATACTACGCCTAGTATTAGCATGGGGGTCAAAACTGACTTTTTTTGCTTCTTTTTCTGTTTTTGTGCACAAAATACCAGTGCCAATTGCAACTACAAAGGCACTTAAAACAATGCCTGGAATAAATGTATTCCTATCACAGGGTGCTATACAAACTATTGTGCCTAGAAAGAATCAGACCCAGCTATTCTGTGCAGCAGGACCACTATGCTAAGCCATAGCCACCATGTTAGCCAACACCAGCTTGTGTTTCTTTCTTGCAAATTTCCCCCATTGCAAGAATTTAGAAAATACTTTGTATTACGTAGGAGATAACAAGTGTTATTTTTAGCACAGCAGTGGCACAAGCGCAGAAGTAGTTAGGAAACTGACTCAAGGGAATCTCCCTGGCGATCTGGAGGAGAAGCTAAAAGCTATAATCATGATGGATAGTGGTATAATTAAGCTGTAATGTCAGTGGGATTGAATGCAGGACCTGCATAATGGCCTCTCACTGCAAGATAAATGCAGGCCTAAATCTAACGTGTTTATGGAAAATAAGCGGTGTCTAGAGATCATCAAAATGCTTTATTTTCTCAGTGAAAGAATCACAAGTCCTCCAAGAATCAATTCCGGCGGCACTATTGTTTGCACTGTTGCTAAGTGACTAAACTTTTATCAAATATTTATCATCTGCTGCCCATCGCTCAGTGGGAGGTTACTGCACATAATTAAAGGTCTAGAATTTAGACAGAAAACAGGAGTCATTTTTGTACTGTAGAAGATATTTTTTGCACGGCAGTAGAATGCTTATTTAGATCCTAAATAAAAGGCGGGATACAATGCAAGTCTTTTAAGGTTTATTGGGGGGCTAGGGGCTATTTACTTTACATGTGAAGTGGATTGGAGCTGTGTGAACAGCAGGCTGCTTATTCATATTCATTGGATGGAAGTACCTTGACACATTCATGTAACTTCAAACGCTACCATAAGCATCAATTTTACATGAACTGTTAGATACTGATGTGCTAGAAGTCTTGTCTGTAAGTTGAATATTGATACGTACAGTACAGACTATCATATTGGGATAAGGTCAGTGGGTTTTCAGTAAAAATGTCTGGTCGGTACTGAAATCTAAGTTTATAATGTGATCTAAAGCTAAAAGAATACTTTATTGCATAAGCAAAAATCTGAAGAAGGTGAAAGTATTTCTTTAAAAAGGGAATATTGACCAGCTAACAAAATATTTGTGATGCAAGACACTGAATTCTCTCTCACGTGTCCATATAGGGGGAAAGGTTCTGAAAGTTGACTATATATATATATATATATATATATAATAGTATAAAAGGATATTGACAATACTGTTGCTACGATGTAGCACGGGAGTAGGCTACAACCTAAAAGCATGACAGTTCCCTTATTCAATCTATGCAAAAACTTGGGTAAGTTTTGGCTGCAGTCCCATTTTATTGTATTATTCTATAGCACACACCTTATGTGCCTCCATAACATCTGTCTAAAAAATTCCCAGAAAAGTGTAGACATGTTTTTCAGCCTATGAACTTTACTCTCCTGTAGGCTATGCTTTACACCACTCTGCATTCGTCATACACATAGCGCCGCTCAGCATTAGTAGAGAGAAATTTGATGTAATAATGCATACATGCAATAAATGCCTCGTAGCTGAACCATATTCCTATTGCCCTGACTTGTATAACTATCTTCCACTGTAATTATTTTCTGTTGCACTGTTTCAAATTTCTTTCACTGAAACATTTTTTTTTTCTTACTGTATTGTGGCGCCTCATTGCTTGGTAGATTAGCTCTCAAGAGGAAGTTGCTGAAGCTGTTTAGAAATGCTGGGAGACTGTGAGGACCTTCATTATTATACCAAACCTGGACAAACGAAAGTCAATTTTAGGTTAATGTTCATACTTTATTAACAAGCAGACACAAGCTTTTGCAACAGAAGTCTTTAAAGCACTTGTATTACCTTAATTAAATAAAAAAGAAACATAATATTGTTAGCAGACATATAGCACCCAACAATGTGTTTTCCTAAAATTTAGTCAAAACTGTGTTTAGTTTTGGACAGCTTAGGAAAGGATTAGAACTTCTGTCAGGTTTTACTGCAGTCCCAGGCTTCATTGGAGAGATATACAATATCCCGTTCCATTCTGATAAAAATGTTTTCACAGGGCAGGAAATGAGGGGACATTTCTATAACAGCAACACAGATAGAAGTAAAAACCTAGGTGATCATTATTTGGGGCAAAAGGTAAGCTGGAACAGTAGGTAAATAGGGCTTAGCATGATGATGTGGTCCATTACCTCGTGGCTGTACGGTGTGGTCATAATGTATGTGCCTTTAATCATACACATCACTTATTTACTAACATACATATCAATATGGATGTCACATCGCTTCCTCAAACTCAGTCTATCCAAAACTGGGCTTAATATTTTCTCCACCAGGTGCACCTTGCTCTGACCTCTCTGTTGAGATTGATGGCACAACTATCAATCTGTCTCCACATATCAGGGTGCTGATTATAACCCTAGACTCTGAACTCTCCTTTTGGCCCCACATCTAATTGTTGCGCAAATCATGCCACCTGCAACATCTCCAAAATATGCTCCTTCTTAACCAACGACACCGCAAAGCTTCTAATTCACTCCCTGGTTGTCAGGGTGCCAGGTAACTAGACCACACCAAAGTGCAAGTAAAATAAAGCAGTTTATTAGGGCAACAACAATAAATGCACAGCAAGACTGAGAAGCAAAATCAGTAACAGCCGGGGTCAAGTCCAGAAGCGGGTAGTCATCCAAGCCGGGATCGAGTCTAGATGCGGGTAGTCATCCAAGCCGGGGTCGAGTCCAGTAGTGGCTAGTATGCCCATACCGGATCCTCTGCCGACGATAAACAGAGTCTATAAGAGACAGCAGTCTGCACATGTCCAAGATGGCTGCAAACAAGAAGGCAAGGTAAGACCTTGACAGTACCCTTCCCTCAACGGCTCCTCCACCGAAGAGCAAAAAGATTTCTGAGCAATGCGAGCATAGAAAGTGAGCCTGGAAAGCGCGGTGAAGGGCGGGAGCATGAACATCAGTGGAGGGAACCCAGGAGCGCTCTTAAGGACCATAACCCTTCCAGTTCACCAGGTATTAAACCTGAACTTGGAACAGAGGAGAATCCAAGATGCTACTACCCTCATACTCCTCATGATTGCCCACAGGAATGGGACGAGGGTGAAGAAGTGAAGTATAGCGACTGCAAACCAATGGCTTCAAAAATGACACGAGAAAGACATTGGAGATAAACATGCCAGGAGAAAGATCAAGGGCTTAGGCCACCAGGTTCACCTCATGGAGGATGCGAAAAGGCCCAACAAAACGGGGTGCCAGTTTAGGAGTGGGCACCCTGAGGTTGAGATTACAGGTCGACAACCACATCCCTGACCTAGTATGAAGGAGCAGATAAATGTCCCTGTCTGCCTGGAGCTTCTGGCACTGTGCAGAGATCTGTAAAGACTCTTGAATCTGCACCCAAGAGGAATGGAGGGCATGGCAATCGACCTCCACAGCCGGGATGTCCTGTGGAGAGAACGACTCCACACAACGGGTTGGAACCCATAATTGGCCAAGAATGGAGATTCCAGAAGACAAGTTGATGGCAGAGTTCCTGGCAAACTCTGCCCAGAGTAGCAGATCAACCCAATTGTCCTGATGGTCAAAGATATAGCAGCGGAGAAATCTCCTTAGGCAACCCGTGTAAGCTGAAAACCTCCCTGGCATACGGCGAGGCAAGCTCCTAAGCGGTAGGCAGCCACTTAAACGGAACACAGTGGCACATTTTGGAGAAACCTTCGACAACTATGAGGATAACCGTGTAAATTTGAGATGCTGGAAGTTCCACAATAAAATCGATGGCCAGGTAAGACGAGGGATGCTTCACATTGGGAATGGGATGCAGTAGGCCCAAGGGAAGGTGCCGGGGAGATTTGTTCTGGGCACAGGCAGAACAAGCAGCCAAATACGCAGCAACATCAGTGCGGAGAGATGGCCACCAGAACTGATGGGAAATAGCCCAGGACAACTGGTTCTTACCAGGATGACCGGCAGTCTTGGAATTGTGGTACATCTGATGTGCAACCCCTCAGGTACAAAACAGTTGCCAGCAGGTCTCTCTGTGGGAGCATCAGGTTGGGCAGCCAAGATCTGTTCTCCAAGAGGAGAGGTTAAGTTGGTGGGAATGGCAGCCAGGATATGATCCAAAGGTATGACCGGTGTCGGCATGGAGTCCTCCCTGGACAACTCAGAATACTGGCGAGACAAGGCTTCAGCTTTAACATTCTTGGAGCCGGGCAAATAAGAGACCACATAGTTAAAATGAGACAAGAATAAGGCCCATCTGGGGTGATGGGGTGTGAGCCTCTTGAACTACAAGAGATACGTCAGATTCTTATGATCAGTGAGAATGAGAACTGGAACCAAATACCCTCAAGCAAGTGTCTCCACTACTTGAGAGCCAGGATAATGGCTAAGCGCTCTCTGTCTCCAACCTTGTAATTGCATTCAGCTGGAGACAGCTTCTTGAAATAGAATCCACATGGAAGTAAGGGTCCATCAGGTGTCTGATGCTTAGACAGGAGGGCGCCTTCTCCCTTCTCAGATGCATCCACCTCTATAACAAAGGGCAAACCAGGATTGGAACGAGACAGAATGGGACCCGATGGGAAAGCAGACTTGAGGGCCTCGAAAGCTTGGATGGCAGCAGCCGTCCAATTTTGGGAGTCGCTGCACTTCTTAGTCAGATCTGAGGTTTGGCCAAAGAGGAAAAGTTCCTTATAAATTTCTGATAGTAGTTGACAAACCCAAGGAAACGCTGAATGGAAGGGAGACTACTAGGGCGAGACCATTGTAGAACAGCCGAAGCCCTCTGACGGTCCATGGAGAACCCTTCAGCAGAAATTATGTAGCCCAAGAAGGCAACCTGAGACAGGTGGAATTCACATTTCTCATGCTTACAGAAAAGTCCATTCTCATGCAACCGTTGCTGCACTCATCTGACATCCAGGTAGTGTGATTCAATGGAGTTAAAGTAAATCAAGATGTTGTCCAAATAGACTACCACACATTTACCAACATATCATGAAAGACATCATTAATGAACCCCTGGAAGACAGCGGGCGCATTGCACAAGCATTGCACAAGCCAAAGGGCATCACTAAATATTCATAATGACCAGTTCTAGTACTCATCTCCCTCCTTGATCCTTATACAAGGTTATACATGGCTCTTAGGTCAAGCTTGGTAAAGACCCTTGCTCCCTTGAGGCGGTCGAAGAATTCAGTAATCAACAGAATCGGGTATGCATTCTTGACCATGATGCGATTGAGGCCCCTATAATCAATGCAAGATCTCAACTCACCCCCCTTCTTTACGAAGAAAAAACCGGCACCCACTGGAGAAGTGGACTTGCAAATGTGCCTTTGGGCAAGTGCATCCACCATGTACTCCTCCAACAATCACCTGGACAACTGAAACCCCCTCCTCGCTAGCTTTCCTTTACAAAGAGTATTTCCCCTTAAGTCCATCCTGAATGCTGCTGCCTGAATCGCCTGATTTTCTGCGAGCTGTGATGGCCACACGGGCCCTTGTTGCCCATGGCGCCCTGTGCGGCCACACAGCTCGCACACCCCAAAGGCCGGCCCTGAGCCATCTACAACGCTGCTCCAGCTACATCACTAACCTTGTCTATAAATACCAAACAAATCATGCTCTTCGGACTTTGCAAGACCTCCTGCTCTCTAGTTCCCTCATCACCTCCTCCCATGTTCAACTCCAGGGCTTCTCCAGAGTCTCTCCCATCCTCTGGAACTCCCTACCCAAATCTGTCCAACTATCCTTTACTCTATCCATCTTTAGGTGATCCCTGAACACCCATCTCTTTAGAGAAGCCTATCCTGCTTCTAACTAATAAACTGTCTTTTACTTTCTCCATTAGCCTATCCCCCACAATTATTATCTTTTGTATAACTTGACTCTTCCTCTTAGATTGTAAGCTGTAACGAGGGGGGCCCTCTATCTCAACCTGTATTGAATTGTAATGTGACTGTACTGTTTGCCTTTATTTTGTAAAGCACTGTGCAAACTTTTTAAATCCTGTATAATAATAATATTAATATCTTAGTATTTGGATAGGATGGACAGGAGAGTTGTTTTTTTACTGGGAGCTTGGCAATACAAGCTTTCAACCACCATGAAAATCCTACCTTCTTGCATCTATATGTGTTATATATTTGCATTCAGAAATGGGGTCACAGTTGACCCAAATTTATGGCCCACATATAAGTATAACTTAAGTTTCCTTTAATAAAATGCTACTGATTCCACACCTAGCTAAATATATAGAGGGGCCATTTCAAGCATTCAGCTGAGCATCACTGACTTAAGCATTTTTATTAGCCCAATGCTTTATCAACATCTTAATTTTGCTGGCTTACTCTGGGCTTGAGAGTAGGGGGTATTATAATCTATTTTGGAGAATGACCTACATGAGTGAAATGGTCAGTTCAAAGTTTTCTTTTACTAGTGCACTTAATGCTGACGATCTACAGTGGATAATCTGAATGAAGTCACACATTACTTCTGAAAATCATGCTCTTAGCACCTCCCACAACTCTCCCACAATTGCACCTCTCTCACATTGTACCTCTACAGTTCTCTCACAATTTCAAGATATACTCTTGAAAATCAGCTAGTGCTAGTGAATTCTATTTTTGACAGCAGAATCTGACATATTTGTGTATTTGAGAAAAACTGTTTTTGTAAGTTATTTAGTACTAAAGTGGGTAATACCCTACAAATGAGATCTCTAATACCCAATGAATTGACCACCCCTACTTAAACGATTAGTTGGTTGAATCTACCGATGCACATGTTGCAGAATACCTCTGACTTAAAATTGCACTAAAATAAACCTGTAACATCGGTAAACCTACAAAACTGACAGCAGGTTTTCAAAGTGGGCAACCTGGTTTAGCAGCCAGAGAACTGTTGTCCCTCCAAGACCAAGGAAAGTCTGTTATTATGGTACTTACTAGCAAGTAAACAAGCTATCTTCTAGAAAACCTGCACCAGCCTGAATTTTAACGTCAAAGGAAGTAAGAGAGAGTCATTCTCAGTCTATGTCCAATTCCAGCATTGACAGCTTTTTCATGCAGAAGACAATAACCAGCTGGCTCCTGACTGTAATAATTCACCCTTGTTCACCCTCATATATGCTTTATATTTCTACAAACAGCAAGAGGTTTTTTTTTTTTTTTTTTTCATGCCCAAGTGCAGGCTCTGCATACCCCCCCCCTCCCCCGAAGCAGAGAATAGCGCTAAATTGCTGATATCAGCCCCACTCTGGGCCTATGACTTTCTTCATTCATAGTATGTCCTCAGGTTGAATGCCACTGGGTGTCTAGACTACATCTTGTGTTGAAAAGGTAGTACTATGGAGAACGGAACTGGACAGGACATGAATATTTCAAACATATCTGTTTTTTTTTGTTTTATTATCTCCTGGGACACCTGAAGGAAATGCACCAGGTTGGGTTTTAAAGATAACAAAATACACAGGAAAAAATAAATAAATAAAAATGTTTTGATAGTTGCTAAAATACATAATTAATGTTACCTTGCTTAGAGTCAGGTTTTCAGGCAGAGGTAGAAAACTTTTTATTTGTGAGGTAGGAAGGCCATAACTCCATCCTCCATATCTGTAAATTATAGGTATTGTAAATTATAGGTATTATAACAGTATTATTGAGAGGAGTGTTTCAACAAAATAAAAAGTCATATGCATCCTTAAAGTGATTGTAAACATTTTTTAAATAATAAACAAATCATACTTACCTGCTCTGTGCAATAGTTTTGCACAGAGATGCCCTGAGCCCTTCTCTCCTGAGGTCCCCTGCTGGTGCTCATGGCTCTACCTCTTCTGCGGGGCCCCCATAGTAAGTTGCTTCCAATGGTGGTACTCATACGGGCTCAATCCTGAACCTATAGACACATACAGCATGGGTTGGCCCTGCCCCCCACTCCCTTGTCACTGGGTTTAATTGACAGCAACAGGAGCTCTCCTGCTATCAATCTGCCCAACGAGGAGGGAGAGAGAGGAGAGAGATTGCGCTCAGGTAAGTATAAGGGAGGGGGAATCCTGTGCACAGAAAGTTTTTACCTTAATGCAGAGAATGCATTAAGGTAAAAACCCTTAGGCCTATAGAACCACTTTAATGTAAAAGAACAAAATGTAGTTCAGATACAGTTATGGGAATGGTCCAACCCACAGAGTTCTTTAACTACAAGTCAGTAATGTGAATATATTTCTGATAGACCTGTCATGGGACAAATATTGGAGCTGCTATTGCTGACACTTTTCTAAAAACTGCTCATTTAGTACTTTCTGAGTCACTGGCCTGGAACAAGTATGCATATGAGCAAAATAAAGGAAACATCAGAAGTCCCTAAGCACATAATTGTTCTAGGTCAGTAACTAATAATATTTAAACAAGGGTTCAGCATGGTTGCCAATTACCCAGAATTTTTAGATCAACCTAGTGATACTTACCTGTAGACAGGTGCCTAATTGGTGCAATGTGTTTTGTTATAAATTCATGTCATGTTCTGCACTTTATTACTACTGTTAATGTAAGAGTTAAGAATTTTTGATGTGTCTTTCTTCTCCCGAGTTCATGTGTCTTCCTTTTCTGAAGTACATACATTTAGGGGAAGAGCTGTCTTGCGGTTGCTGTCGGGGATGGGAATATAAGGGAGAGGACCTGTGATACTAATGTAGCTTATTCAGTCTGTGCAAAAACCTTCCAGCAGGCCCAAGCTGAAGTTCCAGGACCATAGAATATCTGCTAAAGAAGATGCTGCACATGTTGTTCAGGTATGTGCAGCACCACAGGTCAGGACACAGAGAAAGAATATACAGCTAATTGTCAACTCGCTAATTTTAAGTGCCCAGCCAGGGTTCTGTAATCTGCAAGTGTTATTTTTTTGTCTAAGAAATGTTACTTAAAAATGTATGCACTTTCTGTAAAATGTCATTGCATGAGAAAAGTTTGTTGGTGGTTTGGTCTCGATATTGGAGCCTAATGTTATACAGGGCCTGCCTAGGGACCTAGGCTGGAATCTTGGTATGCAAGGCCTTGCTAAAGTGAAGTACAGTGGCTTCCCTGTATGACCAAGGGTGTATTATGTATAAAAGAGGTGTCAAGTACTCTAAGATGGGCTGGTGGAGTTAGGGACATACTCTGTATTACTTTTTCAAAATTCTATAGATTCCATGGTTGGGGCAGGTAGGAACAGACCAAGCTGCAGGCTGAAGAAGAGCGGGGATGTGGTCCTTGTAAGTCTATGTGTGGGGCTACAGTGAAGAAGTGGCTTCTGGCCTGAAAAGTGTTATTGTCGATATTGAGTGTATGAATTAATTGGCCTCAGGTCTGTGAATTGTTAATGTTCTTGCAGTGTAAGTGACTCCAATGTACAGAGTTATGTGACTTGGAGTGCTATCAGGTGCCCATATGGGGGTGATGCGTGAAGTTTAACACCCTACCTCTCAACATACCTATATCTGGTATCTTTCTAAGGAGACATAAAGACAATTGAGATAAACATGAATTTTTTTAGATATTTATCCATCTCTCCCACTTCCTGTAACCCATCATGCCCAGTGTAAAGTTTTCCTTACCTAGTGAGGCCAGTTATACTCACCTAAATCTCTCCATCCGGGACCGTTGCTGTCACTGTTTTCTCCTTTGGGGACTACAATCCAGTACCACACGTTAACCTGCTAAACCCCACATTAATGGGCATTTAGGGTTTTTTCTTAACCCAACAATCAGAGAGAGGGGAGACGGAGGGTGGTTTGAGATACTTTAATTCTGGAGGTGGGCTCTAACTTTAAAAAAAGTGCATTGGAATTAGAAGACTTACCGTTCCTGTATATATTGCAAAGTTGTATCCAGAAGATAGTTTTCCATGTTTGTTCCAGTGGTATTGTACAACATCTGTTTAGAGAAGGTCATTCGGTGGGGAGGAGTAGCATCAAATGAATCACAAGACTGCACAATAAAACACAAATTGCAGTAGTCAATACGACAGTGAAAAGTACAATCCATAGTATTCAATCAGACACTCTCTCTTTACAGCAAACATATATTCTGATTTGACATGGGTTGCTGCTCTTTGCAAATTATTATTGCTATTTGCAGTTATTGCTTATTAACTACCCAGAGCACATTAGGCTACAATCCACAATCCAGAGACAGATACAGAGACATTCTCTGTTGTGAACAATAGTGTATGTTTAAATATTTTTTAGCTACATAAGATGTGAAGATGCTACGTATGTTTATTAGCTACCAGTACAGGTCAAAATTCGTGTCTAATTAAAGCAATGTAATGAGAATCAGACTCAGCTTTAAAGGTCCTGAACACCAGCTGAAGTTTGTGACCTCAGCTCGACATAGTCTTGTCCAGTAAAGATACCAGCTTACATAGTTTAACATAGTCTTTATCCATTGTCAGTGCCATGTAAGAAATCAAGACTGTACTAGATTCATCTGCCTATATTCACATTAATTAGCTGACCTTCAGATAGGTTATAAACTTCTCTAGCAGGAGGTACAAAGGGAAAAACTGCAGGGCATCCGATGTAAGATAAATGTATGCAATAAAATAGCCTGAGTGTAACTGGGTCACAACCCACAACCCATTGATAAAGTCCACAATTTGCCCTCTCCAAACAGATAATGTCAAATCATTCACTGTACAGTAAGCTTTATAGCTGTAACCACTGACCCAATGTTGAGTGAGAGGTGAACTAATCATAAATATGACCCCAAGACTTAGAAGCCTATAGGTATTGAAACCACTGCACTAATGCTCCTAAAAACAAGAAAAAAAACCCAACACCCCTTCTTTCAATTGCTGGAATTTGACACATTGCTGTTTATAGGTCAGGGCTACATTGATGTTTGAACAGAGTTTGAATGCTTAGTTCACGTGACATATGCACCATTAAACAGGAAATAAGTAGAGCTTTAACTCACTTGCTGTAAAATCATTTACTAGATGTGGGCAGTTTAATCTACAATTGAAATATTTGTCTACTATATGTTCAATCATATTTGGGAACTATTGAAATAGGATGAATTTACCACCTACAGCAAGAGTAAAAACAGACATACGGTATATGCAAGCTATGGAACTAATTATACAAATACCTGATATTTTTCATAAGTATTATGCCCTATGCAGCTTATAACTAGATAAAAATGTTTTTTTTTTTTTTTTTTTTTTTTACAAATTCTGCTAATTGCTCTATTTTAAACACAAAGAAAGCAAGCTAGAGTAATTCGCAGTTGTAGTTGGTAGCCTTGAACAGTAATAATGGCTCCTCTTAATTGAATACCTAACTGCTGAATTTCCACCTTACAGCTCAGTATATGGGCAGGCTTTATTACTGAATGGTGTGCATTAAGCATCTAAGGCACGATTATAACTCTGAACTTACCAAAGAAAGCACAAGATCCATGCATCAATTTAATGTTGTGTTTAACATAATTATAGTCTGAACAGGTTTAAAGAGAACCTTTCCTTTTGAAGCAGTTTGCTACTCTGTAAGGGCTCGCCCATCTACCACCCCTATCTTTTTCAGAAGAACACCCCGTGCTACACCTGAGATCGTTAGCCAGCTATTTTGGACTGCGCATTTTGGGCCTTGCTCGACCACCACACCTCAACCTCCAAGTTCACTTAAAGTAATAAAAAACCCAAAAGCGAACATTATATTGCAGCTTACCAATTCTTAGATGTGATAGCTGCATTCATTGTTTTGCAAAGGATAAAACTCTCCAGCAGAATGTATCATTTTACAGAGTGCAAACAAACAATTTACCTCTAGCAGGGGTGCTTACAATGATCAAAATGTATTTATTTATGTAAAACCTTTATCCCAAAAGGAAAAAAAAATCTGTTTTCTGTAACTGCTTACAACATTTGAGTTGAACTTCAGTTTCAAATCTGTTAGTCCATCTACTCCCACCAGACTGACAATGCTGCTCTCCTGTTCTCCTTCATTCAGAGTGGTGGCACTCTAATAGAGGAGGCCGAAAACAAGAAAACTGATGCAGCCACTACATCTAATGCTTAGCAAGCTGCAATATATATACCATTTTTGGTTTTGGGTTTAATATCACTTTATTTGTCCCCTTGCCCAGCCTCACATTCACTTTTTTCCTTCTCTTCACCAACACTGTTCAGCCACCGGAAATTCGTAAGTAAAGATATTTTTGGGTTTTTGAAGTCTAGCCATTTGTGCTACATTTTTACTCAGTAAAGTTGTGATTACACAGAAAATAGACTGAATCGTTAATCATTGACAGAATTCACTGGGTATACTATAAATAGTTATATGCCTTAGAAAATTATTTTGCAGACATTCCAGATCTGAAAGCCGTGATCCTTGAAGCGTAGGGTATGTGAAGCTAGCTTCCTTTGTGACAGCAAAATATCTGTTGTCTAATCCATTTGTTATACCTAATAGCCAAGTTCAAAATGTTTGGTGGCCAGGCTCCAGATTTATATATGAATAACAAAATATATACACAACGCTTAAATATTTTTATTCTTAACTTTCTTAAATTCCAAAAACAAATGTAAATTACCCCCCCCCCCCACACACTCACATGTATTAAAGTATAAGTAAATCCAAAATGTAATAATTTTTATTAAGTTTGGCTTTAGGTTTCACTGTTCTCAGTTTTCGTTAGCAAATAATTTGCATAGTTTCTTACAAGGGGGTGTAAATAACAGCATTTCCTGTTACAGGCTGCCAACACTAAGCCACTGCCTTGCAATTAGCAGCAGCATTTGCATTTTGCTGTGTGGACTCCTTCAGTTGCCTATTTGGGTGCCTGTCTGATACACCTAATAGGCAGCCAAGTAAGGGACCACACGTGGCAGGCTGACAGTGCTGCTGCTATTTACAAGGCAGAGGGTTGTCAGCCTAAAACAAGAGGTGCTGCTACTGGTAGGATCTATAAGTAAAAAATGTTGCAGTAAATTCTCAGAAATGTATTTACATGAGCAAACTCCATACAATGAGACATGATGGTACCAAAAACGGAAAAATACTTTTTGGGTTTCCATACACTTTAAATAAAATACATATAAATAGTCATGCTTGTGGACTTTGGATGCTAGCTAGCCTACAAAATGTGTTTCAAAATCTTCAGTTTGGGTGCGAAGGTCAAGGTAGATAATACAGTAAATATATATATATATCAGCAGATCCAAAACATCATTCAAAATCCTTTGACCTAGCTCAGTAACACAGTACTGAGAGAAATTGTATATGATAACATGCAGCAGCCAAATAAAAATTAAATTAGCACAAGCACAATAAAAGCTGCCTAAAGTCGCTGTCTTGTTATTGCGATTTTGCCCTTTGCACTTTGTCATTAATAAACACATTTAGCTTGTTATTTAAAAGATGCATGGAAAAAAAAATAATTCTCATGAGACAAATCTGAATGTACTACATTTCTAATTGGCAAGCCATATGATTTAACATAAGGGTTCTACTTCTTCAGTCAGATGGAGAACACAGAGATCTCATTCCACCTACCATGATTCCAGCTGTGCAGTTGCAGTTGTTATATGTGGGCATCTGCTTACCAGAGTAGTTCCATGACCCCAAGCTGTTCTCAGACAAGCATTGCCTATAAGAAACATGGCAGATGAATGTAATAAATCTGCTGGTACATGTAATAATGTACTACATATTTCCCAACATGACCCTTTAAACTGACCATTCTCTCACTTATAAACTGCAATTGCCTGCACTGAACTATGTGATTAATTGCACAATTTTTATGTCATCTACTATTAATTTAATGTAATGAAACATTATAAAAACAGTGCTACTAGGAAAGTAGCTTTTACCTAAGTGAGCAGCAGCTTCAGGTAGCACTGGTTTACACATTATTATTTTTAGCGTGGGTTTTAATTTAATATTTTTATATATATTAATTTGATGTAGCTAGTTTCCTTTTCAAATCTGTAAAGCAAATCAAAACATATGACTTACTATATGCCTACAAATTTGGATTTAACCACTTTGGGACCGGAAGGATTTGCCCCCTTAATGACCAGTCCATTTTTTGAGATTCTGCACTACATTATTTTAACGGACAATTGCGCAGACGTGCAACGCTGTACCTAAAGAAAATTGTTGTTCTTTTGTTCTCAAAAATAGAGCTTTCTTTTGGTTGTCTTTAATCACCTGTGCAATTTTTTTTTTTTTTTTGCCCTATAAACAAAAAAAGAGTGACAATTCTGGATAAAAAAAAACAATATTTTTCACATTCTGCTATATAACATTCCCAAAAAAAAAAAAAAAAATCTATTTTTTTAAATATTTTAGGCTAATTTGTTTTCTGCTACATATTTTTGGTAAAAAAAAATCTAAATAAGCATATTTTGATTGGTTTGCACAAAAGTTATAGCGTCTACAAATTAGGGGAAAGATTTATGTCATTTTTATTTTATTATTTATTTATTACTTGTAATGGCGGCGATCTGCGATTTTTAGCAGGACAAAGGGTTAAGTGTGAGCGTAGGGGAGTGTTTTCTAAATGTATGGGGGAGGGACTTGTGAAATGAACACAGAGACCTGTGATCCTATTTAGGAGGATCACAGGTGCTCTGTGATCATTTCAGAGAGAACAACGGTCTGCTGTGTTTGCAACAGCAGACTGTCCTTCTCTCTCAGCGGGGAGCGATCGCTGATGCCCGGCGGCAATCAGTGTAGTGGGTCCTTTGGATCGTCATCCCTGCTGCCTATGGGGGGGCATGCGCTGCCGGTGGCGTGTGCTCACCCTCCCCCAGGACTGCTTCTGCAAAACGGTGTAGCCCATACACCGGTTTGCGCAGCCGAGCCAGCCTGCTGCAGTATTTTGTTGTCACGGCTACGGGTGAGGAGTTTACCATACAACAATATGTTAACTGTGGCACAAATTTTGTAGTCTATCTGATTATTTGTACATTATGCGACCTACAATATGTAGGCAGCACCACATGTCCCCTGAGAACCAGAATAGGGGAACACTATTGTGACAAAAATAATTTAAATGTTGGAAATATTTCCAATGCAACACGTCATTTTAGGGAATGCCATCAGTGTGATCTTTCCTTAGAGGAATAGAACGGCTGTCTCACTCACTAAGAGGGGGCGATAGGGAGAGAAGGTTACTAGGAAGAGAGGCATGGGGGATTTTTTAAACTTAATTCCAGATCACCTCGGGGGTTAAACCTGAGATGGGATCTAGATCTGCACATACATTAAACTGTCTCTCTCCAGTAGCTCTCTTCCCTTTTGGTCTCTTTATAAATTTTCTTTATTTTTTTCATTGATTGTTTTATTTTCATTTTTATCTATGTATACTATCATTGTATAGTTTTGTGGATATTAAGTGGCACATACATGGGTTTCCTTAGTATACACTACAGCTAATTTTTGCTAATTGTCTGCAATTAATTGGGATAATGAATGGGTGGAGCCTGTGATATGTAGAGTCATTATATATTTCAAAGTTTTGTGTCTAAATGTAGTTATGACTAAGGCCTTATAGGCTGAAACGCATCAACTGATCTTATCAGCAGTTGTGTACTGTGGTTCCTGAATAAAGATGAAGATTTTTTAAGAGCAACTACCGGTGTGCGGATCATCTTTCTACATATGTAAACTGCTGTGGATCGGACACCCGGGAGCTCGTTTATTGGTGAGCTGTATGGGTAGTAGCACTGCTCCTTCTGTTTGCAGCCTGCCGCAGTATATCTGGGGCTGGCATTCGGCAATCGGTTAAAACGTATCTCTAGAATTTTTTTCTTGCTTTAGATAGAATAGAGAATAATTAAATCCCCTGGATTTTTTTTGCTGTATATATCTTATTTGGGGAGCTTATTCCACTATTGAAGTGGGGGAAATCCCCTCTGAGACAGTTATCACCAGAACAGGTGTCTCCATTGAAAGAATTTTCATAGCTTTCAGGTACGGGAACAAATGAAAAAAAATTAGATTTTCCATAATTTTTCATACCAGTTTCAATGGCCACCAGGACAAATAGAAAGGTTATATAATCCTTCAGTGGAGACAGACCGCAATTAAAAATTGACAAAGGTTCTAGCCACAATCTATTTAAAACTAAAAGAAAAGTTTGGGCTAGAGACAGACTATTGACAATTAAATAGGATATCATCAGACAAAAACAAAAAAAAAACAGGTTAGATTTAAGCCTGACGTTAAAGAACATTTGTCAGCAACCTGTTAGAGATCTATGTACAAAGAAATGTTTTAGGGTGTGTGCGGATCTTCTACTGACAACAATAGACGATGAGAAATCTGCATGTCTTTGCTAAATTCAAACCTAGATAAATCTTGCCCCTGAATAAACTGGCAAATCTATATATTCCACTCATGGTAATAAATTGGTTTCCTTTTCACCAAATACAAGGGAATGACATGCGATCGGTATTAGAGAGATTTTTCAGCACGTTGGAAATTTTTTAGCGCACTTTTTTGGAGGATCTCATAACTAAAACAATGCTGAAACCTACTGTATCACTTGTACCTATAAATCTATATATGGTTACTCTTGTGCTATAATTTTCAGCTAATGTGGAGAAATAGCTCAATGCAATCACTTAAGCCTCATACACACCACTCGTTTTTTTTTTTTCGTCCAATCCACTGGGTTGAATGAAAAAAAAAAAAACGAACAGCTTAGGTCGGAGCTGCTGTACTAACAACCTTCTGTGCTATTGTGTTCTGACAGGGGGATAGCCCCCCTGCCGGAATACTCCAATCAGCGCTCCCAAGCTGTTGGCTGAGAGCGCTGAATTGGAGCCTGTTGGTAGTCCTTTTTTGGTTGTATAGGAGATAATATACAGGGGGTCATAGCCAATAGCAACCCATTAGGACAAGAAACTTACATATTAAACATTATACTTACGCTGCATTGTCCAAGCAGAAATTGTCTATACCAGGGAATGAGGACATTGCATTCATCAAACTTTCACTGCTCTTGTTATTTATGCTGAAAAACATTAAAAATATCAAGCAATACATGATAGATGAAAGATGAATTGTTGCAAAGTATATATTCTTTCATATGAAACTATTTACATTTCCAGAAATGTAATGCAGCAATGGATAATTTATAGTTCTTAATAACCTCTTTAGATTTTCAATCTGTGTGGATAAATGGATGCAAATGAACTTGACAAAAAACGATTCAGGTTTCATATAAAAAAAAAAAAAAAGAAAAAATGACTAAATTTGTCAAAATATCTGGCAGAGACCAGCTTACATTTTATAATACAGCATGTCTAACATTTCCAAAAAATCTGTATTATATTAAATACACATTTGAATAGAAAATTTTAGGCAAAAGGACAAAGTAAATGGTAATTTTATTCTAGCAGGTGAATCTAGCACAATAATTGTTATTATAATGCAAGAGAAATGTGCAAAGCAAAGTAACCCATTGCAATCAATCAACAGCTGCCAATTTTCTGGCTGTTCAAAACTGTTGAAGATTCTCTGTAGTGCATTATTAAATGATTAAATACCATTGTATTATTAAAGTAAAGTATAACATAAACATTGCACTGACAAATAGAAAACTGAACACAAAAATCGAATTATTTGGTATAGGTACATGCATATGTTTATGCTTTGCATCTTGTTAAATACATTCAGTTTACTCAACAAAATAGCACAAAGAGCAACAATGTACACTGAAATCAATCAGAAAGAAATAGTATGATGATTATTGATAGCAGCTCATTCCTGGTTGTTAAAAGTTACAGCTTACTATTCCTGTATGCACTTTGTTATTAAAGGTGCTCCACTGAGGTTATTTTAGAGGTAGAGCATGTTCACTTTGCAAGGGAATTTATTGTGGTGGAAATTTAGTTTGCAAAGATTCCAAATCATGTGAAATGAAAATTAAAAAAAAAAAACAAACAAAAAAAAAATTAATTTTGCTTGCACATGACTGAATGATGGACGATAACAAAGCTTCCTTTCATTCACTAAGATAAGGGGAAATCTGGTCCATCTTGTAGAACAGCCTTTTTGCATTTAGTCAATCAACCTCACTGTTTCTAATAGAAGGCAAAAGCTTTCCATAGAAAAAGTCAGCTTACGTAATGTAAACATTTGAAAAAAGTTATCCTTACCCAAATACCACTGCTTGCTCTGTGGCACCATACATTTCAGGAGTTAACAAGAGCTTAGGATATTCTGCAGAACTTGTTGAGAGTGACCCAAGACCCATAGCCGCAATAACAAACAACACCGGGAGGAGGATCTGAGAAATGAGACCTTTCCAGTTCCGCTTGGAATTATGAAATCTCTTAACAAATATGGCCCCAACCTTCTTAAAGAAGAGCTTCACTCCTTTCACTCGTTCTTTCTTGGTCAGAGGTTGGTCTATTTAATTAAAAAAATACAGTAGGTAAGTTATATTTATTTTAATAGTTTATGTATCCTACACGTTCCTTGGTACAAAATGTGATTCAGCAATGCTTTTGTTTTAAATGAGAACAACACATAATTATGAATGTAATTATCATGGGAGGTGATGAAGACATCGGTTTTAAAAAAAATTACCTATCTAGAGAACACAAGGGTAAAAATGTCCCTTATCACTCTCCTCACTTCAATATGCCCATTGCTTCATCTGTCAGTATATTAATGGAATTCCTCACTAAGTTTAAATATACTATTCCACAGAAGTAAATGGCAACATAAGCAAAAACATACAGAGGTAGATGACTTAAAGGTTACTTCAGATAGACACATATCAGAAAGCTATCTGCAAATCACCTTGAGAGTTCTTTCAGCCATAGGACCAGCCACACTACTCAACCTATTGCTGGCAGGGTGCATGCACACCACTATCCATCATCATTATTCCGCAAAAAAACATTGACAGATTGGGCTCCACTTATAAGAAAATGTCGCTGTTGCAAAATTTCCTTGTATAATCAAGAGCATCCTAAACATCTGGAGCTTTTGTTTCACAAATAATTTATTAGGTTTTAAGGTAGTGAACAATGTATGTTTGCACAATGGGAGGGTACACAAATGTAAAACAAGAAGAGAAGAGCACAATGGATTCCCAGCATTTTTAAAGAGCTGTAGGTACAGAAACAAGTTGGATACATTGTTGGAAGTTCAAAAACTCTGTATGTAAAACTAAAAAATAATTTAGCATATACGGTCAACGAGGATTGCTCCTCATTAACACCACAGATTGCCTCTTTTTTTGGGGGGATGGGGAGGAGGATCGGTTAATCCATGATGAGGAGGATCAGTTCATCCATGATCATCATGGAGCTGAAGACCAAAAAAGAAGAGAGGGTATGAGGGACCAGAAGGTTGAGAGGGAGAAGGGAAAAAAAGACAGGGAGGAGAAGAGAGGGATTATGTAACCCGTCTGAGAAAGGGAAATGGGGGGAAAGAGAAAGGAAGAAGGGCCCCCATCTGGAGCTTTTAATAATGTCTTAAAAACAGCCTGGGTATTACAAGTAATGTGTGATTTTAGAGCATTGCTTCCGCCATTTATGACCAGTCTAAGATAAGTACTTTAATCACAATACATTTTAATCCTCCTCCCTAAATAATGACTGTAATCAGGGAGAAGGGTAGGGTCCACCTTAAAACATATATTCTTTGATCTTGAATATCCTATTTTAGCATACTGAATTGAGCCTTTAAAAAAATCCTCTGCAGCCTTTGGAACTTACCATCTTTATCAGAAAAATTATAAGAACTTGTGGAAGATGCATCCTCCATTACATAATTGTTACTAGGAATCGGTATAGCCCTCTGGGGGGAACTATGGTCATCCTCATTAAGTCCATCAGTCAGCTTTAGGAACACCTGCAACAAAGTCAAAGTAGTCAACACCTGTAATCAGAGAAACCTTATGCTATTTTATAGGCAGAAGGACAGCAGGCTGAGCAAAAGAAACCCGACTTCTATCTGCCTGGCTGTGGACTCAAGTTCTTCTTTGAGGATTCCATGGCATTCCCAAGTCAGCTGTGAGATATAACTCTTCCAGCCTCTTCTGTGACTGGCCTATAATCTCCTCTAAGTCTTGTCTTAAAGTATATCAAACCGAAAAACAAAAATGTAATATACAGTATTGCACCTTACCATCATTAGATTAGATAGCAACCTTATTTTTTTATTCTTTCATGCTTTTTTTCCCTTTATTTTTACCAAATGATTTGGCCAGAACACATTTCCTGTTTTAGGATGGTGTTTGATGGGCTAGTAGATTTAGATGGGCATTACATAAACGACCAACAAATGAAAGCCAAACTCCAGGTAACTTTTTAAGCAGAACCTATTTTCCTTTTGTGATATTAACTAAATAAATAATAGCTGTTAGTAGTAAGCACCCCTGTCAATGCTAAATGGTTTGTCTCAGCCCTCTAATTGCCTTTTCTGCTGAACAGCTTGGTCTGTACAAAAAAGTTGAAAAACAACAGACATTACCTTTAATATCAAATGTGAGAATAAAGGAAAAAAGGCATAAAAGAAAAATAATACAGCCACCACAGCTAAGGACTAATAAGCTGCAATATATTGCATTTATATTTTTGACTTTGGACACACTTTGAAAATCCCTAATGGGAGCCAGGAAGATGGATTCATAGTAGATACCCAAGCCATCTCAGGTCCAATGAGTGAACACAATCTAAATGTGTTACAATTAACCACTACCCTTTTAAGAGTATTTTAATAAAGGTACATTCAGGTATCTATAATGTTGCAGTGGAATGATAATACACAATGTTTAGTCTTTTTAAGATAGTGCACACTGTGTGCCCTGATTGAAGAGCATGACTGTGCTGTCATTTTGGTGATTAGAGGGATTGAAAATGTTTCAATACTTTGGTTTCTCAAGAAATTCACGAGTAATCTCACCTCTTCTATAGTTGTATCTGAGATGCCGTAGCAGCCTAAACTCAGATCATGCATGTTAGCATCTAGATCTCGGAGAAGAGATAAGTAGGCACTCGATATCTCAGCTCTGAATGGTGGTAAGACATAGACAAGTTCTCCTCCCACATCTTCTTTAAGTGTTGCTTCAGGAATATGTGATTGAATAAGAGCTGTCACCCTCTCAGAATCACATAACCTATCATCCTTGTGGTTGGGGAACTGGAATAGAGCAAATTTAATGAGAACATGCAAACATTTAGTCAGAATTCATGTAATTTGCAGACAAAAGTTAGAGTATTCTAACTCTGATATCCATAGCTAATTACAGTTAAATGCATATGCAAGTCCTGTTTTAGCTACCATAACATTTGTAACTTTGTTAAGCTGAATTTTTAATTCACACAACTCTGTCCCATTGCAAAGCCATAACAGTATCATCACTCTGTATACTTGTTAATGAGCACAGTTGTATAACCTGCCTGTCATAGCTTCCTGATTAGACAGTGAAGGAGCAGCAGGACACTGCTGACGTCATTTGTAGACACTCCTTCCCTATAAGCTTGTGTTAGGCTGAGAGTACAGTACAATGCAATTAGGGGCTGGTTGGCTGATATTGCTGGACTACATTAAAGTAGGGTTGAACTCAAAAAGTGAAAATATGCTGTATAGGAAACATTTATGTTAAATGGTATTGTGCTTAAGCAGTGCCCTAAATATATAAACGTTGCCTTCGATTCCTCATATGACTAGCAGTGTACTACTCGGTGTGTGAGGAAGCCTATGCACTCAGACTGCTAGTCTCATTTGGAGTGAGATTTGGTGATGTCACAATTGTTCTACCTGCTGGATAGCAATTTGTACCTAAAGGCTTGTAATTAGTGCATTTCCATGAATCTGCTTCATTTTTAGTGGATTGTTGCTTTCTCCACCTCTCCTACTGCTTCTAACATATTCTCTTTCATGTCATCAGATCTTCAAAGCAGATGAAGGCATGGTAAGCCAGTAATGGGGACAAGTTCAGCTACAGGGAGGTCCCAGGCAACACTATGACTTGTCCTTTGCCTTATGCTTGCCTTTTCTTGAGAAAGTTTTTAGAGCTCAGGTCCTCTTTAAATTATTTTTTAGATCTTGCTATAGTGTATTGTTAAAGAGGTAGTAAACTCTGTAAGAAAAAAAAATTCCATCTGCAAGACAATATCATAATGTGCCTAGTATGAATCGCACACAGATCTGAAGGATCAGCACGGGTATGCCATTAATTCAGAGTGCATGCGTCAGTGACAGCACCAGTTGCTGCTCCCTAGAATTGCTCCCAAACAGTGCACGTTTAGGAGATATTCTTTTTACCAACAGGTAAACTTTATTATAAGCTTACCTGTAGGGAAAAAATAAATATGAGAGTTTAATACCACTTTAAAGAAGTATAGAGCTTAAATGTAATTATAGAATTAAAAATGTGATGTAATAGGATATCTGCACCTCTTGCCTATTTATGTTATTTTTTTAAGTCCTACGCTCCTTTTCATTTTAATGTTTTTTAATCAGCATGATCATGTTTTTTGTACACCCTTTCCTAGGCAACACTTGGTTCCCGGCTCTGTAGCACATCATATAAAAAGTATACATATTTATTTCCTGATTTTAATAATAAACAGCTTCTAGAAATACAGCGACAGATGACTTGTCTCCAGATTGTTACATGTGCCAAACTGTTTATATCTAAGTGTAAAATACACCCAAACAATGTTCAGCTGAATTTTATTTCCTGTGTTACTGGCAGAAAAGAAAAAAAAATAATAATTTGTACAAATGGCATGAAAACACCTTCATGTAAAAATGAAATGCCCACTAAAAGATAAAATTAGAAACAGCATTTGCTGCAATATTCCGTTTCAGTAATGTTTAGCTATGAGTTAGGCTTCTGCCGAAACGCGTTAGTTTTTATGGATTTTGCAATTGCTGTAGTGCTTAAATAAAGTTTTCTAATGAAGAAGCTACAGAGTTGCTGGCTCATGATTATTATTGACTAGTACTGAATGCCACAGCCTGAGCACAGATACACTAATTATACATTTTCCAATACTGCGGTAGAGCTTGGGTGAGTCTTCTTGAATATTCAGCTTCAGTCCAGAGATTTTGTAAGATAGTACTATTTTTTTATGCTGCTAGTTATTCTCAGTCCTATGACCAGCATTATTCAGACTACTTCCTCTGAGCCCATGTCATCCTGGACTTGCCCCAGTCTGTAACTGAACCATGAAGGGAAAAGCAACACAGGGATGAACTCATCTCTCTGTCACTGTGCTTTCTCCCCCTAGCAGCATGCTTCTTGTTAGCACATGAACTTATTGACTCGTTGTACTGCTTCTTCCTCTCACAATCCAGCTCTGCTGTACAGGAGCTGCAAGAGGCTGATATCAGGTCAATTTCAGAAACGAACACTGTATGGGTTTCAAAAATGCATTTTATAATGTATTACTGATTCCAGAGACGCGTTCATTTGTGTGTTTTTATATCTGCCTAGGGTTCACTTTAAGAGTCTGATTGCATTCCAAGCATTTTAGCATTTTTTGCTATATTTCTGTCTGCTTCACTAATCAGTCTCTGTCAGTAATTCCCATGTAACAAATAAATCTGACAAACTATTTGGGGCATCAATACAGTTAGTTAGATTTTTTTTAAATGATGAACAATATACTAAATATTTCAAAAAAATTGTAATGAACTTAAATGCCCACTTCACTATCATGTTCCATCATGACAACAAAGTTTCTTTATTTGTCGTAAAACATCACAATAATGTTTTAAGCTTTAACAGGCATTTAAAGTGTTTGTTCGCCTCATTCAAGGTCAGAATGATAGCAGAGAAGAAGAGCAGAATGGATACAAATGAGATTATTAATTGGATTGCAAAACCCTTGCATTGAGCATGCAGTTTTCAACCCACAGTTGCCAAGTTTCCATGGAAAGTGAGCGGCATGTCTGTATTTAATTGTTTGGCCTTGTATATCTCCAGTGCCTTCATTAATGTATGGTCCATGCATTCAATCACAGTTCTTTATGCGCAGGATTATAGGAGCTGTAGAAGGAAAGTTGGAATCTGTTCTATGTCCTGGCGCCCACTTATAGTTTATGCATGCACAGTGCATCATTATACTGCCTTTGCTTTTATTTCATGGCCTTGTGATCGAGGCATGTCTAGATTGTGAATTAGAACTTCTAGAGTCGATAAGCCGGTTCACACTAGAGGTCAACCCAATAAGATTCATCAGGCCCTGATGTTTTAAAATCAGAAAAGAATTAATTTAGCTAGCAACTTTGGTTCTCAGGGCTGAGCTGAGCTAAGAAAAGGATAGTTATGTGTTAACCATTTCAGCTGCAAGCAAAATGATATTTTGATCGTTTTGTTAATTCATTTATTTTGTTCAGGAGATAGATCAAATTCTGCAGCTTTAACATTCTATAAAAAGGAATCTTACTGATCCTGCTGGGATGTATTACCTGGCTACATTCTCATAAACAATTGATCTGGATATAACATGATTGTCTCTGTAAAGAATGTTAGATTGTCACTTCTTCTGATTGGCAACCTTTGTTTTAAAAAATATATATATTTTTTTATCTATTTTTTTATCTAATACTACAGATAAAATGGCAATAATAAAAAATAACCTGTTTTGGGAATTTTACTTAATCAAAGGGAACATGTAATAGTAGAAATATGGGAGTTGTTTGAGGATATATACTCTAGGGCTGTCATCCTGGTCTAGAGACAAGACCCTAAGGTGGTAAATTGTAGACTATACATCCTTGGCTTGTCTTTTTTGCTAATTCTAAGAAACAGAAACTAACTTACTTTTTTGGTGAGCGTGAGATGGTACCCACTTCCAAATTTCTCTTTGAGGAACATTGGGGTCCCGCAACACCTTAGACCCCCTTGCTCAAGAAAGGCAATGCGATCACTCAGTACTTCTGCTTCATCCAGGTGATGTGTGGACAGGATTATTGTTTTATCTGAAGTTTTATCAAATGGTGCAGTGTTAATTGTCTATTTCTTGGATGGAAAAATATGATTGTTACAGTTTTGATGTCTTATCACAACAGAGTTGAGAAGAGTTAGACAGAGTGATTGCACTGTGCCATAGAAAACTCCCCCTTGAGGCTAAATTAAAATCTATATATTTAATTTAAAAAAAATGAAAGCTTGCAAAAATGTAAAAGTTACATTAAACATGACTTAAAGATAAACACTATTAAAAGGACGTCACATATTTACGACTACTGGGAACTTATACCCCCTTCTTTAGGTGTTAGAAAGGGGTGAAAGCCATTTTAGGCTTAGTTAGTTAGTTCAAACCTGGACTTCTACTTTAATAGTGTGGTTGGCCCTGGTACCATTTGATAGCTGTGACCAGTCACAGAGATCACTCAGTAGTACGCAAGGCATCATGAATGACAGCTTTGTTTACTGCTATAACTGTGATCACTGTTATGGTCACAGCGAGCACCTGGTGCCAGGGCTGCTCACTGGGGCGCCTGTGGACTGTGCTTCGGGCAGAATGTAGATTAGAAGAAAGGGGTGGGAGCCATTTTAAGCTTAGTTAGTTCCAGCCAGGTGAATCTTAAAACATAATCTTTTCGATTTTTTTAAGTTTACAAGTATATAATGAATTGTACATTTCAGGAGTCAATATTAAACAATGTAACTCTGTAACTTGTACCTTTCTTGTTTTTGGAAATGACTTCCCAGATGCTTCGCCTGGAACATGGATCTACTCCAGTAGTGGGCTCATCTAAAACAACAACCTTGGAGCCACCAATTAGGGCTATGCAAATAGACAACTTCCTCTTCATGCCACCAGATAAGGTCTTCACAGGCTTGTGTCGATGACTGTATAGTCCAGTATCTTTCAATGTCCTGCAAAAAAAAAAAGGGTTCTATTTGAACAGAAGTCCCAAAACTGTTTTTGTGTAAATTTTTCCTTAAGAAAAGTCCCAAATCAGAAACAGCAAGGATTTCACACCTGTCAACCTGGAGCAAACACATTGTTCTTTAGGTGGATCCTTATATGACCTTCTTGTAGTGGCTGAAGCAAAAGGAGAGGTATTTACGCAGAACCTTACAAAATACATTCCCATTGGCTATATGAAAAGATCCATTAGACTTAATTGCCGTTGATTTGTTGCACAGCTTTAGTAGTTCACTGACTGGTTTCACGTGCTTGCAAGTGTTAATTTTAAAAAGAGGTACCAACAATGCCAAATATAACAACAGTAACCTAATTATTTTTTAGTAGTAGTATACTTACAACGTACAGTGTGTGTTACATTAATTGAGGAAAAATTTAAAATGATAGTAGGGAAAGCTGCCACTTCATCATAAAACTATTCTTTTCCTAGTTTAGACTTTCCTTATCTAGCTTTGAAAAAGAAGGGTCACACTTTTTAGCACACAATCACATTAATGGGTGCACCATAAAAGGTAGATTTTTTTTAGAGCAGAAGATTAGCAATTTCATCTGCATGGCATTGCAGTCGTGCTATGCAGCTAATTACACTTTTCTGAGTTCCTCTTTAAGAAAAGAAAACTGTATTACAAATGTATGGATATATACTGTATAGAAAGTGCATTCTTGCTGGAATAAAATTTTCAACAACAGTGAAAATGCACTGCAGCAGTAAAAAGACCCTAATGGGCATTTACATTTATATTGTGTTTTATATGTATACAGAATTCCAAAATGTTCCACAAACACTCTGCAATCAATATAGGATCATCCGGAAGAAAAAAAATGCAGTGAGGCATCGTTTTGCCATCACCTATCATTTTTCTGGACCATTGATCACAAAGTTCAGAGCTAGAGATATTTAACTGTGATGAATCAGTACCTCTGTCGGTAACTTTCACAAGAGACAGAGAGGAGGAAGACAGATAAAATAGTTCTTATCAGATATTAAAAGGAAAATAAAAATCTTCTAAATTACATCTGACTGGGAATTTAACTCAGATCTTGTCATGGCTGCCCTCTGAGGTGCAATTTGTGTTGTACTTTCCATTTAAACATATACATAAGAAGCAAAAAAATGTTTTTCTTTAACTTGGGAAAGGTTTTTAAAGTAAGACAAAGTTTGAAGAACGATACCTAACTTTATGTTTAGACATGCATTCAGCAAATTGTCTTTTGAGTATACCATAGTCCTGCTTACACAAAATATGTTCTTTCAAGAAGAACAGGTCTGATTCAAAAATGTAATCCATTTCAATAGACTGTAGAAAAAAGGTTTTGAAATCTAGAAGTCAATTTAATTCCTTCTAAGCATCAGTTTGCCAAATTGTTTCAATTCAGTTATTTTCACCACTAATGCCAAAATTGGCTTACAGTAGATGCATTTTTTCCAGATTAGATGTAAATGTACCACGTTTCTTTCTATTTCTTTTTTTTTTTTTTTTTATATATATAATTGTAAGACGATTGTTGTTTATGCATAAATGATTTGAATTGTTGTAAGATGTAATTATAGAGAGCTGTTGTTAAGAACATAAACTATTCAGGCTTACAAGTGACAAGAAAAAAAGACACTAATGTATTGCATTTCCCATTAAATATGTCTTAGTCACAGTAAAAGGTAATTTATAATAAAATTTATGTTGCGGAATGTCTTTAATGTTTCCTTTATAAATATGTGAATATACCAGATAATTACCAATTAAAGAAGACCTGTCAGGACTGCTGTCATTTGCTAAAGCAGGAGCTGCACAGGGGGTTGGTGTAGTCTCACTCCTGGAAAAGGCACTAGTTCCAAGTCAGGTTCATGAATTGCACTACTTTAGGCAATGCCAACAGGAGTTAAAAAGTTAAAAAAAAAAACCCTCTCATCTTTGAAATTGTAAACCTTTCTTGCACCCTTTACCAAACCGTATTATATTCTCTTGTGTCCCTACGGGATTTTCAGTGCTTACTTGACACCTAGCTTTATTATGTAACTTAAATAAGTAAGTGTGGAAATGGTATTTTAATGGTAAATATTCAAATCTGTCAATGCATGCCTTCGAACGTAAAAAAAAACCATATGTACATTATAAGATAAATACTGGCACTTGTTGGCGCTTGGTCTGAATGTTTACTCTAGTTACACACTTAATTTGTTGTGTGGGCACTTTGGCCTTTTTGGGGCAAGAGAATCCTTTCTCTGTCACTTATACCAAGAAGAAGCCAGAACAAAACTAAAACATTCTGCACGGGGACAAAAATGTCATTTGGATATAAATATAATATTTATTAATTATAAATTATTCTCACTAAGGTGTTTAACATGAAATTCCAGATCTTCCCCATGAAAGCTGAAAGTATTTTTTAATGTACAAATCCACTTCTCAGCATTCTTAAACAGTTATTACACGTACCTTTTTACTTCCTCATGGAGCTGTGTCATGTTCCATTGTGGAGCTTTAATAGATCCATAAAGCAGCAGGTGCTCTTTAGTGGTAAGGTGGTCAAACAGCACATCATACTGCATGCAGACACCTAAGTTCTTTCTGACTTTGCTTAAGTGTGTGCGGATATCCTCACCATAGACATATATAGTGCCTGATGTTGCACTGAAAAGTCCTGTCAACATCGAGCTTTAGAGGAGGAAAAGTAATTGTATTAGCACGTATGTATTACTCCAGTATATCACCTAACCATCAAAAGCATAAACATGCTGTGTGTGTATATATATATATATATATATATAAATACACACACACACACACACACATACACACACAGACACACTTGTATTTAACCAATACTGCAATATTTTTAAATATATATATCTTTTTCTTACAGTGTGGTAGTTTTTCCAGCTCCATTGTGACCTAGTAGCGATGTAATGTGGCCTTCATAGAAATTTAAATTCAGATTTTTCACAGCGGCTTTTGACTTATATACTTTTGTTAAGCCATGAAGAGAGACCCCCAAATTCAGATCAGTAGGGTCCTTCTCATTATAGGGATACAGTTCCTCTCCTGCAAAGAGATAACATAAAAATGTATATATTTTCCCTACTAAGGTTTTTTTTATATTTTAGTTCTATGGTAAATAAACTTTGAATGAGCAAGTGAGCACGTGTTCTGCCAATAATGGACAAAGTAACTGGTTTGCTTTACTGGCATCCCCTCCAGCTGCATATACCTTTCTTTTGCTTACCTCTCTGCTATGGCTACAACTGGAGGACCCTTCGCTCACTTAACAGCACTGGTTGACTCAACAGCTGATTACCAAGCATCAGTGTAATCAGGCCAAAGCATAGGTTCACGTTAAAAAAGCTATTGCCATTTTTCTTGTTTTTGTTAGATATATACAGAAACATAATTGTTAGCAGACAAACTAGTCAACAATATATTGTTTTTACTTTTTTTTTTTTTTATAGATTTTAATTGTATACATGCATAGAGGAGGGCAGGCATATTTGCTCACTACATATACTGTACATGATAACAATGTTTCCTGTTTAGTAATATTGCCTAGTGGCTGCTTTCTAAGACTTTACCCTTTTTCTCAGGAATTCCATGTTCTACAATGTTAGACATTAACAGTCCACTTGGTTTCTTGGAACACACACTTTGGATTCCACAACATTCCATCCAAAAAGATGGCAGAACAGGGAAATACCAAACAGCACCGATACCGTATTGTCCTGAAAAAAAAAGTATAACAATAACATTTTTTTTTAAAATCATGAATTGAATCTCATAAATTAATTAGATGCACTAGGCTATGATATCATGTAAACTAAGATGTATTCACCAAGTTCTTTACCTGGAAAAACTATTTTAATGTACCAGCCAATAAGGAAGTAAATCATGGCATCTATCAGCATGACCCAGCACAACCAGCCAAAACTAAAACTGTCATTAGGCAACGGAGATGAATACATATTATGCCACTGAATCCCTGCAAAAAGAAGATAACACCTATTAAGGCATTTAGTATAGTATTGGCTTGTTTAGGCATAATAGTAACTTCACAAAAAACATCATCCCCAAATCAAACCAACATGGAAATGGGTTACAGTTCAAACCAGAATAGCACAAGTACACATTAATTCACAATTTTTATAAATGTATAAATCATCAGTTCCTTTTTCTAAACCTTGATTCAACCAAAACGTTTTATAGTTTTCAACAAAGAGGGAAAAAATTGCACCTGTGATATGTTTTTACTGCTGTCTGTAACCCCATTGGGAGGACGTATTGTCACTTCCTGCTCCAGCAGCAAGTTGTCACAGGCAGGGCCGATCCTGGGCGGGTTCACGGGGTTCACCGCACCCAGGCGCCGCGAGCTGAGGCGGGGGAGGGGCGCCGAAGCTCCAGTGGCACTGAGTCCTCTCCTCCTCCAGCGGCGTACACAGACCAGCGCTGTGACACAGGGGAGAGACTAGCTGCGGCGCCGGTCTGTCCTCTCCTCCTCCAGAGGTGTACACAGGGCCGGCGCTGTGACACTGGGGAGAGGCGAGCTGCGGGCTGTCAGAGTGCCCCCCCTCCCCCTCCCCCTCCCTTATCAGTGCGGGAGAAGAGAGAGCGGCCGGTGTCTCTCACATGCTTTAGTCCACGCCTATTCTGTCTCCATTGGCCACAGCGGAGGGCCAATCAGAAGATCCACATGCAGCACTATGGACAGGGCTCCACCCCTCTGCACTCGGCTCCTCCCCCAGGAGCCTGTAGTGAGCCTAATGTCTGAGGCTGTCCCATGATGTGTCCTCATTCTGGAGCCTGACAAAAGTAAGTGTCCCCAGACAGGGGAGATACTGTAATGTAAAGAAAGACTGTAGTGTGTGAGCAGACTGGGGGGTATTTAGGGGGGTGTGATCAGAGTGGGGTGGGATATCTAGGTGGGGGGGTATCTAGGTGGTGTGTTTAGAGTGTGGTGGGTATCTGGAGGGGGGGTGGTCAGAGTGAGGGGGTATCTAAGGGGGTGTGATCAGCGTGGGGGTGGGTATATGAGGGGAGTTTTCAGAGTATGGGGGGTATCTGGGGGCTGTGATCAGAGTGGGGGGGGGGGTATTTGGGGGGTGTGATCAGAGTGGGGGCTGGTATATGAGGGGTGTTTTCAGAGTAGGGGGTATCTGAGCATGTGATCAGAGTGGGGATATCTGGAGGTGTGCGATAAGGATGAAGGAGTATCTGGGGGGGGGGGGGGCGTGATCAGAGTAGGGGGTATGATCAGAGTGGGGGGTAGCTGGGGGGCGTGTTCAGAGTGAGGGTATCTGGGCGTGTGATCAGGGTGGGGGTATCTGGAGGTGTTTGTGATCCGGATGGTGGGGTATCTGGGGGGTGTGATCAGAGTGGGGGGTATCTGAGCGTGTGGTCAGGGTGGGGGGTAGGCTGCATTTGGTGGGCACTGTTAAGGCTCCATTTGGTGGGCTCTGGTAATCTGCATTTGGTGGGCTCTGGTAATCTGCATTTGGTGGGCTCTGGTAATCTGCATTTGGTGGGCTCTGGTAAGCTGCATTTGGTGGGCACTGGTAGGCTGCATTTGGTGGGCACTGATAAGGCTGCATTTGGTGGGCACTGGTAAGCTGCATTTGGTGGGCACTGGAAGGCTGCATTTGGTGGACACTGATAAGGCTGCATTTGGTGGGCTCTGGTAAGCCACATTTGGTGGGCACTGATAAGGCTGCATTTGGTTGGCACTGGTAGGCTGCATTTGGTGGGCACTGGTAATCTGCATTTGGTGGGCACTGGTAAGCTGCATTTTGTGGGGACTGGTAAGCTGCATTTGGTGGGCACTGGTAGGCTGCATCTGGTGGGCACTGATAAGGCTGCATTTTGTGGGGACTGGTAAGCTGCATTTGGTGGGCACTGGTAGGCTGCATTTGGTGGGCACTGATAAGGCTGCATTTGGTGGGCACTGGAAGGCTGTATTTGGTGGACACTGATAAGGCTGCATTTGGTGGGCACTGGAAGGCTGTATTTGGTGGACACTGATAAGGCTGTATTTGGTGGACACTGATAAGGCTGCATTTGGTGGACACTGATAAGGCTGCATTTGGTGGACACTGATAAGGCTGCATTTGGTGGGCTCTGGTAAGCCGCATTTGGTGGGCACTGATAAGGCTGCATTTGGTGGGCACTGGTAGGCTGCATTTGGTGGGCACTGGTAAGCTGCATTTGGTGGGCACTGGTAAGCTGCATTTGGTGGGCACTGATGAGGCTGCATTTGGTGGGCACTGGTAGGCTGCATTTGGTGGGCACTGATAAGGCTGCATTTGGTGGGCACTGGTAGGCTGCATTTGGTGGGCACTGATAAGGCTGCATTTGGTGGGCACTGGTAAGCTGCATTTGGTGGGCACTGGTAAGCTGCATTTGGTGGGCACTGGTAGGCTGCATTTGGTGGGCACTGATAAGCCTGCATTTGGTGGGCACTGATAAGGCTGCATTTGGTGGGCTCTGGTAGGCTGCATTTAGTGGGCACTGGTAGACTGCATTTGGTGGGCACTGATGAGGCTGCATCATAGCATTAATCTCTTGTATCATATCCGCAGTCTCTGACCATCTCTTGTATCAAGTCTGCAGTCTCTGACCATCTCCTGTCTGGGGGCTCTGTCTAACAGACTCTCTAACAGATGCCCTCTCTGTGTCCATTAGATAGACCCCCCTCCAGTTCCCATTAGAGTACTCTGCTTCTCTTCCTGTAATTTGTTTATTGTTAAGAGATCGTAGGAGGGTCCCGGGGTAAGGAAGACTTCTTAGGGGAGCATCTCTGTGTTTGAGTCGTTGCCATAGAAACATGTGTAAAGGGGAGGAGCTAGTAAGATGACCACGCCCATATGGGGGCGCCAGAAAAATTTCTGCACCCAGGCGCCTGTGACCCTAGGATCGGCCCTGGTCACAGGGACAGGAGGTGACAACAACTCTTTCCAATTACACAGACCACATCAAAACCAGTTGAGTTGGTAAGAGATAGGACCCCTGTCTGGTTTCTATTGCTATCTGTCCCTTCTTTTTCCCATTATTTTATGGTTGCCATGGAACAGAACATAAGGGAATTCTTGCCAAAAGGGTCACAGACTGTAATAGACAGCTACAATGTTCAACCCTTCTCAAATCTACTCAATATTATAAAATATATTTTGTCTGATTATGGGTTTTAATGGATAATTTACCTCTGAAACCCAAACAGAATCCATCAAGAAAAAAACGCCTAAGAAACCTCACCTGAAAGCCTGAACTTGTTAACTGTCACATCAGTATATTCTAAATATAATCATTAGGCTTCTTTTGCAAGAAAATGGCTTTGTGACTTTAAATTGTATGTAAACCCTAAAAATGATTGTCTCTAATTTGGTCTCTTTAGGTCTGTTAGATACAATATTATAAGCGTTTTCTAATATCTGTTCAGTAGATGCAAACAAACGACCGTTGGCCTTGCTGCAGTCTTATCAATTATATTGTTCTAAGTTATCTCTGAGGACTACAAACCTTTCCCCTCTATGGTATGGAGCAGAGGGAGGTTTCTGTAGTCTTGACTTAGGGTGACAACACTGCTTTCCCATAGATACAGTATAGTAAGAGAGCAATATCAGTGATTCCTATGTCATCTATGGACTGGTGAGTGGCAATATATTACATTTTTAGTCTTTGGCTTAGATACACTTAAAGGAGAAGCACAGCCAAAGCTTGTTTAGCTATACTTCTCCTGTGGATCAAAGGAGTGCAGTTTGTTTTGCACTCCTGTGACCAGAGCCAGTCCAGGCTCGGGCAAGATTGCGACAATGAAGCCAGGATCTGCCCACATGTCTGGACTGGCACCCAGCTCAGCCTCTCAGCAATCCGCTGGGAGTCTTAGCCAGATGCTCCAGCCCCCTCTACAGCCCAGGGCTCCAGTGAGCGCAGGGGGGTGGGGGGGTGGGCAGAGCAGAGAGCTGGTGACTGACAGTCACCAGCTCTCTGCTCAGGGAGCTCTGAGAACTGAGTGGTGGCGGTGTTCAATTACTCAGTTCTCAGTCTTAGAGCCAGTGGGGGAAAGATGCAGCAATGGACCAATGCTGCATCCACCTAGGTAAGTATGATATGGAGCGGCCACTCCAGTAGACGTCTGATAACGAAACGCATAGGGCGGAGCTACGTACGCCACGCGTCACTTCCGGCTTAGTGGTTCGGAGCCGTGGGAAGCGGAAGCGTCGCGGCGTCCATCTTTGAGGAACTGAAGTGATCGGTCCGAACTGTGAGTCTGTCTACACTGTTTGTACTATTGTTTGCCACATACTACGCCATTGGAGTCCCTCTTGTTTCTGCTTGAGTACCATAGATCCGCTCCCTGGATGGAGGTAACTCCCATAGCGGCACACTTGAGCGTGGAGGAACCCCGGAACCATTTGAAAGGGAACCCCCCCTCTGTGGCTTGTCTGCACTGCTCGCCCAGAGGAGGACTACAGGGTGAGAGTGTCATTTATTATTGCCAATTTTTATCACACTCACTTCACATCTTTAAGTATCACCTATTCACGGTTGTACATATCATACACCGGGTGTGCTTTTATAAGTTTTTTTACCTACTTGTCAGTGATTTTTTATTCTGTTTTAGTTTCACACCATTGTTTACTTGGTTTAGCACATCACTTATGTTTCACTGGCACTGCTATTAAGCATTGGATTATTTATGACACTTTGTGCACATTCTTTTTAAATTTTACGTTTCTATGAGCAGTTATATATATATACATATTTATTGGCACAGGAGCACTTTATATTTATTTCTAAAGGGGTGGTGGTCCACCCACCCCTGGTATGAGCTTGGTTTAAGCACTTTATTCACCACGGGATTTGTTGTGCACATACAGCCTGTGTAGGGGTTCTGTACCCCTTTTTTTTTCTCTTTTAATAACTGCTCAAACCGGTAGCGCCCCTTACAAACATCTCTTTCTGTTATATACATTACGCCCCTGTTTTCAGGGTTGGGTTTGTGGCAGCTTACACCTGTTTTTTCATATTTTATTCGCAACTTGTTATATTTGAATACTCCATAGCGCTGGTCATCTCTGTGTTCCATTTTACTTTTGCAGGATACCTGCGATGTGGTTCCCAGAAAAAAATGTAAGGCTTTTCAGCTCTCTGTATCCTTGTATCTTCCGATTGTTCTGATATGCAATTTTTAGTTGTGCAATATATGCTCAGTTTGAATCGACCAGGTTTGTAAAGAGGATCGGACTTTGTGCAGGTAAAATGCTCTCAATTTATTAATTGCTCCATATAGTGTACCTCACACAAATAGAACCACACTTTACCAAGGTGCCTTGATGTTGCAGTGCTTTGACACTTTTATTAGTAAATGAATGCAAAGAAAATCTTTGTTTTCAACATAAATATTATAAACAATTTATTGTGGGGCCTATGCTCTGAAATACTTGTTTAAGTGCTGACAAATTACATTGCTTATGTTAAGTGCACATGTAAAGATCAGCAGCTTAGCACTATTTTTATTTCAGTGTGTCATTTTGCATCTATGGAGATGTACTGCAGACTTAGATCATTCATTGGCTCACCTTCATTTTGCTCTTCAAAACGAACAATATACTGTGTGGCATAACTAAGTGCCGTTGGAGAGAAAAGGCTCTATGGATAACAAACATAAAAAAAGAGGTTATCAAAGAGCTGGAAAGAAAATTATTTGAGAAATTTGAGCAATTCATTTGTCTTTAGCAGTGGCTTTTGCCGATATAGGAAAAAAAAAAAGCATAGAACATTGTAAAACTTACCAGCAAGGTCTTTCCAGCAAAGGATAGATTGGTTTCTTTAGACACAACTACAATAAATGGAAAGAAGGTAATTATATAGATTAGGCTGCCACTTAGACCTGCCACATTTGTGTTGTGGAAGAAGACACTGATGAGGAAGCTCATGGCAATGACCGTCAAGCTATAATCCAGGAAGAACAGGAACAGGATGAATCCATTGCTTAGACTCAGAATGTTGCCAACTTTTAAAATTAGGACAAGAACGCTAACTGTGATGGTCAGGAAGCTTGCACTTTCAATAAACCAAGCAAAAAAGTGACTGCAAGAGTTGACTCCCATCATCTTCATATACTGCAAGATAATATGGATACCAATCCATTAGTCAAATATGTTTTACAATTTATGAATAATAAATATGTTCATAGGTCAATGTAAATGTAAAGGTTGAATTCATTTAAATATTGTGTACAATGTTTCCTGGTATATAAATATCAACCAGGCTTTTGGGGTAGAGAGGCTGGCCCTGCCCTTCTCCACTTCCTAATACTTACTATTTCATACCATCATTGTGATGGACCAATAGTAAGGCTTATGTTGTGGGAAAAGACAGGGTCCAACCTGCCCCCTCCCACATTCAAAGCGGTATTGTCTGTTTGCAATTTGTGTACCAGGGCACAATTATATTCAGAGAACTGGGGGTGCTGAAATTGAAACTTGAATTTAAGTACAGGTGCCTTGAGGTGCCTGCAGTATGCTGCCAGGAGTGTTTGAAGAGATTTTTTCACTTTTCCCAAAGGTGCACTAGACCGGTAAATGATGCGCCCTAATACTATGACCAATCTTCACAACAACACAGCTCATATGCTGAGTGGACTCTTTGAAGACCCTCCTCAACCAACATAGCTGTTTGTCTCAACCACAGTAAAGAGGAACTCTGGTTCATCTTTCTACATTTTTATAACAGCCTAAACATCCCTATTACTGGTAAATTTGCTTCTCATTTCGATTTGTTTTTTTGCTGCTTCTACATTTACAAGTGGATTTCTGATAAAAAAATAAATGTTCATATGCAGTTTAGTATGGTAGTTCTTGCCATGACATTTTATATATAAGACAGAAAGGAGACCATTTTGCTGTTGTCATTTCCTTTGAAAGGCAGCAGTAATGACAAGTATGCATTTACTGCAACTTCAGCTTTTTATAAGCATATTGTACAACTGATAGTCTTTTACAAGTTAGGACTGCTTTTGGACTCATTCAGATGGGCAATAAACCCATCCTCCGTGCAGACCCACTGGCAAATACAGAGCTGTGAGCAGGCAGCCTGTAGAAGTTGATACTTGGACACAATTGCATGTCAAACTTTGGCATGCTGCTGTGTGCAGATGCTGCTACGTGAGCATCCCATCCACTTTTTTGGGCTTCCTGCACACAGCTCCAAGGTCAATGCACATGAAGTTGTAAGAATCTTTTGCAGTTGTCAAATTCTGTTGTAAAAACCTACCCCCTTTTTCATGTCCTAAGCTTTGAACTGCAATTCAGCCATCCCTAGCTATGATAATAAACCAACAACATTTTCTATAGTCATAGCAAAGATTTGAGAATACGTATTTTGTTGATCCATACCTCGTGTAGTCTAAGTTCTTTTTCATGTACAAGTTTTTTCACAAATGATGATATAAAAAGGACCCAGGCAATCATTAATACAATGGGGAGGGAGAAGGACATGCTGAAGAGGAAACTGTAGAGAGAAATGAAGAATCACAGTTTATTGATCTGCTGCCAGATGTCACCTCATGGGAGAGTTTTATGTTAAGTTACTGATGACTGTGGAAGCATTTTCTTTAACTCGTGCATGATGCTGCATGATAACACTGTGTGGCAATTTAGAAAGCTGGGTACAGAAAAGTGGCGCTGTTGGCAGGAGCAACCTATCAGGATTCTTTTTTAATTTTCCCCAGTGCAGGTTAGAAAATTAGATTTAAAACTGGATTGGTTGTTTCAAGCCATTGGGAAGTGGAACATGATCTGAACTGGGGTCACTTATCCAATACCAAATCCTCCAAATGTCCCCTTTAATAAAAGGAGGCATGGTTTGAAAAGAACAAGAAACAAATATTTAATTTGAAACAGTGATAGAACTTCTGCTAGATTATCACTGCTATCTGATTTCCTCTCCTAGTGGCAATGCGAAAAGTAAGTGGAAACCATCCCAATGGGTGCCACAGCAAAAAGAAAAATTGGCAAAGGTTGTACCCTACTCTAAGCAAAAGAAAAAAAAAAAAAAAGCTTTATCTAGGCTTTGAATAAATAATGCTCTATATGACCAAAAGTTTGTGGACACCCCTTTTAAATGACTAAAGTTGAACTCAAGGAAAACTAAGAGTCCTCCCTTACAGTGGGGCTACTCGCGCACTGAAAGGGCTGACTGCTCAATAAAGTCTAGGGGGACCTGGAAAAGCATTTTTACTTACCTAAACCACCACTCCCACAGGCTCCTCTGTGATGCTACACCAATCCCTGCAGCCTCATTTTCCCTATTCTACACAGTTCAAGGTCATCTAATATCATCAACACTGAAACAGGGACCATAACCTGCGCTGGATGTTTAGACATCAAGGAACAGTCCCCTGTTAGAGTAGAGGGGGCTTTCTCTGCTGTGGGGTGGGGGGTGGAGGATCAGCTAAGTAAAATTGCTCTTACTGTCACTTAGACTAAATGAGCAATTAGAGTTTGCAGTGTTGATGCAGCCCTACTTCAGGGAGGACTTTTAGCTTTCCCAGAGTCGGGCTGTAAGTTTTATATTACAGCATACAAAGACATATTAGACAATTGTGAGCTTACAAACTTGTGGCAATTTTTTGAGGAAAGCTCTTTTCTGTTCTAGTATGACTGCCCATGTAAATAAAACCAGATTTGTAAAAACTTCAACACTTCTGAACAACTTTGGGTTGGTTTGCGAGCTGGGTTTTCCCATCCAACATTAGTACCTTACCTACCAAAGGCTCTTTTGGCTGAATAGACACAAATTCTTTCAGATATATTTAAAAGTATTGTGAAATATCTTCCGAAAAAATTAGAGGCTCTTTTAGCTACAAGGACAGAAACGCCTTTATTTATATGGTTTTAAAATGGGATGTTCAACAAGCTCATATAGGGTATGATGGTCTGGTGTCCACAAACTTTTGATCTGATCGTGTATGTAAACATATTTATAAAATGTTTAAAATATAAAAATAAATTATAATGTTCATGTTACTTTCATACATTACTTTTTCGCAATAAGCTTAGTAGATGCTCATATGGCAGAAAAATAATTTTAAAAGCATACAGTTAAGTACACCCCTGTTAAATCACAGTAGCAGTTATAGTGGGCCCTATTACTTTTTTAGATCCTAGAGTATCCTAGGGCTGCCAGGGTGGTCAAGTCCTTTCTAGACTCTTTAAGCTATCGTTAGTCTGGATGCAGTTTGTGAGGTCCATGAGGTTACATGGCCCACCTATTGTTGCTTACTACCAAATGTGTACTATTTTTTTAAAAAAATACATACCCACCACTGTGTAAAATAAAGATTTCTTTCACATTATTTTATTTTCTAATATGTCTTATAAGCCTTTAGTGGGCTTACAATTATTTGAATGGGCACAACTGACCCAATTTATGTAAAAAATACTGCTCTAAGGGCACAGCCCTAGGTTAATGACAGGCTAGGCTATAATGACAGACAAAGTGATGGATGGGAAATATTAGTAACCCAGAATAATGATCAGATTCCATGGAAGGTTGGTGAGAAAAATGGATCAGTCTTTCTTTAAGAGGCTGGTCGTAAAATTTCTATGTTGGGCCTGCAGTTCGTGCCCCAGTTCCAAAATCCAGGATATCAGGCCTGTTAAGAAAAAAAAAAAAAGACTCAAAAGCCTCACAGGAAGAGGCTTTGCTAAGGACCTTTTAAAACAACTCTATGGATGCTGAATTAGAAGTTTGGCTGTGCAAGAGCACTTAGAGGGTTCTCCGTTAGCACATTGAGAAATTGCTAAAATAAGACTTTTTAGTTTTACTGCTAAAGTGAATTTTTATTTTCTGTCATCTGGTTACATAAAAATAGATGTTATACCAGTAACTCAAAGAGACTGTATTGTACCATGCTTTCCTGCCACAGAGCTACCATCTGAGCATGTCACAATATTTACATATATATATTGCATATATAAATCTCTAAGGCCCTATGGCCAGCAGTTGCCAGATGCTAGGAATTGCACCTACTTGTCCTTTGTGTAGCAGGGGTAAGGCATGGGCTGGAACTGTACTGCAACATCATCCACATTTTTTTTTGTCTGCATTTCAATGATAGCTCTATCAATATTCTCCTGTAGGTAGACAAAGCCACGGCTGTACATATTCACGGAATTGTGGGGTCCAGGAACCCAGAAAGAATTTCTGATGGAATTAGTGTCTTCAGAGAGTAGGGAACGCATGGTGATGCTGTAGGAGATATGCTTGGGCAAGTTCGATAGATCACGTTTCTGCCTACTGCTCCCAGATGAAAAATCGAAGGTCACAGCTGTAAGCATAAATAAAATCTTTAAACATCTTTAAAAAAAAAACACCCTAAAAAGGTAAATATTTAAATGTAATAATTTAAATAAATGAATTTCATGTTCACTATCTCGTTACCTTAAAGTAATACATTTTGAAAATGAAAGGTTTTAAACAGGACAATTTAGGAAGAGAAAAACAATCAGACTAAAAAGTTATGAGTGAATTTAAACAGGCTTGTTCACTAAAATAAAGAACAATTTTAATAGAATCTAACAAACAGTACTAAATATTTGCTAGTGAAAAATGCTTCTCTCACTCAGATAGCTAAAGTAAGTAACCAGAAATCTAACTGTAAACTTAATCACACTACACTTTGCAAATTATCATTGGTCTTACTACTGTCTTGCTGAATTGTTGTATCAGTTGTCACTGATGGTTGTAGTAATAGAAAGTCTCAGGTATAAGAAAAATGCTTTTAATGATTTAAAAAACTCTTGTCATTACTAAATTGCAAAAGGACATATATGTATTATGTTTGATCTCCAGAAAAATGCAACATTTTTGTCACTAGCAAACAGTGAGAAGCTGTTGCATGACAGTTCTCATTTCAAAAGAGAGCAGATGGTGTTTTAAAGATCAGCAATGCTGAGACAGTAGGACTGAATTACTTAATATATTGATAATCTTTCAAAAAATGTAAAGAAACTTCACTCAAAATAGAACAGGAATTTGCTTTTTATATAATTGGTTAATTAAAATGAATGTGCATAGGGGGGCTTGTCCTGGCTGCCGAGCAGTATGGCTGCATAATCCTCCACTGGTCCACTTCACAGAGAGTTTCTAGAGGCTCACAGCATCATTGCCGATTTTCACTCCCACAGAGAGGGGAAGAGCCCTGGGCATCAGTGCAGCTTAACCCGCAGAAATCCACAGGCATGTTGTCCCCGCCGGCTCATCGACTTGAAGCCGCCGCATCGAGCATGCCACCGGCGTACAGATGGCGCCGGGGAGCATTGCCACTCTCCACCGCTGCCTTCCTCACAAAACACCCCTGCAGATCAAGCCTTGGACATGGAGGAGACCCCACAAGAAGCCTCCATATCTCCATCTGATAGAGGTAAGAGCTGCAGCATCCCCATCCTACTCTCCCACTAAACTGCCCTCAGCAAAGAAACAGCATTAAGCTTCTATGCCTGCACAAGATTAAAAAAAAAAAGAGGAAAATTGTGCTGAATCTCTCTCTGCTTTCCCTGCTACTGATGCCCCAGCTACTGAAGCCACGCTTAAAGCTGTGCTGCTCTCTCTCCAGACAGGGCTGCAGAGGGAACTAAGGTCCTCAATTAACCACTTATCCACCAGAATAGATACTCTGGAGGATAGATAAATTACGTGGAACACCAAATTTCTGACATGGTAGCAGCCCATAACAAAGTAGAAAACACCCAGAAAATGCAAGCTGAAATGATTTGCAAGTTACAATTAAAATTGGTGGACCTATAAGACAGGTCCCGCCTTAACAACATCAAATCTAGAGGGATCCCTGAATCCGTCAAGTAGCATGAGCTCATTCCCTATTTGAAACAACTCTTTCTTAAGCTGATGCCTGACCTCTCACCCAGGGACCTCCTCATTGACCGTGCACACAGGATTCAAAAACCAGGGCATCTCCCGGTTTATCGGGCTGCAAGGAATGTCCGCACTCTGCCTAACCCTTATGCAGGAGTAATGCTTTTTCAGAATCTGTCTGCAGCTACCGCTCAGAGGAGGAAGGAATTTGCTCCGAAAACTGAAGTCCTTTAAGATAACAAATTGGTATATAAATGGGGTTTCCCGACCAAGTTCTTAGTTACACACCAGGGTCAACAGGTGGCCATTACTTCACCGAAAGAGGGCTATAAACAACTTCACAACTAGGGTCTTGTTCCTACCCCATTACCAAATGCTGTCCGCCATAATACGCCAAATAAAAGACTGCCACCAGGAGAGGCCAATGAGCAAGAAAACCAGAGCTCCTCTCCCCTCTAAATCTAAATTATAGCCCTGTGTGGCGGGCTCATTACCTTGGAAGTCTACATTCCACTTTGACTCCCTGGAAGCTAGGCCAACTACTTCATTACCTACACCCCAGTTAAGAAGTGTGCTAAGCTCTCGCATTGTTGTTTTGTAGCTGCTCATTGAATTATTGTAACACGGTATTATCCACTGTTTTTTGTTTTGAATATTTGTGGTTCTGTACGTTAAGGTGCTGTTGTATATATCTTTTCTATCTCCTCACAGGTATATGATAGTACAGCACCCTTTAGGCTCTTTCTGGGCCTTTTAAGTGTCACCTACACTTGATCACTATGCCACTCAATATTACCAACATCAATGAGAAGGGTCTGAACAGCCCCGTTAAGTGGTCTAGACTCTGAAGTTAAGCAATTTCCCATAAAACTGACATACTATGTGTCCAAGAAACACATTTTGCAAATACTAAAGCTCCCACATGCCACCACAAGCTTTTCCCCCACCAATTCTTCTCTAATGCACCTAACAAGACCAAAGGCGTCATGATTGCTGTCCGCACCTCAGTAGCATTCCAACTTCACCACACAGAAATTGACCCAATAGGCAGATATCTGTTTCTTTCAGCCACCTTCAATAACTCTCCCTTAATTAACATGTATGCCCCTAATACGAAACACAAAAACTTTTTCAAATCAGTTATGTTCAAATTGCAACCTTTCCCAAAAGAACAAATTATTCTGTGCGGGGACTTTAACAACATTCCTGATATGTCTTTAGACTCCTCCAGCCCTCTCAGGAAATGATCCACTGCCCTGTCTTCCTTGATCCACTCTGAAGACTTCTATGACTTCTGGCAATGCTTGCACAGCTCAGAAGGGGACTATACATTCTACTCGGCAGCCCAAAAGTCCTATTCCAGGATTGACCTTTTCCTGGTTCATAAATCTATTCTCCAAGCCATACCGCAGGAACCCAAAGGGCTCATCACTTGGTCGGATCATGCCCCTGCCACCATCACACTTGATCATGGTCTAATTAACAAATGTAGCTCACTCTGGCGTATGAATACAGCCATTCTATCTAATCCATAGTAGCAGGAACAGATCAAATAGGAAAAAGAGACATACTTCTCTCGTAACTCTGGCTCAGTCACTAATTATGCTTTCCTGTGGAACACACATAAAGCCTATGTGAGAGGCTTCTTTATTAAGCTGGGTGCCCAAGAGAAGCAGAGAGAGTTGGAGCATATACACTCCTTCTTAGAGCAAATTAAACAACTAGAACAATCTAACAAACAAAATCTGGATGATTCCTGCATGACTTCCATGCGTAGACTAGAAGAAGAACTCTGCATCTTCCTATACTCTATGTTTGACCACTTCATTTAAAAGACTCAAACTCACTTGGTATACACAAGGTAACAAATCCGGGGCACACTTAGCGAGGCAGGTTAAATGCAAAGTGGTGTTGGCCAGGATTCCTTTTATGTACAATACCCCACGCTCATAGAGTATGTAACATTGCAGACTGTTTTAGTGAATTCTACTCTAAACCATATAATCTCAAAACCTCCAACACTGACCCTTTACCTAATATGACCCAGATTAACAGATTTCTAGAACCAATATGCCTGCCCACTCTCACGGCTACCCAACTTTTGGCATCAAATGAACCCTTCTCTGAAAAAAAGATTGCAGACGTGATCCGTGACCTTCCATAAAGCACCTGGGCCAGATGGCTTTAGTATTATTATACTATTATATATTAAATACTATTATATATTATTATACTAGTAATATATATTATATATTAATATACTAGTAATATTATAAGACCTTTTATGCACTCCTCAGCCCCTCTGTAAGGCATATTCCAAATTTGCACAATCAGGCCATATTTCGAAGGAATCCCTCGAAGCGGTAATTGTCACAATACCTAAGCCAGGCAAATCGCATGCAGACCGGGCCAACTACAGGCCCATCTCATTACTTAATACTTAATATTTATGCAAAACTACTCGCTACCCTCCTCTCCCACTACATTCCACACTTGTTCCATCCTGACCAGGTTGGATTCGTACCATATAGGCAAGCTCCGGATAGCACCAGGAGATTTATCAATCTCATCCAATGGGTGAAACATCATTGGATGCCTTCTCTTTTTCTGTCCGTAGATGCAGAGAAGGCGTTCAATAGAATACACTGGCTCATCCCTATAGCAGTTATGAAGAAATTTTGCCTGCAGGGAACCTTTGCTACGGCATCTATGAGCTTACTGTATATTCTCCCCCCTCAGCTAGAGTCCAAATAGGTGGCATTACTTCCTTGCCTTTCAATACTACCAACAGTACCAGGCAAGGGTGCCCACTCACTACAAATATACGAACACTCATCCCGTTCTACTAAGGGGATCTCCAATATCTATAAGATTGTAGCACCAAACCTCAAACATAAAAAGCTCCCAAACATGGAGCAACGGGAACATAATCTTCAATTTACAGCGGAGGGTCAAGAATGGTATAAAGCAATGAACAATCACCTAAAATTTTTCAAATGTCTCTCACATTGGGAATCAGGCCTAAAAATTCTATATTTTTGGTACTATACGCCAGCGAAACTGTCCCAACTTTACAAAACGCTCTCCAACTCATGCTGGAGGAACTGCAGCCTTCTGGGGACTATTGCTCACTATGGTGGTTCTGCCCGGACCATTTTCCTCATTTTGGAAGGATGTAGACGCTCTAGTTGCATAAATCACTAAATCTAATACAGTAATTACTCCATAACTCATTTAGCTAGGAGTGGGGCTAAAGGAGTGGCACGCACAGTACCATTCTATAATTACTCGCATTCCATTAGCTGCACGGCTTGCCATTGCCCGCAATTGGAAAAATGCTTAAGCCCCCACTTCCCAGCAACTCATATCCATATTTAATCACACATGCATATGGAATATATGCATGCAAAAGCCCATCTTACGGTACGGAAGTTCTTGAATCAGTGGGCCTTCTTGCTAAGAGATCCAAGATGTAAATTTAAAACCCCATAGTCCTAAATAGTACACCTATACTGTCTAAATGATGCACCATTCTCCTACCAAAGTCCGGTAGAAATGTTATGTTATGCCCAAGTAGTCTTATTGTGGTAGCCCAGATATGACCGATCAACCCTTCTTAAGGTACTACCTGTTCTCTCTCTTTTTTTTTTTTTTTTTTTGTGTAATACTGCTTAGGATGGCTCACATCCCCAATGGTTAAGCTATCACAGAATCATATTTGCCTGTTTTTTGTGAACATTGTCCTTTACTTTGTTTCCTTCAGTGTCAATATATTACTTTGATTTCGTCCTCTGTAACATTGTTGTACTTGATTAAAAAAATAAATTAATGTGCACGTTGCACTTATTCTCTAAGGAGCTGCTAAACCTTTTGGCTCTATAGACCTTCCCAGTGATCCAACCTTAACTGGACCCAAAACTAATTTACACAACAGTAGAGTTAAATGGGTTTTATTAAGAACAAATGAAAGCTCTGCAGCGGAGAACTATTTAAGGCAGTATGGCAATAACAGGCAGGCTGAATAACAATTTCAGAAACATGCACTGTTGTAACTGGATAAAAGGGACAACAATATGGCCAATTTATAATTTGGAGACCCTAACTATACCCTAACTATACCACTGGCAAGTGGGAGGTCTAACCTGCCACCTGCAGTGTTGGGGCCCTTGACCTCCTGTTGGAGCTCTCACTCTCTCTCATGGGAGTACTTGTAATGCAAAGGGCTGATTATCTGGGCTGATTATCCATATGGCAGCAATTTTCATACAAACAGCAGCAAGCTCTGTGCCAATATAGTGGCCAAACGGTCTCTCACAAGTAATGTAATTCAGGGGTCCAAAAGTCAGAAGTCCATTCCTGGGAGGCCAGGGAAGAGGCCATGCCACACACAGGGGGTCTCTTCTGAAACCTGTCCCTTTCTCCCTCAATTTACTTTACAGTCCATGTCTCTGGTAGCCTGGCAGCTCTTGGATTTCTCTCATTACAGATGGAAGGACCTCTGTGTTTAGTAGTACAGCAGGCAAATATTTTCCTCTATAGAGTACAATACAGTTGCTTGTAGCTCTGTCCCTGCTCCTCTCTGCAGCTCTGCACACCACACAGCTCCCTCGTCAATCTACAGTCTCATAGTGGCTCTTTTGCAGGGCTCTCTACAGCTTCCCAAGCCTGCTCTCTCTCTTTTGAGGCTCCGCTCTATCTGTAGCCTGGCAGACTAACCCCACTCTAAGCTCCTTCACACAGCATAGTTTCTCTGGCAGTCTGTCCCTCTCCTCTCTCATACAGCAGTCCAGTTCTCAGCCCTCAGGTGCCTCCTTACTCCCCTGCTCCCCAGGCTTCCTTCCTGTAAAGTCCTGCCTGTGTTCTCTCCCTCCTCAAGTATGGTGGGCAGGCTAAAGTCCAACCACAGATGTGGCCAATCAGGTTCTTACTAGGTTCTAGCTCGCTTCTCCCAGAGACAGCAAGGTAAGATACAAAACAACCATGATGCCTGGATTGTGTGCCAACCACCCCTGAAAGAGGCTGCCAACAAGGGCTGCACACACAATTGTTTGAGTGACGATTCTTGACCCCTGCAAATCAGCCCTAGTTTTCTTGTAGGACAGGTACATTCCTAATCAGGTTTTATAAGTATCTTAAATTTGCTGATAAGATTTCAGATATAAAATAAAATAGCCCTAGTAAAATATTCCTATAAAAATAAATAAACTGAGACGTGTTAATTACTGCATAATCTCTGTAAGTGAAGGCTTCCACAGATATTAGATGACAGTTTCTGGATCTGGCCAGTCTGGGAATAATATGTAATGGTGGGCCAGCATGCTTGACATACGTTTTCGATGCTCTAATAACTGGGAGACCTGAACTGCACCTAGTTTATAACAGCTGAAATATATTTTGTTTAAACTACTTATGGTAAGTTGTGTTTATCATTGTAAATGTTTTGGGGAATACACAGTCCTTTATCAAATCAAATAACACACACAAAGCACTTTTACTGCTTATCCTTCTTGGTGTGACAACAATTAGGGTTATACTGTTTTTTCACATACCAAGCAATCAGATGTGTGAAAAACAGCTAATAAAATTCCATCATTGTCAGGCAATAACTGCCTGTTACCTGCAAATAGATTGTTGGTCTGCTGAAGCTGGATCGCTTTGGCCATCATTTCTTCAGTGGAGTTCATAGCTTGAATACGGTCATAGGATACGCAGGACATGAGGTTCAACAGTACATCACATATATTTTGAAATGCCCCAATTAAATTTATATTATCTCCAATAAGTGAAATGAAGCTATCTGTTGGATTACAAAAAGCAAAAGAGAGAGTTGTAAAGAAAACTGAAAAAAAAAAAAAATCCATATAAAATACGTGGAAATACCATAAAGGTAACAGAAAAAGCCTACTGGAAAAAACAAAAACATATTAAATGTCAAAGGAGAAAAAAAAAAGATTCATAGGATACCTACACAAATTTTAACATGGGCAACCTCTTTATGTGACCCCCACTGTCACTCTAAATATATTCTATAGCATATATATACTTGATGTTCCTACAAGAAGAGCTGTAATGACATGCAATGATAATGCTCAAATGCGTTGTGCATATATTACCTTAACAGTGTCAATCATTCTGCAGAACTATTAGCTCATTGTAAAGTTCTGGCATGAGGTGCATACAGATATATCACAGTTGACATCTTGGAATACCCTTCCACCTTCACCTTCTAAGGCAACAGCATGAATTTGGCCTAACTGTTAGCATTAGTCACTCCCACTACACTGCCTTCCACACTCAGTGCCACAGAAAATGGTCAAGTGAAATGCATTACTAGCATCTGCTTACACATCATAGAAAGCAAGTATGGAAGCATCACAATTACCCTTCCACAAAACCAGGGAGTATTGAGAGAATAGTGTATTGCATCACAGGAGTCAACAATAATCTAATAAAACATTCATTTATGTTATATTCTGCAGCAAATAAGCACTATTTTTATATAATAGATAATGCCTAGACCGGTTAAAGGTAAGTCTTGAGATAGACAGAGTGCAGTTCACCACACTCAGCTAGGAGTTCACAGTGCGGGCAAGAGATGACAGTCTTTACCTATCCTGCAAAATGCGTTGGCTGTAGTTAATGCTCTTAACCAATAAACATTTCAAAAAGAGACCTTTAAATGATAAGATCTTTTGAAATAGGTGCTTCTCATTACTTACTCCAGGAGAGTGCAGTTCAGAAATACAGGTATGTCAACATTACAAATACAAGGTATACAGGATCCTGTAGGGCCTTTTTATACAAAATGTGTATTTTCCATTGTGCAAATAATGGGTTAGAAGGGATTGCTATGTATTCCATTTTGTGATTGCTTAATTTTATTTTTATGTTATGCTATGCTAAAACCATTGTGACTGTTAATGAAAACATTTTTTTACTGAAAGCTGTTGGTAGTGATTATCTTGTATCCTGCTACTGCCCTAAGTTCCCTTTGTTCAGGAAATATGATTGATAGCTAGAATTTCGATAATCGTCTTACAGAATATAAAAAGGGTAATAATTTGAAATGCATGCAAGAAAACTATACGAACTGTCCAATCCTGATCCTGCCTTTTTACTTACAAGTCCGGCTTAACAGACAACTAATGTAAATAGTATTGCAGACAATTCTAACTACTTCAGGCTTTTTGTGGTAATATACTACCCTCCAGTGGAAAATTAGAAGAATGCACAGTGAATAAGCTTACCAGTTTTGTTTAGTTTTTGAGATAGGTCTGAGACATTCAGCTTCAAGAAATCTTCCAGTACTCCACTTATAACAGTATTATTCAGTAATGTCTGCAAAATTAAACACTTTAGGTGTCAATAATGGCTAATAACGTTCATAACAAACATTTGTTTATTTTTTTTTTCCTACTTTACATGCAGGAAAAGCTGTTCAACAAAAGTGACAGTGACAGGGGTTGATGCAAGCTAAACCACTGCCAGGGGTGCAGAAGATGTAAACCATGTGCAGAAAAAGTGACTGGTGTAAGGCTTCCTGGCAATATTATAGTTTGTTCCATCCCCATTCACTGACACTTTTTCTGGACAGATTGATCAACATGTAAATGAGTATCAGAATATAAATGAAGGCATGCTAAATGTAAAAAAGGAATACATATACTGAATGCTATCATTACATATGCTTATCACATACAATTATCAGAATACAATGATTTTGCAATAGTGATCTTTCATGCCCCTGCACATGACAACACATGTCCTTTTTTAAGATAGGGGCAGCTGGGAGTTATTACCGATGACAGAGAATGCACTATTACTGTATGGTGTTTGTAGAGTCAGGCAGAACCATACCTGTATTGTTCCAATGAGCTTTTGAGCTAGCTGCATAAAAGGCCAGTTTGTCAGAATTGGTTTTATGCTATTAGATATATTCTTTACTGTATTCATGTAATCTTCCACCTGAAGTATAGCGTTTTTGGTCTATAAGAGAACAGAAAGAAGAAATACTATTAATAATTGTGTTATAACAACTTTGGATGCAGCACAACTTATAGACCATTAATAAAGTATAATACAAGTTAAAGGTCTTCTCATGAGAGATTAGATCACTAGTGTTAACAGTTTTTTGCCTTATTGTTTGTACCCAGAACGGGATTTACCATTAGGCTTGGCAAGCAAGTGACTATATGCACCACTCAGGCAGGGGGCCTGAAAAACATCAGACCAAGTCCTGGTCTTTTACAGCAGCATTTGCTGTTATCTCTCACTTCCTCACGTCTCTACTGAAATGTTCCATTCCCAGCTGACTACCCCCAAACTAAGTTCTATCTGGCCGCGTGATGAACTTAAAATCTGCAGAACATCCAGCTGCTTGCATCAAGTGAACCTGCAGAAAAGATAACAAGCTGCCTGTACACCTGTTACAGCTAGTGCACTTGATAATCTGCCCCAACCCAAACACCCCCCTCACTACTGCATCTGACCCCCCACCTCCCAACATCATGCCTGCCACTTTCACTACTGCACCTTAAAACAGCCCCCACCTCCCACTGCTCTCACTGCCACTAAACACCCATCCCACTAACCTGCCCTGCTCTCACCCCTTTACCTGCCACCACTATCCCCCTTTCACCTCCTCCAATATGACCACTGTGTCACTCTTATCATGGTTCCCCCACATCCACCCTGCAGACTTTCCCCCCACCCTTACCACCACAAAAAATCAAGCTACTCTTTAAAAAAGGAGAGAGTGAGGAAACCTGTTGTCAATCTATTGCCATGGCAAAGCCACCCCTATTGCTACTTCAAAATCCCAAATCGACAAGTAGGTATTTTTAAAAAAGGCTTTGCTTAGAAGTAGCCATGTAACTCCTTATCATGGCTTCTTGGCCTGCAAATGGATTTGTGTTTGTGTTGCTGTCAAAAGACTGATTTATAGAAATGGCTTTGTTTACCTTCGAACCCATTCATACATAAGGAATTGGTCTGCAGGTAATTAATCCCTTTCATATGAACCTGAGCAGTTCCAATGAGGACAATTAGTAAATATCAGTCATTTGACAGCAGAGTATCATGAACACAAATCTATTCATTAACACTGAAAAGGTTAACATAAATATAAACACAAAAAATTAAATTGATTATACATCCTCAATTTATTTCATATTTTTTAAGTATTTTACACAATAAGAGGGAAAAAAATCAGTCTAAATAGCTCCTTTAAAATTTAACGAGACACAAGCACAAGCATGTTGTGTTTGTTGTTAAAAGTGTATAAGTTGCTATTTTCCACACTTTTTTCTCTAATGGATAAAATACCTCTAACAATAACAAAATACACCAATCTTAAAAAGGCAAGACAAAGGAAAAATACTTTTTTTCACTAAATTTGTACTTGTTAGAAATGTATTATCCAGTTACATATATTTTCATCATGTCATACACGATATTGATGATATAGTGTGCTAAAAAAAAAAAAAAAAATTAATACCATTGATAGAAAAAAATGTTTAAGCACTACAACAGGATGTGGACTGTTCATGGGTTGGGCTTAAGGCTTTGAGTTTCTGTGCCTATAGGCTCCCAAGATGTAAACCCAACCCTGTTTGTAACTTAGAGTGTATGTTAAGCAAAACAATTTTTTAATTTTTTGTGTTGGATAAAGTGAGGACTAAATAGAACCCCTGTTGGGTTTTACTGCTACCCGCATGTGTTACTTAGACTTCCCCTCACTTACAGTAACGTAATACAGACACATATAGAATAGATATACCTTATTCATAATGTTATTTGTTTCAATAGTGACTGGTGTATAAAGTATCTGTCCATATAACAGAGGCTTCAGCAACATCCAGGAGGCAGCTCCACTAGTACTCTCTACTAGGTTAACAAATAGGTTTGCGCAAAAGGCATCTGAAAACACAAAACTCCCTGTTAGTCACTTGATGCAGACAACACCGGTTGTACAATTATCACACTGTGACACTGGTGACCATTGCTTACTATCAGAAGGAATTCCATATGTCTCATAAATAGTTTTTGCTCGTTCATTCTTGAAGTTTGTAGCTGATCTGGTTGAAGTATACATAGAATAGAGGGCTTGGCTGAGAAGCGTTGTATTTCCACTGCACACAATTTTGGAAAGGGTGCTAAATGAAACTTGGCTGGCTCGAGTGGTTCCTGGAAAATCAGGATCCTGAAAATGGGCAAGAACATACACACTACTTACTGTCTTATTAGTTTAACATTTTTACTGTATCGCCATAAAGTGATCAAATCAATTGAATTTAGCTGGTAAAAAAGATTACGGTACTTAAAGCAAACCTGCCATGAGAAAAACTGGTCTGCTACTGCTCAGTGCTCTTTGAAAAATGTTATTCACCTGGATGTTATTTTATCCCACTGGCTTCAATACTACCCAAGCCATTGACCTAGAACTTGTATGAAGATCAGGAAAGTCAGAGAAAAGTCAACAGCTGTTATCTGCATACTCATGCCAGGTTGGTGTTTTAAATAATTAAGGAGTCGGCATGAGAGCCAGGCAACTATATTTTCAGAATCAGAAGTCAGCAGTAGTAGTCTCTGTGTGAAATAACTGTTGAGGGTCTTGAGCATATCTTTAGAATTCCACAGGAATGCCACAGAAGGCAGTATATAGTATAATCCTATTTCCTGGCATGAGTGCTGAGAAAAGACTGAATGCCATTTTACTTACTTCACTGTCTGGTTAAATGTGTTTGATTTTTTTTTTCTCATTTGCTTTGGCTATTTAGTTTGTTTGTTTTTGGCCTGAGAAGATAACTGTCTTTAAATACCAAAAAAGGACAGGCACCATTTTTTTGCTTAATTTTGTTGTAGAATTGGCCCATTAGTGGCCATGTTGTGCCAACTATGCTCAGGGAGTGAGCCAAGAGTCCTATACTAGATAGGCAGTGCAGCTATATAGTCTTGGTATTGTGTAAAGGCAAACAATAGGAAGACAGCGTAGCTTGTACTAAATTCAAGCGATCTATCGCATGTAACATACATGTCATACTGTATATGTCTAATAATAAAAAAAAAGTAAGTGCTAACTTTTTTCTCCTTTTGCTAAATATATGTTTGAAAATGCCATATATAAAACTAATTGAAAGGTTTAACAAAAGCAATAATGTTTAAAACATTATCTAATATTTTAGTGAAAAATATACTCAAAGAGGAAATTGTCCATTATATACTGTTAAATATAACATTGTGCTATCTATCTAATATAACATTGTGCCATCCTAATGGGATACATACTAGACTCCTCTTTCTCCTGGTACTTGAGGTACTTGAGGTACTTGATACGCCTGTAAAAGTCTTTATAAAGCTCAGCAAATTGGAGAGATCCTCCTCTTGTGGCATATCTTTAAGGAAACTGTCAACTTTATCAATCAGAGTTTGCAGTGCGGATAAGATAAGGTCAAAGCTTGTTTGCCATGTTGATGGAACTGCCAGCTGCAATAAGAAAAATAACATGACATTAAGTTGTTTGGAAATAACAGACTCTTGAAAGTTAGGTTATGATATGCGGCATCAATATATATATATATACTGTATATATATATATATATATATATATATATATATATATATATATATATATATATATATGTGTGTGTGTGTGCGTGACAATGGATTCCAAGAGAACTATGGGGTAGGCAAAGAGATTTGCCTGCTTGTGGGCTCGGTTAGTCTAAATAAATTATAGGACTGAGCTTTCCAGTGAGGCATGTGTCACTGTGATGTGTCATTCATTTGTGTGCATATGTTGCAGCTTGGAACTACACTTATTAGTGTAGGGAGGATAAGGGGGATGCCTAATAATAGTGTCCAATATTTTATATACAGTATACCTGACTAAAAATATTTTTAAATGCTATGTTTCAGCCATGACCACATTAAAAAATAAAGAAAATATAAAAACACGATGTATTCTATTTCAGAATTAAGCCGTTTGAGTATGTATAGCTTTACAAACGTGAAAAATATAATCTTAGCTATAGTCTTACTATAACTTTTCCTCTACTATAAATAAACCACATAATGCTAAGAAATTATAGAATAAGAGATCAATTACATGCCTACCAGTATGGAGTCAATCAGTTGCAAGCAGACAATACTGACCTAAACTGGCTTCCTTCCTCTTAAATTATTTATGTTAGAATAATCTAACTCCCTGACCAAATCAATGAAAGTCAAAGGGGATTTATTTATTACAGGTAAATAGGCTGTTCACTTTGAAAGAGAATTTTCCCTTAGCTTAATGAATGAGGTGAACCCCCCAGGACCACAGCAGGACCGGGGACAGGACACAGGGGGCAGGTCAGGACAGAGGACAGGACCCCCCCCCCTGCTCACTCACCCTGGATATCTGCAACAGCAGGTGGCAGCGGCTTAGGCTTCTTCCTCCTGTCTTTTGCGTCTCCTCCCTCCTCCTCCATACCCAATGGCATGGCTTCTCCTTTCAGGCCAATCAGGAAACAGATCTCAAGACCCGCTTCATGATTGGCCAGGAGGAGGATCTGTGTGACAATAGTGAATTTTCATTCACTATTGTCACACAACTGGGTGGGCACAGGGTGCAGTGCTCTTTTAGCTCTTTTAGCCTATTAGAGCCTCTGGCTCTAATCACATGGCTAACAAAAAAAAAAGCCCCATTGAAGTCCATGCGTCCGGCACCCCACATGTAGATTAGGGGGCCAGACACATAGATGGGGGGGTGGGGCGGCGCCCCTGCACCTCCAATGCACCAGCCGCCACTGGTAGAAGCAAAAATTCAGTGAAGCCTTTACAACATATTTCTGGTGGTAGTTTATTTTAGAACTACCTGCATATAATTCAGGCAAGCATGTGCATTTGCGCATTGCATTTCAATAACATTACCGACATGGACAACAAAATCAGGTAGTTCTACTGCTATTTTAAGAAACTGTTGTTATGGCAGTGGCCGGTTCTTAAAGAATGATGCTGTTTATGCCAGAATCACACCAGTTCACAGATTAAGAAACTGGTGGTAATCATGACCAGCTCTGAGCTGGGGTACAGAGGTACACCAGTGCACAGAGTGGGCCGTGCCAGTACTGGGAAGCTGTCATGAATGTGACGGCTTCCCACGCAGTACTGTATCCCTGGCCACATTCAGCTGCCTGCTGGGAGCTTCCTTGGAAAAAGCTAAATTGAAGCAAAAGGACTGGAGATACCGGTGATGCCATTATCCAAATACCACAGTGCCCATATTTGGGAAATTACCTGTCACTGGGTGGTCACAGCATGATGGGGAGCTGAGTGACAGCACACATCAGTGGGTGAGCTTTAGAGCCACCATTGGAATGAATAGCAGCTGGGAATCTGCCCACTGTTGTGCGCTGTCAATTAAAAGTAAAACAAATATGATGGAGAAATAGTCTCTCAGTTTCCCATGAAGCTGCACCCATCCCTATTGCAAAACTCCTCAGTCAAGAGCATGTAGGTGCGACAGGCGCAGTGGGTGGGGAGGGAGGGAGTGCCCTGAGGAAGGAATGTCTAGTATAGATACTCCAACCAACGTACCAGACTTCAATCAAATCATGTACCTGTCTCTGATAGGTACATAACTCAGGTGCAAATGCTGACACATTCAATGCCGCACCCCAAACTGAATTCTAAAGGATGTCTACCACACACTTTATGAACCCCATTGTTTTTTCCTAATTTTCCTTGCACATGATTGGATATTCTTTGCAAAGTGAATTTTCACTGCATTGCATTCTCTAGGTGAAAAGTGAACAGCCTATTTGCCTTTTGTAAATCAACCCCAATATTTTACCTTTTAACCTTTAAAGGAAAAATACATTTTTATATTTTGTCATTACTTTTATTAGATACATGCTAAAGTGATCAGCTTTAATATTAAATAATCTTATCAGCAGGTGTTCAAGTTTAAAAAAAAATATCTCTATCTGGTAGAGTTTAACCAAAGGGAAAACTTATTTATTTATTTTTTTTTAGTTTTGGATATAGTGGAGTTGGATTAGAACCCCTGTCAGTTTGTATTGCTGTCCCTATTAGGTAGATTCACGCTCTCCACTTGTCCTGTTTCCTGTTATCATCGAAAGTGAAATAAAAGAAAATCACAAATTTTGGGTTAACACCAGAACAGTAATAAAGGGGAAATCTTCCAATGAAGACACTACTTCTGCAGACCCTAATGACAGACCCAGATTCCCTCATTTGGAAGAATTCCTCTCACTTGTTGTGGCTATGGGACTGGAAGTGAAGGAAATACCCCTAATGGGACGTAGATGGCAAAAATCAAAAGAGATATAGGTATAACCTTCGCTTACTTTATTCAAAATAATTAAAAAAAAGGTTTTGCCTTTACTTACTTTTAATCTAAAATATGATATCAGTGCAGCTTTGACATGAATTAAAAGATATCCTTTACAGAAGCAAATTGCAAAGGACTTTGTATTAAAGCAGATGAAGATTGCACAGCCAACCAGCAACAAAGATGACTAGATGAATGCATAAGATCGTTAGCACATTGAATGGCTGGACCACTGAAGGCGTGAGACCATTTTACACTATGTTCATTTAGTAATAATTATAGACATACATCACAGCAATGATATAACAGTATCCTACTTGCTGCACCATTATTATATACCCAATTCAAGACCGCAATATGTATATATACGTTGTCGTTTGAAGTGGTTTACCGGGTTATGGCTGAAGCGGTCAACCATAACCCGGGGATCTTTTTCTTCAGCCGGCAGCTGGGTTCCTCATGAAAGCGTTCTGAGCAGCTCATTAGCTGCTGGAGCGCTTTTCAGAAGCAGCAGGAGGGGATCATCCTCTTTCAAATTTTACTAAAAAAAAGTTGGGGTATATATTGTGTTTTGTTTTTTAATTCATTAAAATATATATTTAAAATTGCATTAGCAAAAACCGCTGCTCAAATACCGTGTGACATAAAAAATTGCAACAATCGCCATTTTATTTTCGAGGATCTCTAGCTCTTTCTTTTCTTTCTTTTCTAGCAAAGAAAATACTGAATTAAACTTATAAACAAAAAGTGCAGGAAAAAGCCCGGTCTTAAAAGTTCACCCTAAAACTAAAATCTGTAAATCTACTGGCATCCACAATCTAAAACTAGCCTTTTTAGCCCTGTAAAGAAGAAATCACTATAAATCCCCTTTCAGAAGCCGATAGGGTCCGGTCTCCAGCAGCGGAAGATCTGTGCAGGAGACAGCTGACAACGACTGAAACGCCAGTAGATTTACAGATTTTAGTTTTAGGGTTAACTTCTACTTTAAAGTGGATGCAGAATAATGCTTACAAGCAATGCTCTTAGTTCATCATCTCATGTGATGAAGACCAAGACATGAATGACCGCCTTAGGAAGTGACAACAGTCACCTCTCAGAGGTGTTCTTCATCATACATGGAGACTTTCCAACATGTTGGAAACCTTCTATTCATGAAATGCCCTATCTTCACTTCTGTAGAGAAGTTCAACATATGAAGAGTAGATTGTGTGCCTGGTACATCAGCAAAGATCAGCTACCAATCCACAGCTACAGTATCTCTCAAAAGTGAGTACATCCCTCATATTTTTGTAAATATTTTATTATTTTCATGTGACAACACTGAAGAAATGACACTTTGCTACAATGTAAAGTAGTGAGTGTACAGCTTGTATAACAGTGTAAATTTCCCCTCAAAATAACTCAACACACAGCCCTTCATGGCTAAACCCCGGGTAACAAAGGTGAGTACACCTCTTAGTGAAAATGTCCAAATTGGGCCCAATTAGCCATTTTACCTCCCCGATCTCATGTGACTTGTTAGTGTTACAAGGTCTCAGGTGTGAATGGGGATCAGGTGTGTTTAATTTGGTGTTATCGCTCCCACTCTCTCATACTTGTCAATGGAAGTTCAACATAGCACCTCATGGCAAATAATTGTTGCTCTACATAAAAATGTCCTAGGCTATAAGAAGATTGCAAAGACCCTGAAACTGAGCTGCAGCACGGTGGCCAAGACCATTCAGCAGTTTAACAGGACAGGTTCCACTCAGAACAGGCCTCGCCATGGGCAACCAAAGAAGTTGATTGCGCGTGCTTGGCGTCATATCCAGAGGTTGGCTAATTGGGCCCAATTTGGACATTTTCACTTTGGGGTGTACTCACTTTTGTTACCAGCAGTTTAGATATTAATGGCTGTGTGTTGTGTGTTGAGTTATTTTGAGGGGATAGCAAACTTACAAACTTACACTGTTATACAAGCTGTACATTCACTACTATATGATATATATATATATATATATATATATATATATATATATATATATATATATATATATACTATTATTTACAAAAATGTGAGGGGTGTACTCACTTTTGTGAGATACTGTAACTCAAAATACACTTTATAGCTTTTCATACTACCTGCTTATTGGAAAGAGCAAACATTCCTGAAAGTAAGCAGTAAAGTTGTATTGTCATCGCTTACTCAGACACTATCCAGCTAATATTAAAACTCATGTCTTTAACTAAGGTTTTAGTAGGTGCTTTATACTTACTCTATAAAATAATTTCAGAAGATCCACATTCTCCAGGAATATTATGGCCATATAATATCCCTGCTCTTCAGTCATATTACAGAACACTTGGAAAGGTTTGTCCACCAGTGAAGTGTTTTTACTACACTGGTATAGAATGGTAAACCAAGTACCAATCTGTAGAAAAATACAAAGATAATTACAAGAATAAATACAATATCTGACATTTTCAAGAAGAGTGCCTACATAATTACATAGCTAGTCTGGCTGAAAAAAGACACAAGTTCATCTAAGTCAACCAATTATATAAAACATTAAAAAAAAAAAAAAAAAACAATTGAAAACCTCAATGTACAGAACCCTATACACACAGAAAGGCTAACCTCTATAAAGCATATAGCAATTGCTCCAACTGGGGGAAAACATTTCTTCCTGATCCCCTAATCAGATATTCCCTTGATCAACAATATCTGGTGTTTAATAAAAGATATTGCAAAACACAGTGGTTGTATGTATGTAATATATGTCATAAACACTAATAAACTGCCACGGCCTCCCCTTGAGCTCAAGATGATGCTCCTTCCCCAGGCCTAAACACTAAATACCAGTGTTAATATCTAATCAATGACCTCCTACAACAGTGTTTTTCCTGTTTGGTAACCTGATATTGTTTGTATCCACGTTTGATAACCTCTGTCTATCCTTTGTATGTTTCTTTTTCTTTGCAAAATTTTCAATAAAAATTATTTAAATAAAACACTAATAAACTGCAAACTAAAAGCACCATTTCTTCAACCTCATGGACCACTGATGACCTCATATATGACTATTTTGAAGACATGAAAATAATAAAATGAATGTCTAAACTGTGTGACCTACAGTAACCAATTGCAGCTCAACTCTATCCTCATTTAAAAAATGGTTTATTCATTTTTTTCGGTAACTATAGGTTATACCACTTTGCACATCATCACTACCCTATGTGTCATCTTACCCAATGGTTTAACGCTTCCATAAGTGTTTAAACAATAAGGGTATTAGAGCCACCTGTTTACAGAATAGAGACTTACATCAGTTTTGTTGTCAGGGATTGGTACATTCATCAAAGCTGTAATACTTGACTGATTCAGCTTTACAAATTGAGCTAGCTCAATCTCCACATGGCTGCTGTTCCGGAAAACATTTGCCAATATTGCTATGCAACAAGGAACATGACAAACATTGTTAGTGCATTTTTATTTCACGATAACACTGATTATTAGATTGACAATTATCATTAATTATTAATCAAACACTTTTTCCTTCAAACAATTAAAGTAAATCTATTACCATTAAAGAGGATCTTCCCTCCTGGGACATTCTCTTCCTGCAGGTCCTCTTTTGTTCTGCCTTCTTTATATTGCCCAAGCATACATAGATATGATGCAGGTCTCTTCCAATTCTTTGGAACCTGGCATAGACCTGTGGCACATCTGCAGATGCATAACAGATTCCCGCACAAGATCATACATGCCACTGGATTATGGTGCAGATAACCGCACCATATGTGCGCATGCACAGGACACCCCCGTGTAAGTCTCTGCCAGTTGCGAAATATCTTCACATGTGCAGAATCTCATGGCATGCATGTGCCCTTTAGCTCAACCCTACCTCCTGGGATGTACTGTAGCCGGGGGTCCTAAGTCATTCTCACCTAGACAAGATAGCAAGAAATCTCATTTATCACTGTTTTCCAAAATCAGTTACATAAGTGGATTAACCAATGCTCAAAGGGGTGCAACAGCAAATGTGTTTAAAGGTGGCCAAACACAGGGTAGTTTTAAAGTAAATGGGATAATCTTAATTCCTAGAGGAATGGGTTTTTTACGTATTGTAATATCCAACTGTATATTGAAAGGCTGGAATGGAAAAACTGATTGCAATAATCATGGTTATGCAGTTGAAGTGAGTAAAGTAATTTTCATTGTAAGCTTGTATGGGCAGGCATCTATTTCCTGCTGTATCTTCGTACTGCAAGACAACTGCATGAATTTTCCTAGGAAATGTTTTATGCCTATCTATTCTGTATCCGTATGGGTAAACCTTGTTTGCAATACTTAGTGATAGATGATAGTAATATATAGTCATTACACATTTGGTCTGAAATTTTGCAGTTCCTGTTGGACACTAACAGATTGGCCTTTGCATACAAGTTAACCACTTGCCTACAGGGCACTTAAACCCCCCTCCTGCCCAGGCCAATTTTCAGCTTTCAGCATTGTCACACTTTGAATGACAATTGTGCGGTCATGCAACACTGTACCCAAATTAAATTTATAATTTTTTTTTCAAACAAATAGAGCTTTCTTTTGGTGGTGTTTAATCACTACTGGGGTTTTTATTTTTTGCCGAACAAACAAAAAAAGACCGAAAATTTTGAAAAAAACAAAAAACTGTCTTTTAGTTTGTTATAAAAATTTTGAAAACAGGTCATTTTTCTCCTTCATTGATGTGCCCTGATGAGGCGGCACTGATGGGCCCTGATAGGCACTGGTAGGCTGCACTGATGGGCACTGATAGTCTGCACTGTTGGGCACTTATAGGCTGCACTGATGGGCACTGAGAGGCTGCACTGATGGGCACTGATAGGTGACACTGATTGGCACTGATAAGACAGCAGTAATGGGCACTGATAAGGCAGCACTGATAGGTGGCACTAATGGGTGGCACTGATGGGTGGCACTGATAGGTAATGATGGGCAGCACTGAAGGGCACTGGTAGGTGGTGCTGAAGAGCACTAATAGGCAGCACTCATGGGCACTGATTGGCACTAATAGGGGGCACTGATGGGCAATGATAGACATTGGTAGGGGACACATGATGGGGCACTGATAGGTGACACTGGTAGGTGGTGCTGGTGGGAACTGGTAGGTGGCACTAGTATGCACTGGCAGATGGCACTGGTGGGCGGCGCTGGTGGGAACTGGTAGGTGGCACTGGTGGGCACTGGTGGGTGACACTGGTGGGCACTTGTGGGCACTACTAGGTGGCACTGGGGGCACAAATAATACCTTTCCTCTTCAGACCGATGTCCCTCAGACAGCAGCCGGCAATCATTGTTTTTTTTCTCCTCACACTTACAGTGTGAGAAGAAAAAAACAGCTGGTCGTCGGCTGCTGTTTACTTTACATGATCAGCTGTCATTGGTTGACAGGTTATCACGTGGTAAGGGGACGGGATCGCCCCCGATCTCCGATCTGTGATCAGGCGAGTCTCATGGACTCGCCGATCACAGAGCGAGCCGGGCGCGCTCTGCAGGGAGCGCGCAGGCCACTCATTGCCAAGAGGACACCATTGTATGCCCTCCTGGCAATTCAGGTCAACGTTGTAGCCGTCATTCGTTGGCTTAGAGTCTCTGTCATATTTTATTTCCTGCTGGAGGGAGATAACCCTGGTATTTGTACTGGTGACCATTGTCATTGAGAAGTGAGGGCAAATACAAAATATTAGGGTTGATACCAAAACAAAAGATAAGTGAAAATTGCCATGGGTATACCTGATAGGGGACAACTGTCTAAGTGGGAAACTCCCCTAACATTGGAAGATTTTCTCTAACTTCCTGTTGCATCCATGGGACAGGAAGTGAAGGTAAATCTCCCTGGACACTCCCAGGACACAGATATAAAATAAAAAAAGGCAGGAGTTTTAACCCTTGCTTACTCAAGACAAAGTAGCTGCCAAATCTTTTATTTTATAGACATCTTAAAATGCAGTACATGTTTGCGGCGGGTGTTTTCACTGGATTACTTGAGAAGCTGGATTTTAATATTTGCTTGTTTTTTTTACCTAATAAATGTAAATGCATTTTATGAAGTGGGTTCTGTGTGGTGTGTTTAGCTTAATAACCCAGGTACTGCACTATTGGAGGCTGTTTTTTTCTGTTTGTTGCCTATGACCTATGTGTGAGATGTGTGGAGTCATCTTGAAGAGGGAATTCCATCATTCTTAAAGGAACCTGAACATCAGAGTTTGGTCCACCAGATTGATCTGCGTTTATGTTTTGTTGACCCTTAGGGGCCGATAATGGAGGTGAGCTTGCACTTCAACTGGTGAAAGGAGCACAAGTGGAAAATTGGCATTTTACTGTGTTGTCTTCCCTATGAAGCACCTTATTAAATAAAAACTTTTTTGATTGCACAATCCATAAGAAGCTTTATTATTTATTGCATTGGCCTTTTTTGCATTATATGTTTATTCATTTATTTGCACTGGCATTTATATATATATAAAACACTTACCTATTTAGTAATTTTTTGTCACTTTTTTGTTTTTTTACCTTTTTATTTTTACCTTGATTTAGCCCCCGTTCACATGCAGGCGACGCTACTTCGCACCGCGACCTCCGAGGTCGCGGTGCGAGCAGCGCGCCGCGACCTCGGAGCGGCCGCCACGGACTTCATAACATTGAAGTCTATGGCGGTCGCCTCCTGGTCGCCCCAAAGAAGCTCCGGACCCTTTTTCTAGGTCGGAGCGACTTGTGTCGCTCCTATTAGAAAGGTTCCTCAGCTTCCCTATGGGAGGCGATCTGCGGCGACCTGTGAGGCGACCAGGTCGCCTCACAGGTCACCCTAGTGTGAACCGAGCCTTAGAGGCAGCATGTTCACGCATTTTAGTATCAATTTATTGCGGTTGTGGAAACACATTTGGTGATTGCAGCAGCTGCACCCTGTGATTTCCTAATTTATATCACTAGGCGGCAGCACACTAATACCACATTTATATACTCAGTACATGTATGACAACCAAATTTGTTGAGCAAATGAATAAAGACTGATTTTGACAAAACAATAGCTTTCAAGTTGACCTAAATTCAGCATTGTACCCTACCTTCAAAATCTGTACTTGTAGTATTGATAAATTGGCTGAGTGCTGCAGTGATATTTGAAAGGTCGCTCACTGGAAGACTGCAACAAAATAAATACATAAGTACAATAATACAAAAAAAATTAGATTAAAAAATTCAGTGTCATTACAAGAAATGTTGCGTAGAACAAATTTAGTTATTGTATCCATTTTACAGGCGAATTTTGGCCAGTTGTTTAAAAATAAAACGGGGATCCAAGATGAGCCCATAAGCACAGAATAACCTAAAAATGACCCCAGCATCACTTATAATTACAAATAAACAGGCTTTTTATGTTGTTTTATAGTATATTAGTATTATGTTTATTACTTGGGGTAATGTTAGAGAAAGTGGTGTATTATTTGCATTTTGGTAGGTTGATTTTCTATATTCAGTTTGTATTATTTATTTTATGTTGTATTTTAGTAGTATGAATGTTTTATTAGAGTATTTATTCATTTGTTTTATTTGTACTAATTGCTGTTATTGGTGATTTTAGTGTGTCTTGTTCTGTTCATTCTTATGATCTTGTGTAGTCTTTGTGGAATGTACCTGTATCACAATAATTTCCCTTTGGGATTATTAACTACTTGCGGACCACCCCACACACATATACCGCATCAGGGCAGCCGCTCTGTGCCAGATCACGTGCCTAGTACGTGATCTGACACTTCCGGATCTGGGACACGAAGTCCGCTGGGACCTGCTAATAATTCGGTGACAGGCAGAACAGCATTCTGCCTATGTAAACAAGGCAGACTGCTATTCTGTTAAGAGGGGGATGCACTGATCCTGTGTTTCTGCTTAGTAGGAACAGATCTTTACATTCCCCCAGTCAAAGCACCTCCCCACAGTTAGTAAGCACTCCCTAGGAACACAGTTAACCCTTTTATCGCCTCTGATGTTAACCCCTTCCCAGCCAGTGTCACTAGTACAGTGACAGTGCATATTTTTTAGCACTGATCACTGTATTATTGTCACTGGGTCCCTAAAAAGTGTAAAAAGTGTCAGTTACAGTATACTGTATATATACATGCCAAATTTGGTTTTGGAACACAAAAGATTTAAAATACTACTTTATGAATACAAGGATTTGTTTAACACATTTTTTGGTACTTTATTTGGTCGATTTACAAAAGGCAAATAGGCTGTCCATCTGGAAAAAGATGTTACACTTTGCATGGGAATTAGCCCCAGAGCTTAGTGAATGTGGTGAAGTTTCACTTTGCTACACTAGGATCACACAGTTTCGTGTGCGGGAATCGGTGTAAATCACACAAATTTTTGTGCTCGCAGCCAAAATGCACTGCTCTTTTGGAAAACGCATAGGTTGTGCCATCACTTCTTAATGACAACCCCATGCATCAGGAAAGGCAGTACATTTTTGGGTGCATGAATACACATGGTGCCAAAGCATCATGTAGTTCCATTTAAAAACATATTTAAAAAGGGGTCAGGGACCTTTTCCCTGTGGAAAATGCAGGTACAGCAGCCAGCGCATGCGCAAACTACACCACCCACACAGATGTGAACTTCGACTAAAGAATACCCAATGTTTAAGGGAATGATGGAAGTCAGCTCATTCAATAAGCTCTGGGGAAAATTCCCTTGCAAAATGAACAACCTATTTCTGTTTTAAATCTCTTAGAATTAAATCCCACAATTATAAATCCCATCTGGCTCTGTGATGACTTTAACCACTTCAATACAGGGCACTTTCACCCCCTTCCTGCTCAGACCAATTTTCAGCTTTTAGCGCTGTTGCATTTTGAATGACAATTGCGCTGTCATGCAACACTGTACCTAAACCAAATTTATGTCTTTTTTTCCCTACAAATAGAGCTTTGTTTTGGTGGTATTTGATCACTGCAAGGTCTTTTCTTTTTTGCTACACAAATAAAAAAATACTGAAAAGTTTGAAAAAAGAAAAAAACATTTTTTTGTTTATGTTATAAAATGTTGTAAATAGATATGTTTTTTCATGCACTGATGAGCGCTGATGAGGTCACACTGACAGGCACTGATGGGGTGGCACTAATATGCAGCACTGATGGTCATTGATAGGCGGCACTGATGGGCACTGATATGTGGCACTGATAGGTAGCACTGATGTGTAGCATTGGTGGGCACTGATAGGTGGCACTGGTGGGCACTGATAGATGGCACTGATGGACACTGATAGGCGGCACTGATGGGCACTGATGGGCACTGATAGGTGGCACCTATTGGCACTGATGGGCAATAATGGTCACTGGTGGGCGACACTGATAGATTGCAATGATGGGCACTGATGGGCAGCACTGATATATGGCAATGATGGGGAGGGCACGGAAAGGGTCCCTAAAAACCTGATTGCCATCCCTGGTGGCCATGGGTGGGCATCCCTGGTGGTCATGGGTAGACATCCCTGGTGGCCATGGGTGGGTAATCCCTGGTGGCTCTAGTGGCACCCCCCAAGGGTCTGCACTGGTAATCAATGCTCTGATTACCAGCACAGAACCCCCCCCCCCCCCGTCAGGAGAGAAGCAGATTGGCTCTCCTCTACTCGTGCCTGTCAGGCACAAACTAAGGAAAGCCGATCAACGGCTCTTCCTAATTACTATGTGACCAGCTGTGATTGGAAACTACATCAGTAGGCTCTTTACCGAGATCGGAGATGGGGTGTGTCAGAGTGACACACCGCAGAACCGATCGCCGCTCTGCGCGCCCCCCAAGGGTGCGCAGAGCACTGTATCCTGCTGGACATCATATGACAGCCAGTCAGCATAATACAACCACTTTGCCGCCGTCAATCCGCTATAGGGCAGGCGGCAAGTGGTTAAGTAACCCCATTGTTAACCCTATAGCAGAAATGTATTGAAATTAAATGTATTTGCTGTCCAGCCAACAAAAAGTAAGGCTAGCTTTATATGGGGCAATGTTTAGACTTTCAACGAAGCGCTTTGTTATATTTGTACTACATGTTCATTAGTGAGTTATTGGAAAGGCTACACAAGTTGCAATTTTTTTTCAACAACATTAAAATTTTTTGGACTGGCGTACCCATAAGAATCTCAAATATCCCTACCATGATCAAGCCCAAAGGTAAGAGCCTCAACATCTGTCACAATCACTTGTGGCTGAAATTATATATATTTACACATCCTTCTCATTTACTGTTTAGTGGTCTCATTAGTACCAAAGATAAGGTAAATATGTTGCAGTAGGGTCATCCCTGATTGCTAAGAGCATTGGTGTGTGCAGCCTATTGCATTAGGGTGTGCACCCCAGAGCACAAACACACATGTGTGTATATCAACAGAGCAGTGAACAGTGTCAGTAGGGCAGTGGACGTTGTCAGTAGAGCAGAGATTGGTGTATTTTTCTACTTTTTTTTTTTACTTTATTTTTTTTTAATTATAGGAGCCCCGTTGGGGGGCTTTGGTGAAATGTCAAAGTCTAAACAGACCCCTGATGTCTCACTTTTGGAACAGAGAAAGGACCTGAGGACAGAGATTCCCCACTCCCTTTCTCTGCAGCCTCAGCTGCGCTGGACAGTGAATGAATAGGAAGTGCTCTGTGCTGAGTGGCTTCCTGTTCATTTACAAACTGAAGCATAATTACCACAGTTTACTATGCTTAGTTAAGAATGAACACAGGAGCGATTGGTACAGATCTCTCACTGTTTCTTATTCAGAAAAGGAAAGGGGCTGGTAAATTAAATATTTATTGACCCCTTCCTCTGCTCTCCATCCTGAAATATCTCCTGCAGCAGCCAATAGGAGAGGAGAGGAAGGAAGCTGGAAGAACAGCAGGGGGGAGACAGGGGGCACCAGAAAGCAGGGGGAATCAGCACCTCATGGGGTAAATAGGGTGTGCCCAGACACACCTGGAATAGCCTGTGCGCACGCCTATGGCTAAGAGCTATGATGGAGCTTGAATGGAGCAATAGGTTTACTTTACACAACCATATTAATACTGATCAACTCACAGTGTGCTCAGCTGGACACTCATTTCATTTTCAAAGACTTGCCATAGGCTGCTCAGAAATGATGTTATTATTGCTGGTGAACTGGTAGCTGTCTGGGTGAAATTAGCTGCTGTAGACAACAGGTTGCTCATGTACTGCAGAAGTGTAATATACTGACAGGGCATATAGCAGTATGACAGTGAGTTGTTTGAGCCTTCCAATCCACAGATTATACCGGACAGGTATTGGAGTTGGTACATCTACAAGAAACAACAGTGTTATGTTTGGTATACAACAACTGCATACGTATTATGTACTGCCTATTACCATTGTTTTGTACCTTAATCTAAGAAAAAAGGCAGAATTATTTTGGGAACAAATATATGTTGATTTAAAGAAACAGAAATTACTTGCATTGAAAAGAATTTTGAAATAGCTTGTTACAAGTTCCTCATATCAGATGTCCAGAACTTTGATTAGACAGTAAAAAATAACACATACATAACACATCATCCCATTGCAGCAGAGATAGAACGGAATTGATTTAGCGTAGATAAAATAATCACCTTTGCTGAGTTTATTTGCCTGTAAACATAAAGCACATAATGGGGTTGATTTTGTTTACTGAAACTGGAGAGTGCAACATCTGATGCAGCTGAGCATGGTAGCCAATCAGCTTCTAACTTCAGCTTGTTTAATTAAGCTTTGACAAAAAAAACCTTAAAGCTGATTGGTTTCTATGCAGAGCTGCATCAGATTTTGCACTCTCCTGTTTTAGTAAATCAACCCCACAGTATTGTGAACTTAATTAAAGTATATGTAAACTCACGCCTTGTAAAAAAAAAAAAAAAAAAACATTCAGTTTAAATAGAAATGAAAGGCAAAACATTTATGTATACATATAAAAAAATTATAAATACCTTTCTCCCCTTTTATATAAGTGATCACATACCGTCTGTTCTTCATACAGAGCACAGGGAGGAGAAATAGCAGCACACTTGTCTTCCCAGTAAATGGCTGTACAGAGAGGTGCATGTCAGCACAAGCCTGATCATTGGATTAGCTCCCAGCACAGCCAGAACACTAATCATGCTGTGCTTCCATGCCTTGTGTGGTCATTTTTCACTTTCAATAATTTTTATTGATGATTTTACAATTAACATACAAAACTGAACAAGAAAACAAGACTGTCAAAGTTCCTTCGAGCAATCACAGTAGAACATAGTAAAACCCAGATTTGCCACGCAGGGCGCATTACAAGAGTTCTAAACCAGATTAAACCTAGGCTCAACAAGCGTCATGTCTAAGGCCCATCAAGAGGGATCGAGAAGGGCCAGAGTTGCCACACCCAGTCCAGCCACCCCAACTGGGAACTACCTGTGGCATGGGCCAGGGGCAACCCAACCCCAATCTAAGCGCTCCCAGGACACAGCCTGTATCATTCACATCTATGGCAGCGCCACTGCGTGGGATAAGATCAAACGGTCTACCACTGGAGAAGGCTGCAGAGTACAGGTGAGACAGAGTGGGGGGGGGGGGGGAGACAAGGAGAAGGGAGGGTAAAAAGGGAGGAGAAAAGAAGAAGAAGAAGAAGAAGAAAGGAGGTTAAGGAAGATAAGGAATAGACAACAACAAACGCAATGAAGCCACACCTCACACCTTGTAATGGGATTCAAACCCATTTTTCCATATTTCCCATGTAACTGCCATCTTACCAAAGTTACCGTTAGCTGAAGCAAACGTGAGTTTGTAGGTGGCGTGCATTTGCACAATATTAGTGACTTCGGCTAGTTTTGTGGGGTTAGGGTCCTTCCAGTGCCTGACTAGGGAAAGACGAGCTGCTAACAGAATGTGTGTAAGGACCGTATGGAAGTGGTAGGGGATTTGGTCAATACCCAAGCAGCACAAGGCCATGTCTGGGGAACCCGGGACTGAAAAGCCCAGCACCTGCATCATTAACCCAAAGGTCTCCTTTCAAAAGCTAGTCAGTTGGGTGCAAGAGTGTGGTCAGTTTTTAATAGGAAAGCAGAGAGACTGGCAAGAACACCAGCGATTTCACTTAAAGGAAGCAATTAGAAGAGAACAGGATACCTTTACATACAAGTACATGGTACAGCAGACACATATCAGGAATATGTAGGTTTACATATTCTTTAAAGAAGTACTCCAGCCAATTTTAGCAAAATAAAAATATAAAAGTACAATTGTTATCTTAGATATTCAGCTTCAAACCAGTGATTTCCCTTGCAGTATTATTTCCTTTGCCACTAGATGTCCTCAACCCACTTTTCAGAGCACAGGTCATTCTGGACCCACCCTAGACTGTTATTGGCAGTGAAAGGGGAAGCAGCAGAGGGATGAGCTCATCTCTCTGTCCCTTTGCTGCCGCATCCAAGCAGCATGCTTTTAGTCAGTATATGCTTCTTGTGATACCAATCAGCTTCTTCCTCTCACAAATACAAATGTAGACGCTTACATCGCTTGCATTAAAGACACATTTAATATTATATTAAAGCTTATCTTACCCCCAAAACAAAAATGTTATATATTGCAGCTTACAAATTCTTAGATGTGGTGGCTGCATTCATTTTCATCCAACCACCATAAAATAGAAGTGAACATGCTTGAAATTCAGCCTGGGTGGGAACAATGGCTGCCATTATAGATACAGTAGAGAAAAAAGCATAGCTGTTAATGGACAGGAAGTGTGTTATAACCAGGATTGCCAGGTTAAAATAAAGAGGAAAAAAGCCTGAAAAAAGAAAATTACTGCAGACACCAGGTCTAAGGATTGGAAGTTGCAATATATTACATTTTCATTTTTGGGTTTTAATACACTTTAAAGGTGAAGTTTGGGTTTGCAATTTTTCTATAGTTAGATTGGCTCAGCTTGGACCAATGTACAGTAAGTATGCATGTGCCATACCTGTGAGATCCCCATGGAAGCTGGAAATCACTGTTGTAGGCACCATTGCTATCACTGTAGTAACGGTGCCTACTAAAATGATTTTTAACGTCCACGGGGATCCCACAGGTATGGCACATAGGGGGAGATTTACTAAAACTGTAAAACTGGAATTCTCTGAATCTGGTGCAGCTTCAAACTTCGGCTTGTTCAATTAAGCTTGAACAATAAAACCTGGAAATGAATGGGTTTCTTTGCAGAGGAGCACCAGATTTTGCACTCTCCAATTTTAGTAAATTAGCCCTATAGTATATATACTTATATAGGTCCAAGCAGGGCCTATGTAAAAATTGCCATATCTAAACTTTATCTTTAATAATACTATGGTACTGTACATGTCTTTTAGATCTGCCTAGAGTTCAGCTTTAAAGAGTAACCCCACTTTTGTTGAGAAAAAAACAGTCCCCTCTAGGTGGTCAACATACATTTTAACAAACTTTGTTGCAGAGTTGTACCTGTTTCTGCTCTAAAGGAATAGCTATTTGTTAGATCATGTCTTGTGCAGGACTGACTCTGAATGGGTTTAGTTTTTCATTTCTGATCAGCTGATGCACCTGCAGGGGTCTAATGAGGAGGGTGGCAGGGTCTACATTGCAAGTGATTAACCCTTTAAGACCTCACCAAAACAAATTTTTATGTTGCAGAGGACACCTAAAATCTGGAGTGAAAAAACATTTGCGCCAAAGAATGAATTAACAAAAGAATAAATGTGTAGAATGGTTGGACTGCTGCTGCTACAACCCACAGTGGTGTATAGTGAACATGATGTAATATAGATATTACTAGCAGCGCAATACCTCAATAGTGATATAGGAAGTTACCACCCCTAACACCTTTCCAGGTGGTGGGGAAGGGATGTATTACGTTATATGCTAACTGCATAAAATAAAACATGTGTATGGTATTGAAACAAGTTTTGATGTGTTGAACGTCAACTTATAGTGCATCAATAATAAATAAATATCAACTTAAAGTTCATAAATATTAAATTAATAATAATCATATGGTATCCATATATCCTAAAGCAATATTGCAAGTGCCTATATAAAGTGCATCAAAGTAAAATGATAAAGAGTGCAAAGGTAAGTGCTATTGGTATTCTTATGCAATCAGCAATAAAAAAGTGCATTCAGTGTCCATATACGGTGCATGTAAATAAATTGCTGGTATGTACAAAAGTCTCTTCAAAGTGCTATAGTGGACTGATACCTATCCGTCTTCCAGTCACTATGGAGTGCGATTCAGAACAAAGGTGATGACACCCTCCGTGCTCGTGGAATATGATAGAAATGCACACACACCAGAAGGTGTTGACCTCCACTACCATACGGCAAAGGAGGTCAAGAAAGGCTTAGGACAATAGTCCAGATCTTTGTCTCGTCTGTCCTTGCCCGAGTGGTCCTGGATAGTTCTAAGGATAGGTGTGGGGACACAAAAATCGGACTCCTCATGGTGTAGTAGATATAAAAATTTCCAAAGTTTATTAGAAAATTTGCATAATAAAAATGTTGGTCGTACAGTGGAAGAATGCAAAGGAAAAAACCTCAATAAAACACACCACCAGGGAGTAATGGGGAACTGGCTCTCTCAGCCGAACACAGCTTGCCGCTGCTCTGAGCTTTCTGGTGTGTGAGCGGCTTGCGCTCCAATGCAGGTACCAAAACAAAGCTACATGCGTTTCGTCATCATGTATGACGTCTTCAGAAGCTAATAAACTTTGGAAATTTTTTATATCTACTACACCATGAGGAGTCCGAATTTTGTGTCCCCACACACCTATCCTTAGGACTATCCAAGACCACCCAGGCACGGACAGCTGAGACAAAGATCTTGACTATTTTCCTAAGCCTTTCTTGACCTCCTTTGCCGTACGGTAGTGGAGTCAACACCTTCTGGTAAGTGTGAATTTCTATCATATTCCATGAGCACGGAGGGTGTCACCACCTTTGTTCTGAATCACACTCCATAGTGACTGGAAGACAGATAAGGATCAGTCCACTATAGCACTTTGAAGAGACTTTTGTACATACCAGCAATTTATTTACATGCACCGTATATGGACACTGAATGCACTTTTTTATTGCTGATTGCACTGCATACGAATACCAATAGCACTTACCTTTGCACTCTTTATCGTTACTTTGATGCACTTTATATGGGCACTTGCAATATTGTTTTATGATATATGGATACCATATGATTATTATTAATTTAATATTGATGCACTTTAAGTTGATATTTATGTATTATTGATGCACTATAAGTTGATGTTCTACAAATCTCAACTTGTTTCAATATCATACACATGTTATTTTACGCAGTTAGCATATCATGTAAGACATCCCTGCCCCACCACCTGGAAAGGTGTTAGGGGTGGTAACTTCCTATATCACTATTGAGGTATTGTGCTGCTAGTAATATTTATATTACATAATTTTCACACCTAAAATTAGACTTGTATCTTAACTTCAGACTTCTGGGAAAATCAGTGAGCCAATCACACAAGCAGGAAATGACATCTCTGGGGATGTTCCATGCACCAACAGTGTACAGATTACCTCCAGGTTGCTATATTACTTTGAATTTTACAGAAAATGGCAGCACAGCAGACTGATAAGGAAATATAACTTTTAATTATAATAAATTACAACATGGCTTGTGTTGCAATTGTATATGCTATTTATTTTTTTATTTGCAAATTACCCCTTAAATATATTGTTCCCAGCGTGCTTGTTGCAGAGGTGAACCACTCCTGCTTGTCCAAAGATATGTCATTCCCATCATACACCAATTATATAAATATAAACAGTATTCTAAAAAAATTTACGGCTATATATGATTAACCAAATAACATATTATTTGAGTCACATGATTTAGTTTGATGATATAATTCAAGACATTATTTAATTAACAGAAAGTAGAGATTTGTGGTCAAGGGGTAAAAACAAAATTGATAGTGAAACTGCTTTGCCTATCCCACCCTAAAAGTTTAAAGGAATGAGATGGATAACATTACTGACCCTAAATAAAGGTAATAGCTAATTCCTGTCTGAAAGAGTTATTGTTGTGTGACAGCATAATTCTCAGGTACTGTGAAGAGAATTATATACAGTACATGATGTGACATTGCTTTAGCTAACTTGCCTTTTGCTTGAGTAAGTCTGGAATCGCTGATGCATTTGCTGATTCATTGCTTTGAGTAAACAAATCCTTGGCCAGCTGAATTGCTTCTTCAAGGTGCCCTACAGAAGATAAGATGATTAATCAAGAACCCTTAACCACAAGGAAATCCATACTGAAATCCTTTCTTCAGCCCAGATTCTTAGATACTCAGTAAGTGCATTAATTGCACAAAAATCTATATCACATTATAGAATGCTGCTTAATTAGTGGCCTGCTTGCCTTGGTTATAAAAGCTATTTATTACATTTTAGTGCCAAGTTCAGTTAAACTTTCTAAAACAAATGGCTGAAAATGGCAAATATTGGTCACAAATGGATATTTTCTATACCGCTCAGATTGCTGGAGAGGTCTTGAGTCACATTCTTCAAGCAGTTCATTACAGTTCCATAAGGTTCTGTCAGTGGAGGAACTTGCACAGTAACTGTGAATTCTATCATACGGTTCAGAAGTCTGCAGCAGAAAAGAGTTGTGTTAATGTCATACAACCCTATGAAAAACAATTAATTACAGATTTTGCCATGTAAAAATACTAAGGTGCACTGTTTTGTATTAAGCCGTGTTTTTATTGTAGCATGAAAGAGCAAATACATAAAAGTTCTATGTTGTATGATGGAACTATGCAAATGATAATATTAATAAAAATAAAAATAATAGCATGGCCTCAATTATTAAAAATCAAGTGCATTCTTTCTGGTTGACACTAAAGCCTTGAATCCCTCATAGATTTTGTTTCCTAGGACTCCATCAACTATATCTTAGAACCTGAATTCCCAGCTATATGTGTTTGCCATACAAGGCATTTAGGAAGGGGATTACTCTTACTGCTAGATTTATTTTATATTCCAGATATTGGATTATGACCCCTCATTTAGCTTTATGATGACTGTGGTGGTTAGGCAAAGCTGGAAATTCTAGCTTGAAGACCACACTGCAGGGGCAGTCTAAGAATCCAGTAGGTACTTCAATCTATTGTCATCCAGCCATGTTATTTTTTGAACCTAGGTGGAATTTGAGGCAAATGGGCTTTATAAATGATTGTTCTACTAAAAGTAACTTACATAGATGTGCTTTTGTTATAATTAACCATCCCAAAAATAATACATTACATTGAATGCACACTAATATATTTGATATTATCTAAAGGAATTATGCAATTAGACAAATATGGGAGCTATCATTGCTGGCTTCTTTTTATATTTTCTCGATGCCTAGCTTTCATGTTGATCAAATAGTTTTGGTGTTTTTTAGTATCTTGCCTAGGTCAGAGACCTAGCTAGAGATAGCCAAGTAACTGGCATTTGCAAAAAAAGATCAGCACTGGTAGCCTAAATATTTTTCTTAGCAGTTGTTTGCTTTAATCTAGCCTTAGTGATCTAATAAGTGCAAGCAAAGCTGCAACTTGAAACACTTTTTTAGGAAATTGATCTATATGAGAGGCGATTACATGGTTATAATGAGATTCTTCAAGCATCAAAATTACTGTACATGTTATTGCAAGCACAGATTTCCTGACAATTTCTACAATTGAACACAACAGTACACTGCTTACAGTGCATATGCTAAATGCTTAAGAAAATAAAGGGCAAATATCATGGCAGATCATGCAGTTAAGGGGATTAGTCTAAGGACCTGTGCCAATGGTATTTTTTCACATCAGAACTGCTTTTCTCCACATACAAGACTCTAAGAAGGCAAACTTAGATTGAAGCAGACTTAAAATCAACTGATAGTCAGAAGGAGGTCAACTGCAGATCATGTTGCCGGTCAAAAACTTTGAATTATCCCAGAAGCCTTTTTAAATTAGCTTTGAAATGCAAGTTAAATGCACCTGAAAGTAAACTGCATTGGCCAATTGACACAAGCCCTAAGGCTACTCATACATATGATACTGCTTTTTATGTGGTACTCATTTTTTGGTAAAAGTTTTGGCTTATATTAGTGATATTTTTCAGGTAAATGTAACCAGAAAACTCAGTCTGTCGACTTAGAGAATTCTGTAACGAGAGATTTTTTTATCCAAAGAATCAGTCAAGCATTGACTGTGAGATGATTTAATGATAACTATACAAAAGGCCATTTTCTATCAATTTCAACCAAAATTAAGCTGATTGAAATCACACGATTCAATTTGCATTTTAACAACTGATTGAAATTGCTAGAAAATGGCATATGTAAGGTCAGCTTTAAGCATAGAATAACACTAGAACACAAAAGTATTGGACATGTAACAGGTTAAAAAGGTCTACTTACTGCTGAGTGATACCGGTGGCTGTACCTTGGTTGAATGTGCTGCTGGACAAATTAGCCACTAGGTCAGATAACATGGAAATTCCCTCTGAGTATGAAGTAGCATTGAGGGTTCTTGACAGCATAAGCAAAAGATCCCTTTCTGTAGCAAGTATCTGTCCCACTGTGATACTTTTTGTAAAACTAGGGATTATTTGATTTACAGGTATATTTTCTATCCAGTCCGCAATATAGGATTCATTACTAAATATCTTCAGTTCTTGGATAAAAAGTTTATAAACACCTCCAAGCATGATCTCCTGGGAAATATTTTGGGAGCTAATGGCATCAGAAACAAACAAGATGATCTTCTCTAAACCAGTAATGTAATTTACTATATCAGCTGATGTGTTGATTGCCAGGTATGGCAAAATGTTCTTAAATGTTTCTAGAGGTGAAATCCAGGTAGTTATGTTTTCAGGTTGTATATGAAAGCTATCACAGACCAGTAGACTGAAGTTAGAAAGTAATCCTTTATCCAGATATGTGTTTGTTGGATCAAAAGCTGTCCAGATAGAGTGAAAGACGTTGGCCACTGCACTTAGGGCAGAAGCACATTCTGATGTTGAGGACACAGTGTAATTTATTACTGGATAATTTTTCATTAAAGAAACAATTGCCTGATAAATCTGGATTGTTTTTATATCCAACCCACTGTCTATGAGTATAATTGCTTTTCTCAGTTGATCCAATGCAGCCAGGGAAACATCAATATTGGCAGCCGTCCAGTTCATGGCAAGAAGTTTATTTAAGATTTGCCATGATTCAAACCATCCTGGTTGAACAGTCATATTCACAGTTGCTGCAACTAGCTCATTAATGTATGCATCCAAAGATGAATTTATCGGGGCAAGAACATTGATGATCTTTGAGATTTGTGTCCACATCTGCTGCAAATCTGACATTTCTACGGGGGAACTATAATGGTCAATGAGAAACTGAATTAAAATGTGCATTGGGTTGGATTGGTTTAAAAACATTATATTTAGAATATTTAATAACTGAGTTTCCTGCTGAAATGTAGAATTGTGAACTGGCATGTTGTTACAGATAAAAGTCAGGCTATCATTCAGTGACTGGATGAGTGGTATTTGTAAACCTGATATCTTTGTTAAATCTGCCAGAATGCTTATGGAGAGCCTCATTGCTTGCATTAGGCATGCCAACTCTTCAGCCAGTGGATGCAAACTGTCTTTACTGCAGACATCATTGAAAACAGGAGAGCTCTTCAATGCCAGATAGATCATATCTCCTAGTGAGTGGTTACTGATTGAGCTAATTTCAGAACTGTTATAGATTAAATGCCAGTCACATGTTGTGTTCTCTAGTGTCAGGTTGGTTGTGGCATTTTTGAAAACTGTTTGCACAAGTATTTGTAGAACGTCCTGTGGGGAGCAGCTACCAGTATAAACTTGGGTCCAATTGCCCCCTAGGAATGGTTTCATAGCCATATAGAAGACATCCAGCAGCTCAGCTTCCATTGCAGAAATGTTTTGGAATGGTACCCAGTTCCAGTCACCCTGAACTAACATGTACGTAAAGTTGTATATTTCATAGATGGCTTCTTTTCCTATTGTCCCTTTTGCCTCAATTTCATTAAGGATCCTCATACCTTCCTTTACTATTGTGAGGATTTTCTCAGTGGTGATATTGCTGTAAAATTGGTATGCCAATTCAAGCCCCTGTACACCTTGTATGGTTTGTAGTACTTGATTAATGGATGATAGGATAAATGATATGTTGTTTCTGTTAATTTCTTGTAGTAGCAACAGAGCTATTTCAGCATCTTTTTGGATGCTCTGATTCATAAACAGATTTCTAATAAAAGAGATATTCATAAAACTCTGAATTTCTGTGCCAGTTTGCTGGATAAGACCTTGTATTGGCTTATCTGACATAGTTAAACTCAAAATGTTCAGCAGATCTGTTACAATGGAGGTTCTATTAAATGAGGTAATCAGTTCAGAAATGCTGATTAGCCATTTTTCAGTTGCATTAATTTGAATGATTGCTGTTGAACTATTGAACCCTTCAGACTTGCTTTTTGCCCAAAGTAGCAACCAATTGAGAGTATCCAACTGAAACTTTATGTTTTCCAGAATATTACTGATATTATGTTGTAACACATCAGTAAGGGAGTACATACTGATTTCAGAATCAACTTTTTGTATCACATCAAATAGAATGCTGATGGCTAGGTCTGTTGTATTCAAACTGAAGTTAAATATACCAATATCCTTTACGATTGTAACAGTATTGACCAGAGATGTGTTTATTGCTTGAAGTATTGGGTAGTGGTACTGAAGTGCTAGCATTGTGACATTATAGAGGTCATCAAGTTGTTGAGATGCTGACAAATTACTACTGAGTTGACTTAACCATTGTTCAGCAACAGAATAGATGATTCCTACATTTTCCTGAGTTGACTGTGCTAGTGGTACCAACTGAAGGAGATGTATAAGTTGAAATGTTACATTCAATTTGCACTCTATATCAGTTTGATTTGTACAAGTATAACTGTGGATTATATTTTCTGTTTGAAGAAGGAATTGTGTGATGTTGGTAGACGTTAGTACTTGGAGAATATTCTTCAGAGATGTAGATATTGTGTTATTTAGATTATCTTTCATTGTTGTGTTAAGTAGCAACTTCGTGAGCATAAGAATTTCTTCATAAAGGTTGGTTTGATTTGTAGAAGCATTCAACGAATACCCTGTTGCATATGACAGCACCAGAAACACTTTATTAATTACTGCAATCTGTGACTGGTTGTAGGATCCAAGCTGCAGAAGAAAGCTGTTTATTAGAGTTTCATTCTGTGTTATTAACTCCAGCTGTGTCACATCAGAGACAAACTTCTGTACTCCATCAATTAGTCCTGTACACATCATAGGTGTGGTACTACACACCTGCATGGATTGAATGAGGAGGAGAGTGGCATTGGCCACTTTTTCAAACCTGTCCCGTTCAGTTGGTTGTATGTACTGTGAAATTAATCCAACAAGCCAAGAAGACAGATTGTAGGTGTCTGTGCTTTCATTTAATAGAATATGTGAATGGAATAATGGTAATATTTCAGCAACAGCTTTACTGAGATCACTTGACTGTGTATTCATTGAACTTAGAAGATACTGTAAAAAGTTAAAAATAAATTTTGATGAATTTTGCATCTGGTTACTTACATCCATGTAAATGGGCAAGTACCTAGTAATAATGTTAGAAATATCCTGAATATTTATGGTGTTATTCAGCTGGGCCAAATCATTGAACATATTTAGTGCATTCAGATAGACTTTTATATTTGGGATGTTATTGGAAGCAATGACACTTTTTACCAGTTTGACTATTTGCAATATACGATCTGTTTGATTCAAAGAGGATAAAATATTGACTATTTTGTCTTGGTCAGTTGATATATCAAATTGGAATATTAATGTCTGCACAAATATTTCTAGCTCCCTGATTGTATCCTGATTAGTTACTTCAAGTAGGATTCTGGTCACATTCAGCACAGTTTGTAAAATCTCTGTCAGCTGTGCATTCTCTGTTTGTGGAAGGAAAGCTGTAAGAAGATCTTCCAATACTGTTTTCAGCGCAACTACTGATCCGTTGGGTGCAAGAAGGGTAAATGAATTACTTACAGATTCTATATCTTTTATTATAAGACTTATCTGTTGGTAATGATTCATAATCCACTGCCTTATAGTCTGCATGGTGTAGGCACCTGGGGATGTAACTGAAGCGCCTGTCTGATTTTCATGCTGAACCAATAACCAGTTTACTGTATCCAACTCCAGTCGTAAAATCTCCAAAACTTCAGTGAGGTTTAATTGTGACAAACTGGAAAGGATAAAGATGTTTAGTTTAGAAGTAACTGTTGTCATCTCAGAGAGCAGGTTCATGGCAAAATCCGACTCATTTAAATTTAAATTTAGTACACCCATATCCTGTAACGCTTGAACAATCCCTACAAGAGATGTGTTTATTACTTGCATTGTCGGCTGGTACTGAATCGCAAGAATTGTGACATTATAGAGATCGGTGAGCTGCTGATATATGGAAATGTTACTATTCAGTTGACTTAGCCATTGTTCTGCTACAGAAGATATAGCTGCCAGTTTAGTTAGTGTTGTCTCCTCCAGTGGCAATTTGTTCAAGAATTGTGTGAAATGAAATGTCATATTTAGTTTGCACTGTAATAGTTCTACATCAGAATTGATTCTACAATTGTAGGTGCGGAGCAGGTTTTCTGACTGAAGAAGAACTTGTGTGATGTTGGTCGATTTTAGCATTTTTATGATGTTCTGCAGGGATGTAATAGATGTGATGTTTATATTGTCCCCATTAGTTGCATTCAAAAACCATCTTGTCAATGTGAAAAATTCTTCAAAAATTCCACTTCCATTGTTAAAAAAATCATATGGAGATCCTGATGCCTGTGACAGCATCAGAAAAATGTTATTGATCAGTGTAATCTGTGACTGATTAAAGGATCCAAACTCTTCCAGAAGAGAACTGTTTACCAGAGTTTTGTTCTGGACCATTAACTCCAGTTTTGTCACATCAGATACAAACTTTTGTATGTCTTCAACAAATCTTGTGCAGGTCATTGGTGTAACACTGCATGTCTGTATGAGGAGCAGACTGGCATTAGCTGCTTGTTCAAATCTGTCCTTTTCTGATGGCGGTATGTACTGAGAGATCAGGTTGACAATCCTAGAAGCCAGATAACTAACATCAATGCTTCCATTCAAAAACATATTGGATTGGAAAAATGGTAGTATATCTACAACAACTTGGTTAAGGTTAGATTGTTTCTCTGTCAAATTATTAAGATACTGCCATAGATTAAGAATGACATGTAGATCTGCTTGTGTCTGGTTCATAGAGTCTGAAAAAATGGATAGGTATTTAGTAAAGATTGCTGAGAGATCTTGCATATTTGTTGTGTTATTCAGTTGGATCAAATCGTTATACATCTTCAGAGCATTTATGAACATTTTTCCATATTGCATGTCCTTACCTATGGCACCCTGGATAACGTTGGCTATTTTGAAAATAAAATCTGTCTCATTTAACCTAGAAAGGATATTAAAAAGTGTGGATGGATCATTTGATATACTGAACTGAAATACAGAAGCTTTCAAGCTGTTAATAAAAGTTTCAAGTCTTTTTAATGTATCCTGGCTAGTTATTTCTAGCAAGAGTTCTGTCACATTTAGTACAGTTTCTAAAGACTCTATTAGCTGAGCATCTTCAGTTTGTGGAGGAAACAGCGTCAGGAAATCTTCCACTATTGCTTTTAGTGCATCAATGGTTGTATTGGGGGATATGCTGTTAAAAGAACGAATTAAATCTTCCATGTCTTTTACTATTATGGTTAATTGCTGGTAGTTCTGTATAATCCATTGGGTTACTGTGTGCATTGTATAGGCTCCAGGAAAACTGGCTGAAGTTCCTGTCTGATTTTCTGCTTGAAGCAGTAGCCAGTTTATGGTGTCCAACTCCAATTTTATTATCTCTAATAGTTCACTAATATTCAACTGGGATGAATTGTAAACACTGTACACAATTTTGGATTCAACTTTTACCATCTCAGAGAGCAGGTTTACAGCAATATCATATCCAGGTAAACTTGTATTTAGTAGTAAACCCATGTCCTGTAGTATATGCACAAAATTCACCAATGAAGTGTTCATTGCTTGTAGTGTAGGATAGTACTGAAATGCTAAAACTGTGACGTTGTAGAGATCAATAAGCTGTTCATAAACTGAAGCATTGATATTAAGCTGGCTTAGCCATTGCTCTGCTATCGAAGTTATAATTGTTAAGTCTTCATGAGTTGATTGTGCCAAGGGCAGCAGATTCATGAGTTGAGTTAATTTAAAAGTCACATTAAGTTTGCACAATAGTGGGTCTGAATCAGTTTGGTTCATACATATATAGGCATGTAGAAGGTTTTCTGTCTGAAGAAGAATTTGTGTAACATTAGCAGAATTGAACACATCTACAATATCCTTTAGGGATGAAAGAGAAGTGATATTTAGATTATCCACTATTGTGGTGTTTAAGAGTAGATTTGTCAAAGCTGAAAACTCTTCAAAAAGTGCATTTCCATTTGTAGAATTATATGGATGTCCCAATGCATATGACAACACCAGAAATACTTCATTGATCATTTTAATCTGAGACTGGTTAAAAGATCCAAACTGTAGGAGGGAGTTATTTACTAAAGTTGCATTCTGTGTCGCCAGCTCCAACTGTATTAAATCAGACATGAACTTCTCTACTACTTCAGTAAGCCCAGTACAGGTCATGGGTGTAATATTACATTCCTGGATAGACTGGATGAGTTGGAGAGTAGCATTTGCTGCATTTTCTAATCTGGTCTTTTCCTCTGGTGGTGTTAACTGAGAAATAATCCCAACAAGCCATGAAGAGAGATTACGAACATCAATGCTTTCATTTAGCAGAAATTGGGATTTGAAAAGAGGCAGTAAATCTACAATTATTTTGCTGGTATCACTGATCTGTGTATTAGTTATATTAGTAAAATGTTGCCACAAATTGAGAATGGGCATTAGAGAAGTTTGTGTTTGGTTGCTTGTATCTAAGTAAATATGCAGATATTTAACTAGGATTGAAGAGAATTCTTGAATGTCAGTGCTGGTATTTATGTGGACAAATTCTCCGAACATTTCCAATGCACCCATAACCATCTTAAAGTACTTCATATTATCGTAAGTAGGTACAATCTGCATAATATTGCCAATGATATTCATGAAATCTGATTGATTTAGGGTATTTAGAAGATGTACCAGTATTGCAGATTCATTTGAGATGCTTTGTGGAATATTCATGATGGTCAGGCTGTTAATTAACGTTTCAAGTTCACTCAGAATTTTAGTCATGTTAACATACTGAAGACCCTCATCAAGTAAGAGTGAAATGTTCTTATTTTGTGCCAGTAAGATCTGAAATAGGTCATTTAGTACTATGTTCATGGCTTTTTCTATAGTATTAGTAGTCACATTTGACGGGGTTTCAGAAATGATCATATCAGTAATATTGAAGACAAGCTGTAGGAAATGTTCCAGTATGAAGGCATTCTCAGAGCTGGCGGAACCATTGGTAGGCCAAAGATGACTGATTGTAGAGATGATCACATTCTCCAAACCATTTTGTTTAAAGGAATCCCACACTTTATTCAGGAATCTAGAGAGAGAAGAGTAACCATGCTTATTATGTAGTGGTATACAGCCACTTAATTGCCTTTAATTGTAATATATTTAAGAAAAGCTTATTCATACATTTAAAGCAATCTAGCAGCTACTTGGGTACATTCCCAAACACTATGCCTTTAAGTAGTAGAGAAATATTAATTCTTCTTTAATCCAAACACTGCTCCACTTTGTATAGTAAAATGAATCACTCACCAGACATTTGTGGCCAATAGAGGCCTGCCAAGCCTTAAAATTAGAACCATGAAGGTATCCCCACTAAGCAGCAAGGCTGCCACTTATCACAGGATTTGAAAACCAGTGGAGATTATTGTAGAAGTGTTGCCTACTACAGTGATTTCCATTTTCCACTAGGGTCCCACAGGTATGACACATATATACTTAGATTGGTCCAAGCTGGATCAATGTAAATATGTAAAAATTACTATACCTGCATTTCAGCTTTTTTCTTCTTTTTTTTAATTTTTTCTCTTTATTAATGTATTTTTTTTGTTCATTTCCACTTATATATTACAAAAAATTTAATATGAATAACAAGTGTCTAATTCCTTCATCATCATAATCTTGTAACTGTACTTTTCTAGATAAAACAGTTAAACATGAGCAGAGGTCTTAGCTTGATATACTAGTCTCTCCAAGTAGCTAATTCTATAGCTAACCTTTTATATTTATATATAGTGTTAAAGTCTAAGTTTAATCACATAAATAAAAAATAAAAACTGAAATCAGCACAAGGGACATTACTTACTACTAATCCGTCCTGTCCTGCTTTTCTTGAAATCTTCATCCTCAGACCCACCCCTACCCCATGTTTGCCCTTTCTGTCAAGCTCTAATTATACTACAGCTTCTATTATTGAAATTTGATGTATGAATGAAGGAGGTGGACCTTTTAATCATCTGCCTGTCCTCCAATTATAGATAACATTATTTTTATAGTAAGCATAGTACAGCTTCTATGAGTTGAGGATCTGTGAGGAAAGGGTGGGTAAAGTTAGGCACACTTGATGAGTCTCTGTCACAGTTCCCTCAGATCTATTAACCCCCGCCCTACCAAAAGTTGGTGGGGGCAGTTGGAGGATGAAGATTTCAAGGAAAATAGAGACCAGCAGCATAAGGGACACAGCAAATTAAAGTGATAATAAAGGCTTATGTGTTTTTTGTAAATGTTAAACTTACCTGCGCTGTGAAATAGTTTTGCACAGAGCAGCCTCGATCCTCCTCTTCTTGGGTCTCCTGATTCCTCCCCCTTGCCGATTGCCCCAAAAGCAAGCCACTTGTTATAGGGGCACTCATGCATGCTCACTCCCCAGCTGCCTCTGTGTGTCTATAAGACACACAGAGCACTACTCGTCCCCCCCCACCCCCGCAGCCGGCAATACATTACAGCAGCGAGCAAGTTTTGATGACATTTTTTCCTTCAGAAATGTCAGTATTGCTGCAGGCTCCATACATCGTACAGATGCACCACTTTACAGGCAGACTAAGGGTCCCCCCAGGCACGATATTTAAAGGAATTTTTCATTGTTATTGTTTCACTTTAACTACTTGCCGACCGCCGCCTGACTATTTACGGCGGCGGTCAGCCCCTCCCAGACAAAGTGACCTACCGGTACGTCACTAGCCTGGGAACGAATAGGGGGCTCCCGCGCGCCGCCGGAGGCGCGCTCCCGCCCCCGCTCGTACCCGACGAAGCCGGCGCGTGTGACCGGCGGACCCAATGTCCGCCGGTCACTCGCAATCGTCGGGCAGAGAGGGAGAAAGGCAGGCGGCTAGTGTAAACAAAGCCGCCTGTCATTCTCCCCTGTGTAAAAACACAGATCACTCGGTCCTGCTATGTAGGACCGTTGATCTGTGCTATTACACCACTAGCCACATCCAATGACAGTTAGAAACACGCCCCTAGGGACACACTTAACCCCTCCCTCTCCAATAAAGTTAACCCCTTCCCTCCCAGTGTCATTTTTACAGTAACAGTGCATATGTATAGCACTGATTACTGTAGTAATGTCACTGGTACCCCCAAAAATGTCAAAAATGTCAGTTAAGGGTCCGATCTGTCCGCCGCAATGTCGCAGTACCGCAAAAAAACCCGCAGATCGCCGCCATTACGCGTTAAAAAAACAACAAAAATGACAAAAATCTTTCCCTTAGTTAGTAAACGCAATAACTTTTGCGCAAACCAATCAAAATATGCTTATTGTGATTTTTTTTACCAAACATAGGTAGCAGAAAACAAATTGGCCAAAAATTTAAAAAAAAATTGATTTTTACATTTTTTTTTGGGGGGGGGGGGGGAATTTCATATAAAAAAATGTGAAAAATATTGTTATTTTTGCAAAATTGTCGCTCTTTTTTTGTTTATAGCGCATGATCAAAAAATCGCACAGGTGATCAAATACCACCAAAAGAAAGCTCTGTTTGTGGGAAAAAAAGGACGTCAAATTAGTTTGGGTACAGTGTCGCATTATCGCGCAATTGTCCGTTAAAGTCACGCAGTGCCGAATCGCAAAATACCCCCTGGTCAGGAAGGGGGTAAAATCTTCCGGGGCTTAAGTGGTTAAGCATCATTAAAATAACTGCTCCTGTAAACACGATAATTAAAAAAAAAAATTTGTATTGATATATGTCCCCCAGGGCAGTACCCAGGTCCATATACACTTTTTATGGCAATAACTTGCATATAAGCCTTTAAAATGAGGACTTTTGATTTTTCATGTTCGTGTCTCATAGACTTTAATAGAGTTTGCATGTTCACTAGAACTTTTTCCCTGTTTGAGATGTTCTGGTGGGAACTGAACAAGGGGGTGTTCAGCCCATCATTATTCATTGCTAGTGGTACAAGCTGGGGGAGGATATACACATTTTTCGTGACCTTGTGAGTTCCCTCTTGCCTCCCAGGCTTTACCTGTGAAGGATGTATACTGTTGGAGTCCTCTAACCTCCCAGGTCTGCTGCCTAGGAAAGGGTGCATGTGCTTTGCGGTGCAGGTCTAGAACCTAAAGAGCCTGCACTAACATGCCGGGCGGTACAACCAGGAGGAGTGAGACTAAAACCAGGATGGAAGCCCTCATCCATACGGACTGTGATCATTTCTGTAGTCTGTGATTAGTTCTCTTTTGGGTTATCCTGTGCCCTAGCCCTCTTTCCTTTCAGGCTTGTACGAATATATTTCCTTCAAGCAAAAACTAAAAGAGTGAAATTCAGTTAATTAGTCACCTTACAAGTGTTGGAACAGCTGTGGGACAGTTTACCTCCTGAAAGATTAGGAGGGCCAAATTAACTCAGCAACTCCTTAGGGGGTGAGCACCACCCATCTGCATGAGTGTAGTACAGAGCTAGAGAAAATAATATTTTCCTTGGCCAAAATACTGAAGTGACATACTTATCATCAGTATGTTAACACAATGGGCAGACTTTGCCAGAGAAAACTTCTTTCTAGAAATGAAAAAGGTTTGAAAAGTCAGGTTTCCATTCTTGTCTCTGACTCCACTGCAGAGATTTCGTTTATACCCTGGGACACCAGGACAATAAATTTAATTTATAAGTAAAGTTAACATAGGAAGACATACACAGCAATAACATTTTCACAGAGGTTCTAACCTTTTGCTACTCTACTAAAAAGACTTTTGTTGCTATCTCTGTTTACCTTGGAGAAATTACTAAAGCAGCCCATAGATAATTCATTTATTTTTTGTTCAACCAAATGTGTGGATGGGGGAATTCTCCCCGCTGTGCCTTTGTATTCCAACAGTGAGGACACTTCCCTGCTGTCAGAACACACTGATCATTGCAGGCTATAGTGGGGAAAATTTGAGAAGGCGGTTGTACAGAAATAGATTGGTAGATAAACTACTGTACAACCAGCCTACCCCTTACATGAATCAAAATTCTGCTGAACCGGCCAAATTTTGATCCATGGATGGCTGGCTTAATCACTCAATGTCCATCTGATCCCGTATCAGAGGGATAGGAATTTCAGAGGAAGTATCACCAATGGAGACACAAACATTTAAAAATTCTGACAGAGAATTTACTCTCTTTGACATTCTATCCACAACAAAAATAATAGTTTTGGTTGGATTTGAATTTTAAATTACAACAATTCCTAGAACAATTCAAGAACTAACCTTTCTTGTAGAGATGCATTTTGAGTTGTGTTTATAGAAATTCCCATAACATCCAGGGCAAAGGATATCCAAACATCATATGATGAACCATTCTGTAATTTAAGCATATTTTGTATGTCCTGGATTATTTCCAAAAAGAAATTCTGTGTTTTGAACAAAATAAGTTCTTTGTCAGATGAAGATGTCCAGGCAAGATCCACTAAGAAATAAACCAGTTTATTTAAAACTGTGTTCTGTGCCCAGTTGGGTGAGCTTGATGTCTTATTGAACAACTCATTTATATCTGATACAATGTTCATAATGGAGGTTATCTTGCTCTGGGATATAGTTGGGTCTGCTATTAAGTCACTTGCCACCTCGATGATGTTATCTGCTACAGTAAAATACTTTCTTACACTGTCTGGTACAAGAGGTGTTACAAAGGCAACAAATTCTCTGGAGGTGTGAAGAATGTTGATCCAGTTATTCTGTAAATTATTCCCTTGTAATAAGTTACAAATATCCATTGTAAAATTTGAAACCAACGTATTGACTGGCCATGTGGTAGAGGCACTGGTCATTTGTATCATTATATATACAGAATTAATTACTTTGGAAATGCCTTCACAGTCCATAGTTAAGAAAGGTTGTAACATTTGTGTTAAATTCATGGGTCCAATACTAATAGTCTGATTGAAAATATCTACAAACAGCTCATAGAGGTGAAAGATGTCTGACCCATCAGTGATGTTATGAGAAGACAAGACATTCTGTAAAGCCTTCAGTATTTCTTCAACCTGTGAATTATTTAAATTCCCTTCCATTAGACTGTTTATAATTTGCCAAACTGTTGTAAATTCCGACCTATTGAATGTGTTGAGACCTTGAATAGGGTTGTTTTCATTGGGAATATGTGTTGCATTTATCCAATTTCCCAATTGGCTCAGTATAGTTGTGTTTGATTGGTTTTCAATTAACATTTGAACAAGTTCGAACAAAGTATTGGTTTTATTAGCCTGTGGCTGTAGTGCCACACTGGATGCTGTTCCGTTAATAGCTGACATCACAATGCTTAAAATGTTTTGAAGAATTTTCTGTTCCTCTGAAGATTGACTGAAGATTTGATTTTCCAGTGCTTGAATGGTAACATTTTCTAGGCCACTTTCTTTGAAAGATGTTAAAATATGTTCCAGTACCCTTATAAAAAAAAAAAAGAAAACATTTCTTCACTATAGATATGTGCATTGAACAAAAATATTGTGTTTACTTAATTAATTCAGCCACTACACAGAATCAAACCTAGCTTTGGTGTCAACTTTATAATGTTCTGTTACTTTTAAAGCAGCTTAAACCTATGTTTTCTTCCTACCGTATTTGTCTGGTATACTTTTTCAGGATTTACGTATAATTATTTTGTTTCTGTGGAATTTCTCTTAGTTTTTAAGAAACTGGTTGGCCACTTTCAGTATCTGAAGACCATTTATGTTGCCCCCAGATTTTTGGTCTGACTGTTTCTGAGAAGTTATAATCCCCTGTATCTAAAATAAAAGTTTTTTTGCCATCTTTGTCCTGTTCATGAAATTTCCTTTTGTTAGTGGGAATCCCTCCAAAGTGAAGTCAGTCTTTTATACATCTGTCACCAAAACAAGTGTCCCCATTGGAAAATTCCCCCTCTATTTCAAATTTGGTGGCAACTCAAATTTTTAGATTTTTCCTCACTTTCAAGCTCAGTAACAATGTTCATATGAACATATATGACATGTATAGAGAATGAATCTCCCTAGTAGGGATACATGCAGCAAAAAAAAAAAAAAAAAGCTAATGTAACTGTGATTCTAATCCCTCCCCACCCAAACCCTAATAAAAGGTTTTTCCTTAAGACAAACTTTAGCTTGTCAAATTGGCCTATCAACTAAGTGTATATGTGGCACATAGCTGGGGGTAGGTATTATTACATCGGTAGCTAGGATCCAAAAATATTGTACATATATCTGACAACAGAGTAAGAGACAGTCACCCCTGTGTTTGGTCATAAACTGTTTAGAGACATGGTGTGAGCCTGCGTTCAGGTTATAGATTGCCTTCAACTAGAGATATTTAAAAAAGTAAAACTTTAGAGGTTACTGTGTCTTTAAAGTGTAACTAAAGGCAATATATATATATATATATATATATATATATATTTTCATTTTGGATAGAATAAGAAAGGGCTTACAGCAGAGATTTCCTTTTACTTCCTGTCCCATAGTCCCATATCCAGAGCAGGAAATTAGAGGAAATTAGAGGGGGCACAGACAGCAATAAAAACTGACAGGTGTTCTATTCCCTCTTTACAATATCCAAAACAAAACAAAATGTTGCCTTTAGTGACATTTTAGAAGTTTTCCTTGCTTGTTGTAATGTGCATTTTTCTACTGTGAATGACAGTAAAACATGCAACAATTAAACATGGGAGCTACCTGATATTCAAAATTCTGCTAGTCTGTTAAATCACAGAAGGAACTTGATACCAGCTACAAGTACATGAGTACCACTTATCCAAGGGTGGCCATACACGGAGAAATTTTTTTTCCTGCAACCACGGGTTGCTGTAGCAGCCACTAGCAATAATCGCTGGTAAAAACCTGGCATGTTGGTTGTACCCCAGCTCATTAATCGATCAACATGGTTCAAATCTCGGGGCGGTTCAGCATTCGAACCGTCTATGGCCAGCCTTAGCTACCTGTAAAGATGATACTATCTATCTTTTTCCAAGCCTGTCCTATCCAAAATTACTTTCTCTTGTTACATTTGGAAAAAGTAAGCCTATTCAAGTATATATGCACCCATTGTTTTAGCTTAGATGGAATGACTAGTCTTAACTGTAGTTTTTTTAAAAGTTGATGGCTGCGCTGGAATGACCTGCTCGATAGAGGGTCTGTGGGTGGGTGGTAGGTGAGAGAGGGCCACTTGGGGAAATTAACTCCCAATCAATCTGGCCCGACTGGATGAAAAAAGGCAGTGGACCCTTGTTAAGGGGTCTAGGCTGCTACCTTAAGATACAACCTAGTGGTCATTTCCAAAGTTTCCAGTGGTAGTCGATTAAAGAAGTGCCCAAAATCAGCAATAAGAATCCCGCTTAGATCAAAAGATCATCATTTTTTTAGTAGCTGAACATGTTAAAACCAACGCATTTCAGGGGAACAGAGACCCCCCCTTCTTCAGGGCGTAAATGTTGCTATTTGAATCTGCAACTGACAGCAACAACAATGATCATTGGCACCAGTGAAAATTAAATACAGCTGTTGGATGGGGTTTAGATCTGACAGGTAAGTAAGTAGTCTGAACTGTGGCATTAAGCAGTTGTTTGAGGGCATTAAGCACTATTAAGCAGTTGTTTGAGGGCATTAGGCAATAGGCACTATGTAAAATGGCATACTGTGGTTTTAGAAAGCCACAATGTAGAAACAGTACTCTTTACGGTGGCAGACAACTAAATATTAGATGCATGAAATGCTTTACCTGTCAACATTGGAACAAAATGCATGGAAATGTAGCAATTGTGCTGAACACTGGTCTGAACATTATGGAATAATATATTTAAAATACTCCGAATTTTTCGTCATGACTGCAACATTCTATACTTTATATAGCTAGCATGCTCTTGTTATTATATTTGCTAATCTGCAGTCATCTATATGAAAGTAGAACGCAAGTGACACAGATTATTAGATTCAAATGCCCAAGAAACAATTTAGTATTTATAAAATACTTAGTTGCTTCTGTAAAAAAGTATACATTTTAATGATGTTTCTGGCTCGATGCAATTGTTGAAAGTAAACAGCCAGAAAAAGCAACATGAAAAGGATCCGTCAGAGTGCAATGATTTAAAAGACTGATACGTGTGTCATTTTTAAAGATTCTGTTTGCAAGACATGCCAATCAATTCAATGACATAAAAGAAAGTACCCAACCCTTTGTAAAGTGACAAGATCTGCAAGAATCAAATGATTTTCATACTTTAAGTTAAGCTATACATGTCATTTTGATGGGAAGAATACATGCTATCGTTTAACATGAAATATTTCACTGAGTTGGTTAGCAAGGTTATCTGTGCTATCAGAATGTATTCTGTATCTTTATTTAAACATTCCCTTTTGTTTTATTGTAGGTTAAAAAAAATAAAAATGGGAGAGGGGGTGCACGTGCGCATAGCTGACCAAGATGGTCAGAGATTTAGAGGCCGGCCCTGCTCAATGGATGCATTTCTTTTATAGATCACCCATAAATATATGTACAGCAGTTCCTAGGGAACCTAAAAAACAGGAACAGGCAAAGTTGCAGGAGGCGCTGGGTCATGAATCCTGCAAAATGGCACGGCAACATTCTTAGCTGAGGAAGAGACCTAATTTTTAAGGGAACTCTGCTGAACTAGGAATACTATATTCTTGCATTAAAATACATAGAGCAGCGCTAATTTAACAAGAACCAATAATGATAATAAAGTTGGTTATATAAAGTCCATATTAAAATCACAGGAAATGGCCGACCATTTTTCTGGTTGTCCACAGAAGCAACATCGCTGCTGAACTGTGTTTTTGATGCCTGTTACCTGCTCTAATACTTGTATCTGGGTGAGTGCATACCCTATGAGTTTTTTAAAAAAGAATTGGTTTTAAAGGATAATGCACTATGGGCCTATTTCTTTTCAATCTCTCCCCGATCTATGAGGTGTAAAGCTACTCAAGGAGGATTTGGCTATATGATATGCACCATCTCATTGGTATGTTTGGACACTGAAGATTGATAAGGCTGTGTTTTCTTATGGAGGTTTTGGCCTGAGAGGGTTTTAGCGGTCCCATAACCTCTTGCTGCTGCATCCCCGCCATCCTCTGGTAAGAGTCAGTATGTGGTGGCTGGGATTTCACTTCATGTCGTGTTGACTCACATTGTGGTGATAATATGCGGACCCTTCACCTGCACTTCCTGTGATTTTAATATGGACTTTATATAACCATATGTTATTATCATTATTGGTTCTTGTTAAATTAGCGCTGCTCTATGTACTTTATCTCATTTTGGACCTTCCAGTGTTTTGAGTTTAGCTGCTGATGTGTTTTTTCTAAAGGGCGCGGGGTGCTTTATTTATATTCTTGCATTGTTTACACTTTCTTGGGCTTTCTTGACATTGGAATGGTTATTCCCTTAGCATGATTGCATGTTTTTACAAGCTTCAGCTATGCTATTGCAATGGAGGTTTACCCCTCAGTTTCATCAATATGGTGACAGGAAATGCACTTTTGCCATTGTCACAGATATTTATTATGCTATGAATCCCCTCACACAATTTTGGTGTGTGGTACACCCTGCTATCCTTCCACACTGCTCTATGGACATACTTCCCCCTTTTGGAATGGTTCATTGGTTTATGGCCTTGAACAATGAAACAGACTGGGCTTCTTGGTCCCTTGCTCTGGATACTGTTTTTATATAATGGATTCCTACCACTGCTTGATATATTACATGTTCCTGGTTAGATTTAACACCTATGACTAGTGTGTGTTTCCTTGATGTACAGGAACCACAACATTATTTTATAGTTCTTACATTTGCTGTTCACAAAAGACCCTCACACACTGAAGCAAAATGTCTGCATACAGCTTTTGACTGAGGGACAGATCCTTTGGGAAAGGTGCAGACTCCCTGTAGATAGGAAAGCAAACCCCTCACATTGGAAAACAGCCTAATGCTTGACAGGTGTATTGGCTGCAGGCGCCAATTACGAACTCCATCTCTAATATTATACTTTAGGTATACTCTAAAGACCAGCCCACTCCATATGGTATTCTGGTAACACATGCTCTGCAACATGCTTTATTGTGCTTTGCAGAATACTGTGTTACTAGAGCTTATTAAAGCCATGCTTAAGGTTATTGGTTCTTAGTCCTTTCATGTTATGTTAAAACAAGTTACTTTTGACAAGGTGCACACCAGGATCACTACCCATTTTTTTTTAATTTTCATTTTCACTTAGCTGGATAGTATAGCTCATGTTATACGTCTGGTCACGTTTGTTAATGAGAGCTACTGCTCTTATATATGGAAGTGCAGTGTTGTTTATCTGCTCCTTCTCTCCCCTTACCTATTCACAGAATGTCTTGTATTCTGTGAGCTATAATATCCAGCTGAATGAAAGTGTAAATTTATATATACAACAGCAATGAAATAAATCTGCTTTCTTTTGAATAGGTCTCAGAGAAGGAGCAATTACCATTGAGCACTGTGGTGTATTGTAGCACAAGTTGATTCTGTAAGTGCACTGAGCCACCATTCAAAATGAATGCCACAGCAATGCACCACTCAGTGCTTGATGCATTACCATGCATCGTGGTAAAATACATGTTTTTCCAGGTATGAACAAGCTATGAATGTCCTTTAATTTCTCACCATACAAGGTTCTCAATAGGTAAAGAATAATTTCACCTTTGGTATCATGTCACATGTTCCACCCATTGCTAGGGTGGAACATATAACATGTTCCCACTCCTGCAGCCGCTCCCTGATCAGCTGCCTCTAGTGACAACAAGCCAGGGATCTTCTCCCCAGTCTTGCTGTCAACATTTTTTTTTAAAATGCGATCGTGTGGGGCTCCACCTGCCTGGCTGTGTCATTCATTCATGTGAATGGGAGAACTACAACTACCGACAGCCTTTTTGGCTGTCAGCTTGTAGTTCTCAATGAACTACCAGGGCGGTGTTGAGTGCTCTAGGTAGTTCATTGTCTTTTCCTGTAAGAGTGCCTACTCATATGAAGTATGAGGAGACAGCGTACACAGACAGTTTGCAGGAGTCCTATATTGCTTTCCAGGCTCTTAGTAAAAAAAATAGATAAATGTACATTTTTTTACCTGCAAAAAGATGTGCATTTATTATTATTTTTTTTTTTACAAAGGTGAACTTATCATTTAACCCCTTCTGGACCGGAAAGATTTTCCCCCTTAATGACCAGGCCATTTTTTGCAATTCGGCACTGCATTACTTTAACGGACAATTGCGCGGTCATGTGACGCTGTAACTAAATAAAATTGATGTCCTTTTTTTCCCATAAATAGAGCTTTCTTTTGGTGGCATTTGATCACCTGTGCAATTTTTATTTTTTGCGCTATAAATAAAAAAAGCGACAATTCTGAAAAAAAAAAAAAAACAATATTTTTCACATTCTGCTATATAACATCCCCCCCCCCCCAAAAAAAATGTAAAAATCAAATTTTTTTAAAATTTTAGACAAATTTGTTTTCTGCTATATATTTTTTGGTAAAAATAATTGCAATATACGTATTTTGATTGGTTTGCGCAAAAGTTACCACGTCTGCTAACTACGGGAAAGATTTATGTTTTTATTGTTTTTTCTTTTACTAGTAATGGCAGTGATCTGCGATTTTTAGCAGGACTGCGATGTTGCGGCTGACAGATCGGACCCCTAACTGACATTTTTGACACTTTTGGGGGACCAGTGACATTACTACAGTAATCAGTGCTAAAAATATGCACTGCCACTGTACTAATGACACTGGCAGGAAAGGGTTACCACAGTGGGTGATCAAGGGGTTAAATGTGAGCCTAGGGGAGTGTTTCTAACTGTATGGGGGTTGGGCTTTTGAAATAATCACAGAGACCTGTGATCCTATATAGAAGAATCACAGGCGCTCTGTGATCATTCCAGGGAGAAGAACGGTCAGCTGTGTGTTTACAACAGCTGCCCGTCCTTCTCTCTCAGTGGGGAACGATCGTGGGTGCCGGCGGCAATCCTAGGCGTGCGACCGATGTACAGTTACATCCGATCGCACAGGAGGGGCTGCCTGCCGCACATTTACATAAAGTAAATCTGCGGCCGGCGGTCCTTAAGTGGTTAATTGACACAAAGGGGTTTATTTACTAAGTTAGGGTCCTTTTCTACGGGCTTTGTGCCCGGCAGACTCAGTTTTGCTCAGCATGGTTTGATACACCGATCCCCACTGAGCAGGCGGATGACAAGTCCGTCTCCACTCTGTGTGCAGAGACCGTCCTGCCAGATCCCCGCTCTCCTCTATGGAAGATTAGATGAAAATGGACCGCCTGTCCATTTTCATCCGATCCTATCTAATCTGATCCTCCAGACGCACGGAAAATAGGGTTTCCATCCGTCTGGATTTAATGGTCAGGTTCAGATTGGGAGCAGCGGGTGTCAGTGAAGATGTCACCACTGACATCCGCTGCCCCATAGAGGTGCATGGAGCATCTGATCAGGTCCGTCTGACAAAACTGACAAGTGGACCTGATTGGAAAGCCTGTGGGAAAGGGGCCTAAGTGAGTGCAAAATCAGTCACAATTCTGCAGAGAAATCAATCAGCTTCCAGGTTTTATTGCCAAAGCTTAATTAAATAAGCTGAGGATAGAAGCTGATTGGTTTCTCTGCTGAAGTGTGACTGATTTTCACTCTCTAGCTTTAGTAAATAAACCCCTAATTGCCTTGAAGTAATAATATAGGAGCCAACCCATGAAAATAGTTTTCTCCTGTTTAAGAAATTTTCTGAACATATGCAGACATCACTTAGCACAACAACTCAGACTATACCCAGACATCCCCACATAACTGGAAACAAGAGTCTAACTTACTTTTGGGCAAGGCTTTCCGGGGGTAATGTGCTGTTCCGATTATTAAAGTAAATCTGTAATATGTCAGAAGCAATAGTAAGGATCTCTTCATAGCCTGTGATATTGAGGCTTCTAAGAAAGCTGCTCAATGCTCCAATTACATTGATAGTGATCTTGTCATCCATGGGGTCAGATCTGTTCAACAATGCTTCTTTTATTATGGCCTGTAAAGAGCTATGTAACACTTGGATAGATTGGTATACATCCGAGTTGCTTGTTGGTTCTTTTTGTTGTAAGAATTTCACTATGGATGTCAAAAATGTCTCAAAAGTGTTCATATTGGTATCATTCACGAACTTAGTGAAGGATGTTATGATCTCCTTAGCAGAATCTGCTGGTAACCCTGATGTTGATGTTATTATCATACTTGAGATGCTTTCCAATTCCTCTAGCCAATTAAATCCAGAGTTATTGCCAAGTATTAAATTGCAAGTCCATGAACTAAGGTTAGAACAAAACATGTCATTGACGGATAGGTTCATCGTATTGTGGTAAAAACTAAAAAGGTTCTTAAGTGAAATTACACAATTATCAACTGATGTGATATTCATATCAAAAAGAATCTGTTTTAGAAGATTATTTATCATGGAAAAGTTTCTGTCAAAAATGTTAACAAGTGATATATGTGGCAGGCTTGCATTCAGTGTGACAATGTCATCTGTAAGGTTCAGAACTCTGTTGACAACATTTAATAAACGAAGGATCTCTATGGGAAAATCTGTAGTCTTAAGGTAGGATGAAATATTGTTGACAGTGTTCAGCATTGATGATGCCAGTTGCCACCTAGTGGGACTTGTGCTGTTTTGAGTGACTTCTAGCAGCTGCAGCATTGTGTTGTACAAGAAGTTAACTATGGTTTCATTTAGAAGTATCTGCTCATGCATGGAGCCATACAGTTTTAAAATATTAAATACCTGAATCAAGTATTTTGAATATTCTGATGGATTTTGGCTATACAGTTCTGTCTGATTCGTAAATACTGAAATCAGAGACTCCAAATAACTTGACTGATTATCAAGTGTCTGATAAATGATATGTATAATTTGACTATCCTTTGCTTCACAGGTAATGTTTTTTGTTGAAAGTTTGTTGGTAACCATGACTAGTGCTCCATCAATTTCTTGAACCCAAGGACTGTTAATACCCAATAGATTATTTATGGTAGAAGTTAACTGGAGGGTGGATGATAGTGTCTCAACAAGGCATGCCAGTTCTTTTTTGGTGTTTGAGTTTTCTATGGCACATCCATTAAGATGTTCTTCCCATGTGGTATTAAGGGCATATTCAAAGATGTTTAAAAGTGTAACATTACCATCAATTTTGGGTGATTCCAAAATTATCTGACAACCCAAATCATTCAGTATGAGTTGCAACAGATTTATGATATCTGTGCTTGAACAGTTCTGCTTTAGTGAAGGCATTGTTGGATCTGTTAAACACTGCATGCTTGAATTCAAAAGATTCATCAACTCAGTTTTCAACAAAGGAAATTCAAAAAAGATGCTTCCACTCCAGTTGTCCAGCAATAAACTGTAAACATAATATAGAACACTCTGATTCAGTCTGTTTTCAACAATACCCAAGATCTGATGGGATATGTTGTAGATTTCTTGTAAGTTATAATTTAATGTTGAGATTTCAGTTATGTCTTTCAAAACACTTTCTGCTGCCAGAAGGACCTTTTCTGTGAATAACATAACAGAAGATAGATTGTTCAGTCCTCCCCTATCATATTCCTGTAATAACTGCAGCACAAACTTAGCTTCACTGTCTGTGATTTGATTAAAAAATGAGCTCCAGGGACTTCCACTGACAAATGCTTGTTGAATAATCTGCTGAATAGCAACTGTAATGTTATAAATAAAGGTTTCGCTGGTATGACCTCCATTTTGCAATGCCATATTCATCATGCTTTGGAGCGCAGGCACAATGTGAGACATTTCCAACCAGCTAATTACAGACTGTATTTTATTCACTGTAGGTACAAGGGAAGGATTGCTTTTCATAAGAGACAGAGTATTGTTTATCATGACTTCTATAAGTGTTACAAAGCTATCTATATTACTAGAGGTAGTGAAAGTTTCTGTCTCATTTTTCATGTAAAGGATGTACCACTTAATAGTCTGCAGCTGAATGTTTATGTTCTCTAGTTCCTTCTTAGTTTGAGAAACTAATGTTGAATTTGTGCTTAATTCCTCTAAAGTCTGCACAATTTGAAGGAGAGTTGTTTCGATTTGCTGTAGTACAGACTGATTTTGATATGTCAAGCTTGTTAAATTATACATATAAATTAGTTGTTGGTAGACATCCACTGTTCTATTAACTTCACTGAGCCAATTTTTAATAATAGAAGAAGCCGCAACAAGAGTGTCATTAATAGGTTGAGGAAATGGCAACATGTGAAGGAGATCCATTAGACTTAAACTTAGGTCTAAGGTGCACTTCAAAGGATCAACAGATTTATTTGTATAACATTTAAGCAGCCCACTTACATAATCCAGTTGAGAGATTAGCTTTTTAAGGTCAACAGATCCAAGAACATGAAGGATGTTATCAACATTCTGTTTAAATTGCTCTGAAGCAGAATAGATGGACATGATGTTAGGGTCAGCTCTCAATGTCATGTTTATAATATAGCTCAGTTCTCCATAGATATCCTGGACATTGTTGCAGGAGGCATTGTTAAGATGTGCTTGAGAACAAAGAATCATTGAAAACATGCTATTGATTATTTTGATCTCACTATCAGTGAACTGGTTTAACTGAGGAAATTGTTGTACATCTCCACTAGTTGTTGAATTTATGAACTGTATAACTTCATACAACTGCTGCTGGTACTTGAGAACAGAACTTGAACACTTAGTCAGTTCTACTTGGCAAGTGGAAATGGAATCCAGAAGAGCCACCAAAACATTTTCTACTTTATTAAACAACTGTTGGTCTTCAGCTGGAATGAAACCAGAGATGAGACTGAGCAATGCCAAGGGTGCATTGCTGGGGTTAGAGCCCACAGCCTGTAGATTTGATGGTGTGAAAACTGAAAAAATAGCGGCATATCTACTGAAATCACCAGCCTGGCTGTCATTGAAATAAAGATTTAGCAATCCAAGGGAATCCCGCAAGGTAGTATCGCTGCTCAACAAATTTAATATCTGTTTTAAGTAAAAGTCAGCAAGTACAACACTGTTGTTGTTCATATTGGGGTTACTTATTATATCACTAAAGAGAACAATTACATGATTCAGTGTTGCAGTTATATTAGAAGTAACTAGATTTAAGTTTTGAAGTTTTTGGAGACTTTGTGTAAATTCTTGGATTGTTGTCTGGTTAAAGCCAAAAAGAATCTGGAGAAATTTTGTGAAGTAATTAACAGTTTCTGTGCTGCTGGTAGACAAGGAATTGATAATGGACTGCAGTTCTACTAAAGTCTGGAGAGACACATTAGATGAAGATAACAGGCCACTCAGATGTATCCAGTATTGAATGTCATTAATGATACTTTCTGTTATGTTATTGATTAGTCCAGTGTTGTTTCCTAATTGTTCTGATGGAACAAGTCTTTCCAGCTGTATTAGAATTGTCTGAAGGGCTCCAAAATATTGATCAGTAGTGGATTCCGTAGTCAGAACATCAGTAATGTTCAGTAACAGGCTGACCGTTTCTCTGAGGATACTCTGTAACTCTGTCTCTAGAGGATAGGTGTTGTTAATTTCCTGCTGAAGTTTCTCTATGATTATCTGGTTTACACCATTCTGTTTGAAGAGAGTCCATATTTTCTGCACATATCTGTAAGAATAAACAAAAAAATTGAATACTTCTATAGGTCATACCCTTAAGCAGTACATAGATCAAGTGCTATTGGATGTAAGGGCATATACTTTTGCTTCAAACATCCAACCGTGTGGGAGAACTATCCTTATTACTTCCCTTCCATGTTATTGGAAGTTTTGAAGAAAATATATAGTTAACCCTAACTGTATTACATTGTACGAGGAAGCTTCGCTTGTTTGCTTTGCTTCCACACCCCCCCCCCCCCTCCACTGCAACATCTGGCACCTTTCAGAGGTGAGGGGGAGCGGATACCTGTCAAAACCTGGTACCTGCTCCCACTTCCAGGTGGTTAGTTTGTGATCTACGCAATTTCCAGCCCCTCCTTCTTACCTTCTTACCCCCGCTGACTCGCCCAGGCGCAGTAGGAAACAGGCTGTGATGCCGCAAGGTTGAACTTCTTGTTTCCCTTAGTGAAGATGCCAGTGCCTGCACCCAGAGCTGATAGATGGATCGACTTTGGGTGCCAACATCGCGGGATCCCTGGACAGGTAATGTCCTTATATTAAAAGTCAGCAGCTACAGTATTTGTAGCTGCTGTCTTGTATCCCCCCCCCCCCAGGCTTGAACTCCTCTTACTAATCCTGAATTTGATAGGGCAGTCACAAGAAGACTAGGTGTGTTTCTAGGCTGGTAGCAGAGTTTAGGTAAGGCTAATAGAATTGCCATTTAAATGGTGAGGGGGGAGGGGTGAAGGGGAGTGAGGGTTGAGATTAAATATTTTTTTTGCTGGGAGATGGACTTTAAAGGAAAAAATGGTGAGGGGTGAATGGGAGTGAGGGTTGAGGTTAAATATTTTTTTTGCTGGGAGATGGGCTTCAAAGGATAAGAATTAAAGGCCACAGACAATTTATGTTGTGCCAACATATTAATTTGATCTTCAAAGAAAATTACAATGAAGCTTTCCTAAATTGTTAATAACAGACAGAAAAATTAAGAAAGAATTAAAACCTTTGCATTAAAGATTAAAGAGAAAATACTGTATTAATGTAATATAACCCAATAAAAATGAAAAGTACATAAACATTAGGTTCACATTACAGTTTGTTTCTTAAAAGCTCATCTTCTTTCAGCTGTCAGTTTGCAAAAAATATGATGCAGCCTATGTACGTGTAATGTACATTAATGATGTTAATCTCCATTTAACTGCCGATGTGCACACTATTTAGTTAAATTATCTCTTCAAAGCACGTGCATGGGAAACCTCCATAAACCTGTGAGTGGGGCTCCAAAGTTTCAACTGCCTAGGGGCCTCCACAAAGTTTAGTCATCTGGTATTGAATCGTACAGTATTTACAGTAATCGTTTTGCTGTTTGACAATAAGTCTTTGAAAAGAAAATACTTGAAAAACTTGTACTGCCTCATTCCCAGGGCTTTACTGGATGCTGAATGTGGAAAGCATTGTTCTAGCCCTTACCTTGAAACTTGTGGATAACTTCAGTGTGAAAAAATTCTTGGGCTGACTCATCCTGCTTTTCCTTATTCTTACTAATAATTTGCTTGTCAGCGTGCTCAAGAACAACCTTGCTGGTGTTTGAATTCACCAGGGATACTCAAGTACTATACAGTATTTAGATATCTCAATTGTAGTTACTGTATACCTGATAAGGTAAAATAGGGGAGCTACTGTATATGTAAATCCAAGCCAAATAAATAAATAAAAACATTTTCTATTTAAAATTCACTTTTCCTAGCTTGGCTTGAGCCTTTCAACAATAGTGGCTGATTTTCTAAAAGAGTAAAGCTTGTTTACTTTGCAAAGTGAATTTTCACTTAGCTTAACCCCTTGTTGCTGTCTCCTATCGGCCCTTTAAGGGATTTGGCATTCCAGGCTTGTGACCATGTGACTGCCATGATTAGCTGTCACGGCCGTACCATGAACGGAAAACTCCTGATCGCTTCTTACGAGTCACTGGTCACTGCACTCTCGACACAGCTCTATCGGTACTAATGCATGCAAATATGCAGCCCCTCTGCGCCAAGGCCTGGCCTCCAAGAGGCCACATATTTGCTTGCGGTTGGCACCTAAGGGTTAATAAATAAGGGGGATCTGTGCTAGCTTCTACTATCCAAGCATGTGGAAGCAAAATATTTTTTTTAAATTTCCCTTACACAATATTAGGTATTAGGTATTATATTACAATATAATAAAAATTTTACTAAATGAAATATATTATGTGTATCTAGATATAATATTTATGATGGCTTCTTCTATATATGGCAACATTTATATGGAAATGCCTGTGGGTGGGAGTGGTGGAGGCACTATGAGCCTATTTGATTCTGAAACTGTATAACTGTGTGATCCTGTCAGCGATCACACTGACAGGAATAAATATTAGGATGATAACCTCAACAGCTTTAATGTTCAATCAGCAACCTGGGTTTGTGTCTGGGTTCTGCTGTAGCTGCAGTAGATATCCTACTAATTAGTAGAACAGGTGAAAGGGGAGCACAGTTTGAAAACAACCATTGTTCCACCATTATAAGGTGTGGGTCAGATTACCTAAATACCAAAACCAGGAAAAATAGGGGAAAAGGCCCCCCCCCCCCCAAAAAAAGAATGTATAAAGCGACCCCAAATGGTATGCAAAGAATAAAAAGATATAAGTTTATTAGACTTGTAATTAAATCACATCACAGAGAGATATCAACAATTCTAAACATTGTAAACACAGGGGCCCAGACAAAGACAAACAGACAGTAGGCAGTATGGGGCATAGAACCATCTTCAGACTATGTGCACCAAGCATGTCAAAAGCTCAACCAGCTTTGAGATGATAAATGAATGTCTTTATGTCATCTGATGACTGGCATTGAGGATCTATGAGAGCCGGCTAATTATCGTGTATGGGTGGAAGTTGATGTTCAACTGTGCATGTGTGGATGAATAACAATGTTACAGTGTTTGGTGAAGGGTTGTCGATAATTCTCTGTGATGTGATTTAAATAACAAGTCCAATAAACTTATATCTTTTTATTCTTTTCATAACATTTGGGGACACCTTATACCTTTTTTTTGGTGTATTTTCCTCCTATTTTTCTTTGGATGTCCCACACCTGGCTAAGCTTCCTTACAGGGGTGCCTTGATCACAACTCCAAATCCTATGCAAATAAATTATTCCCATATAAGAATTTTGACTTTGCATTCAGCTGCCTACATGTCTGTTTTAAACAAAAATAGCGACCTTGGCTATTCCCTTGGAAACTTGTATTTGTTCCTCAAATTTTTATCAATGATAAATTTTATTACCACAATATTTTTTATTACATTTTATTGCCCACCTTTTTATAACCATACCCACCTCGTAAAGGCTGTTGAAGAATTATCAGATACTTCTTTAAAAAGTGTCAGTGAACTTTGTAGGAAAAGGTTCCAATCGACGAAGCCATTGCAAACCAAACTAGTTGAATTGTATTTACCTAGAAAAGAAAAGAAATAAAGTGGTGAACATCTAATACACACCATAGCCTACATGTCTCAAACACAAATGTATCAATGAATAAACTAGTATAAAAGTAGGCAGGTCAGATTATTGAAGGATAGGGCTTTCATTTTAGTCATTTTCAGAAAGGAATAGAGGTGCCCAACATTTATTCCTTTCTGAAAATAACCAAAATGAAATTAGAAGGATAAAAACATTCTGATCTGCTATTTTCCTAAACACATCCTTCTAAACAATCAAAGGATAATAACAAGAGGCATCTTATTTTACATTTACTGTGTTAAAAAGACACTAAACTTGCAGCAAAGGAGACATAATCCAGGTCTCATTAGCTGTTATCAGAGTTGTCCTAAAGAGTGCTCGTATAAAGGTGATCCACAAGAATTCCTAATTCCATACCTTCCATACCTGAAACACAAGTTGTTGTTGTTTTTTTTGGGGGGGGGCATTTAAGTAGTTTGAACAGAAGAATTAAAGTTTTTTAGTAGCACAGATGAGGGGCAGCAAGTTAATCTGAGCTGCTGAGTAAACAATTTCAGTGCTTCTGCTGTAAAATTAGGGATGAATTACACCACAGTGCCTGCAGGTACAGAGGTCAGAGAGGAATTATTTTAAAGTCCATTTACTGCTTGTTAAGAATATGTTAATACTTTAATGTTCAAGCCTGGACAGTGGGACAGCTCACCAGTTATAGGTAGATGGAAGTGGACTGAATATTTACATTATATTTTCAAAAGTACTGGGACGCCTGCCTTTTCACGCACATGAACTTTAATGGCATCCCAGCCTTTAAATATTGAGTTGGTCGAACTCTTTGCAGCTATAACAGCTTAAACTCTTCTCGGAAGGTGGTCCACAAGGTTTAGGAGTGTGCCTATGAGAATGTTTGACCATTCTTCCAAAAACGCAGTTGTAAGGTCAGGCACTGATATTGGACAAGAAGGCCTGGCTCGCAGTCTGCGTTAAATTCATCCCAAAGGTGTTCTATTGGGTTGAGGTCAGGACTCTGTGCTGGCCAGTCAAGTTCCTCCACCCCAAACTCACTCGTCCATGTCTTTTTGGACCTTGCTTTGTGCACTGGTGCGCAGTTATGTCGGAACAGGAAGGGGCCGTCATCAAACTTATCCACACCTTATTCCCCCCCGCAACCAAATGATTTGGACCAGTGCACAAAGCAAGGTCGATAAAGACATGGATGAGCGAGTTTGGGCTGGAGGAACTTGACTGGCCTGCACAGGCCTGAGTCCTGATCTCAACCCAATAAATCATCTTTGGGATGAATTCGAACGCAGACTGCGAGCCAGGCCTTCTCATCCAACATCAGTGTCTGACCTCACAAATGCACTTCTGGAAGAATGATCAAACATTCCTATAGACACACTCCTAACCTTGTGGACAGCATTCCTTGAAGAGTTGAAGCTGTTATAGCTGCAAAGGGTGGGCTAACTCAATATTGAACTCTACGGACTAAGACTGGGATGCCACTAAAGTTCATGCGCGTGTAGAGGCCCAAATTCTTTTGACAATATAATGTATCTGACCAGATTAATAGAACTAAGTACTCCTAAAAACAATGTCTCTGTTACACGTACACAGTAAAGCTTCCCTGGTTTTATATAATATTATATATATATATATATATATATATATATATATATAATAGTCAATGTTTGCAAAATGTCTTCTGATTTTCCAAGCACATTAATTACACAATTGAATAACTTGAATACTGGAATATAAAAATCAGTATTTGCTTGCAGCTAAAGGCCTGCATTCAGCCATTATAAAACTGCCCAAAAAAACCTGTAATGGTATGCATCGTATGCAGTGCGGTCCAAAAATACAAAACAAAAACAGACACCGATGCAATGGAACTTTTGAAGCATTCAAGTACAGACAAGAATATTCTGATGAAAGCCAGATCTGGTTCCCCCCTGTGAAAGCCATGCATGTGCATTGTATCATAAAAAATGTGTATGTTATAGATGACTTACAAGCATTACTGGAATTCTCATTTGTCAAAGATACCACCAGCCAATAGATTATTTGAAATGTTTGTGTTTGTTCCACCGCAAGACAGCCATAGCTGGATTCACAAGGCAACACCTACAGAATGGAAGTATTTAGGTTACAGGAAATGGTAACAACACAGATACAACCTGTTATTACCCAATACACATCATACATGACAGCTGGAATCTTATTTTGCTATTGTTCTTATTTACTTGGTGACTTAAAACTATCCCTGTCAGACAAATAGTCTAAAGCAGGCCATACATTATGCAATTTTCGTTCCTTCTACCATGGGTAGAAGGAAACAAAATTACTTGATTCCCCTATCAATGCAGTCAGTGTTGATGGGGGGAATCCCTCTTGCAGTGCTACTGTAGTCTGGCAGAACACAATGATCGTTGTTGCTGGCTAAACCCGACAGGCTTGTTTTACATTTAGATTGTTTAATGGATTGACTTGTATACAACCAGAGTGCCCATACATGGATCGAAATTCAGCCAGAACCTTCTGAACTGGCCAAATTTTAATCCGTGTATGGCTGGCTTAATACATGCAGATATCATTAAAGCCCAAGTGAACTCTCAGTTTAAATCCACTAAGCACATTCTAGGTTCATCCAAACAAAAGGTGTTTAAGGTCTTACAGTTCATTTTCTTTTTATTGCAGCTATAGCCTGTCCCCTGCCAGCAGATGCAGAATGGGACACCAGTCGAAAAATCATTTAAACACATTTTCAAAAAATGAACACATGGTCATGAGAGCAAACCATATTGCCATCATGTAGTGACTGAATTTTGAACAATAAAACATTCAATGGACATAAATGAATCAGTTTCTTGTTAATTTTTTGCTTCTGAGTCACATATGTGGAGTACCAACCGTTCAATTTTTAACAGGCTAAAAACACATTAACTTTTCAATTTATCGCCCTGTGGGCAGAAGTTTTCCAAAAAAGATTTTTTGGCTCAAAAATGTAACAACTGATTTTTGATTTGTGCCCATTAAAACGGTTGAAAACTGCTGCAGTAAAAAAAAAAAAAAAAAAAAAAAAAAAAACGTCCCCATGTAGGACAATTGCATAATGAGCTAGTATGCAATGCATGTTAGCGATTTATGAACTACTTACCTTAGAACGAAGGCCCGCTGACGGGGCTTCCATCTTCCCCCGATGCGCAAAGGAACCCCCCGGTTCCACCACAGTGCTCTGAAAGTCCTGTGCGGAATGCTGGACCTTCAGAGGGCTTGTGCGGGTGATGTCACCGGCTGCATCCAGTGTAAATATCTCTTAAACTGTGCCCATTTTTACCTACAGGTAAGCTTTATTATAGGCTTACCTGTATGTAAAAATCACAAAGCTGACTTTACTACAGCTTTAACTGGACAAAAAACGTGCAAACTGTCCGAATGACAGATTTTCCAACAGTTTTTCTTCTAGTGTATGGGCACCATTAAACTTCACAAAAAGTTGTTGTTTCAACTAAAAGTTTATATTGTAGTCTACAAAAATCTGAGGCCTCCATGGGGCAGAATAAGTATTAAAATGAAAAACTAAAATACCAGTTAATAACTGTTAAAACTTAAACTAGAGGAGTAATAATAATAAAATGTTTAATTGCACACATGAAAAGTAATGGTATCTCTTGTGTATACTATTTGATGATCAGAGAAGGCTGTTATACATTTTGGTAATTATATCTCACTGGATCTAACTATGTATCAGCAAGTAATTATTCTTACCTGAAACAGGGAAATGCATGATTTCATCTCAGTGGCCAAGGATTGGTTAGACAGCGTTTGCAGGATATTAGATACATTAGTTGTATTTGTATTTGCTGCCATGATGACTGTCGAAAACACAGAGATTTAATAAAGAGAACATTGAAAATTAAAAAATTGATTTAAAAGAACCTACTTTATTCTTATAGACACTCATACGCGCACACATATCATGGTTTGAACTGGATGTGTCTTTTTTCAACTTAACCAACTATGTACCTATGTGTTACAAATACTGTAAATCTTAGCCAGCAGTTTGAGTGATCCTGTGCTAGGCAATGTTACATGTTTGCTGCATAGGAGGTATCATAAGGAGCTTTGCATGCACATCAATCTGCATTTTGATATGGAGGCAGCATAGGCTTGCCCTGACTATACACAAGTCAACACTTGGCACCTTAGCAGTCAATCACTAAACTCAAATGCAGTCACATATGCCAGTATGTATTACTCTGTGCATGTTTTGAGTATCAGAAAATCAAAACAAGTAAGAACTTTATGGTAGTTTGCTGGTGGCTAGAGGGAACACAGAAAATAAAAGCCCTGGTTGCTAATGGTTGGTATGGTGCCTCTTATGAAGCAGAATTTTGCTAGTATGGGCAAAGAAAAGGTTAGATTTAAGGTTCCTATTGACATTAGGCCACAGTCTCTTGACTTGATCAAGCAATCCTTGCGGATGCCAACTGGCTTTTGCAGTTACCAACTGTCTATGGTCAGGCTTAGACATCATCCAAAGTTCTGATCACTAAAGGAACTTAGAAATGCCTAAAAAGCTCAAAAATGTGTTTCTTCTGTGATGCACACATTTAAGTGGATGGTTCAATGATTCTATAATTTCTATGGACACCTTAAAAACAAAACCATTGCCGAAACTGTCACCCTAATGGGTTTATTTGTCAACTAGTGCAAGAAGCAAAGTGCTTTAACTTAGCACAGAAAATCCTATGAATGACAGCTATTAAAAATGTATTTTTGCAATATAACCTGTTTTACTAAAAAGGCTCAAAAATTATTCAGCAGCCAATCCAGGGTTGTTCAATTGTAGACCCCATTGTTGCCATACAGGTTTACTTCTTTCAGTTAATGATTCATGCTATTGCTAGTGAAGTATTTGTTTTAGAGAAAAATGAATTTGCTCATGAGCTCTAGAATATTCTCTAAAGTGGTATTAAACCCAAAAATGTATTATATTGCAGCTTGCCAAACATTTTTTTTCCTTTTGGGATAAAGGTTTTACATGACTAAATAAAATTTAATTTTAAGCACCCCTGTCAGTGGTAAATGGTTTGTCTCATCCCTGTTACTGCAAGAGAGCTTTTTCTTTTGAAAAATAACCGACTTATTGGCTGGATCACCAGATGACAGTAGAAGAAAGAAAACCTAAAAAATAATCTATTGCAGCCATAACATCTAAGAATTGGGAAGCTGCTATAAAATATATGTTTGCTTTTGGGTTTATTACTGCTTTAAACATAACTATATGAAAGGACACTGATCTGGCATTATAATCCAACCCTTAAATACTTATATGCTTGTATAATATATTTTTCCAAACATATGAGATCTCAGTCATTTATTTTACCTGGATTAATAATTTTGAGTATGCTCTTTACACAAGGTTGTATGTAGGAAAGTTCCTGAGGAACTGTTGAAAAATTGAGGACGAACTCTCCAGAATATGCAAAACTGAAAATAAATAATAAATTAATAAATACATTCACATCCTTTTACAAATTCAGAGTAGATTATATAGATAGGACTTAAAAAATGTAAAACAATCATAATGTCAAAAATGACTGTTGCTCTCCTAGTTACTGGCCTACAGAGTATTTCTTTTCCATTTTAGGTTTACTTAAAAAGTTTGTATCAACCACCAATAAAAAAGAAGTGGTCAAATAAGACAAGTGGAAAGATTTAAAGTACAATTATTTTAGAAGGAACTCATCAAGATGTAAACATAGTCAACTACTAAATGACACCACCCTGGAATACTTACCTGATATATACTTCTTCTATGGCAGCATAGTTATAAGTACTTCAAAAACAAATCAGCAACTGCAGCTGCTGTCTTTTCTTATGAAAGTTTTGTCTTTAATAAATACCTTATTGATTTCAGCTTAATTTAGGATAGTCTTTAAATCTAAGACTATTATATTTTCTCCAAAAGAGTTCTCCCATTGGCTGCATGTGAAAACAATGGGGTTGATTTACTAAAGGTAAATAGAAAGTGTATTTTGCAAAGTGCAGTTACACTCTACAAGTGCAGTTGCTCCAGAGCTTAGTAAATGAGGTAAAGCTTCACTTTGCAAAGAATACCCAATCACATGGAAGGAGAATTTAAAAAACAGCATTTTGCTTGCTCATGAATTGAATTGGATGATGGAAATCAGCAAAGCTTCTGCTCTTTTACTAAGCTCTGGAGCAACTGCACTTTCAGAGTGCAACTGCACTTTTCAAAGTGCACCGTCTATTTTCCTTTAGTAAATCAACCCCTCTGTCTTATGTAAAGGACCTCAGGTATTTGCAATCCTGTTACCTGACCTCACCTATGTTCCTAAGCTACAGGTAATGACAGAGAGAACAAGGTCTCAAGGTCATGCTGTAGAAACAAGGTTTCTCCTTCCACTTCAGCAGTGAACAATTGTGACTCCCCACACAACTAATACAACTGATCCTACTATTCACAACGAATGCCATTGACTGACTATGACTATTTTAAACCAAGGAACATGGATTCTACGTTTTTAGTCCAAAAAACAAAATTTTTTTATATAGGAGGTATATAACTAGTACAAAGCTCACCTGCGAAAAGACTGGGGGACCTATCCTTTTGTTTCATGAAAATATGAAGAAACATCCTTTTATATTCATATTCTACAATCTGCCACATTACAGACCTTAACGGATTCAAACCTATTTTACCTGCTTGCTGACCGTATACTGTGTATATACAGCTGCAAGTCGGCTCTCCTGGGCAGGATCCTGCGCCTGTACGTGATCCTGCAATTCAGGGTCTGGGACACGCACGCGCCCTGCTGGCAACCTGCTCTTGCTGTGGTTGGGCACAGCGGGAGCCAATCAGCGGGTCCAGTGGATGCAATGTCCGCTGTTACCCGCGATCGTTTGAGAAACAGGCTGAAAGGCAGATCGCAGTTCTGTGAGAAGGAAGGTTGCGATCCTGTGTTCCTGCAAAGCAGGAACATGGATCTCTGCCTTTCCATAGTACAAACACCTCACAAAGTATACACAAGCACAGGTTAGGCACACAGTTAAACCCCTTGATCACCCCTGATGTTAACTCCTTCCCTGCCAGTGTCATTAGTACAGTGACAGTGCATATTTTTAACACTGATAACTATATTAGTGTCAATGGTTCCCAAAAAGAGTCAGCGTCCAGTTTGTCTGCTGCAATGTCACAGTCCCGCTATAAGTTGCTGATCGCCGCCATTAGTAGTAAAATAAAAAAATAAAAATAAAAATTCCATAAATCTATCCCATAGTTTGCAGATGCTATAACTTTTGGTGCAAACCAATTAATATAGGCTTATAGGGATTCTTTTTTTTTACCAAAAACATGTAGCAGATGATAGGGAAACCCCAAAACTCAAGGGGTTTCAGTAACATTGCTTGTTGCTCTCCCTGCATTAAATTTAAATTCGGCTTCAGCAGTCAACGTTACTGAAACCTCTTGAGTTTTGGGGTTTCCCTATCACAGAATACATATTATTTTTTTTTATTCATTTTTTTATTAGATATGTTTTATAGCAGAAAGTAAGAAATAATATTTCGTTTTTTTTTTTTTTTTTTAAATTGCCTGTCTTTCTTTGTTTCTTACTGCAAAAAATAGAAACCACAGAAGTGATCAAATATCACCAAAAGAAATCTCTATTTGTGGAAAAAAAAAAGGACATCAATTTTATTTGGGTACATCATTGCATAACCACGCAATTGTCAGTTGAAGTAATGCAGTGCTGTAACCCAAAAAAATGGCCTGGTCATGAAGGGAGGTAAACCTTCCGGAGGTCAAGTGGTTACATTCTGAATTGACTCCATCACAAGTTCATCAAATTGATAGGCGCATTAACTTTACCCTCTCACCAGTACTAGCTGACCACCATACAGAAGCTGACACATTTGAGACTTTTTCTTGAGACTGCTGTGTTCCGACCCCTTCCCCACCTCGTGTAGCCTGTCTTGTCTTTTCTAGTTCTGTTCTAATGATCAGTTCATTTTCTCCATGTACTGTAACCAATTTCATTGAACTGATATCTACTGTTCTATGCTTTTATTAAATAATACCATTTTTTAAAAGGAATAAAGAAATAGGAAATCTCTGCAGGAATGTTGGGTTAATTTATGTATTACGTGTGGCAATCTGGGAGCTCCTTGAAATAGGGAGGTACCAGTTAATACTACTTAGAAATTAGGTATGGCAAAGGTGAGATAGATATTGCACAGTAGCATTAAAATTAATTATTGCACAGGAAATCCCAGTGTAAAAGGAAGGTATTCACCATACAATATTTTTATATGAAAGGAATATGTGTTGAAGCACAATATTTATATTATGTCATTTTTTCACTATTTCACTTTTGTACTCCATACTCCTTTATCCAGTGTAAAAGGAAATGCTTAAAATATTCACACTCCGCCTATTGTTAGACATTCCAGTGTGACATACATTCTTTAGATGGCTACAACTTGTAATCGCTTTGAGACATTTGTCAATATCTTAAGCAACAGAAGCACAATGATTGCAGCTTAGTCATCGTTATGTATTGCCAACAATTATGTAATCTAATTAATTGAACATCCGCTAATGCTACATTATGTGACCTGGCTTCGAGTGTCTGTGACTAAGCAGGTAGATTCTGAAACAATGTCAATAAGTCCTGTATTTCAGGAGTAGAGATTTCATAGGACAAGTGTCAACCATTCACTGTTTACAACACATAGTGTGAAGAAAAAAGTTGCCAGTAAGATATGATCGCTGGGCAATTATTTTGTTTCAAACAATTGGTACATGAACATTAACCACTTCTGAATCAGAAGATTTTCCCCCTTAATGACCAGGCCATATTTTGCGATTCGACACTGCGTTAATTTAACCGACAATTGTGCGGTCGTGCGACGCTGTACCCAAATCAAATTGATGTCCTTTTTTTCCCACAAATAGAGCTTTCTTTTGATGTTAATTGATCACCTGTGCGATTTTGTATTTTTTGCGCTATAAACAAAAGAAGAGCAACAATTCTGAAAAAAAAAAAAAAAACAACAATATTTTTCACATTCTGCTATATAACATTCCCAAAAAAATCTAAAAATCAAAATGTTTAAACATTTTAGGCCAATTTGTTTTCTGCTACATATTTTTGGTAAAAAAAATCGCAATAAGCGTATTTTGATTGGTTTGCGCAAAAGTTATTGCGTCTACTAACTACAGGAAAGATTAATGTCATTTTTATTGTTTTTTTTTTTTTTTTACTAGTAATGGCGGCGATCTACAATTTTTAGCCGAACTGCGACATTGCAGCAGACAGATCAGATGCCTAACTGACATTTATGCCACTTTTGGGGGGACCAGTGGCATTACTACAGTAATCAGTGCTAAAAATGTGCACTGTTACTGTAATAATGACACCGTCAGGGAAGGGGTTAACACTGTGGGTGATCAAGGGGTTAAATGTGAGCCTAGGGGAGTGATTCTAACTGTATGGGGGCAGGGCTTGTGAAATGATCACAGAGACCTGTGATCCTACATAGAATCATTGCAGGGAGAAAAACGGTCAGCTGTGTTTACAACAGCTGACCTTTTTCTCTCTCAGCGGGGAAAGATCGCGGGTGTTAGGCGGCAATGGGAGTCCCCGCTGCTGAGTGGGGGCGGGAGCACGCCGCCGGCAACGCATGATCTCCCCCTACCTGCAGCCGGGCGACCGATGTAGCCCTATGTTGATTCGCGCAGAAGGGCCAGCCTGCCGCAGTATATATGCGGTAAGCGGTCCGGAACCGGTTAACGCTTATACCACCACAATGATCTTATCTTAGTAAAACAATGGAAATTCAAGCTAGTTTATCAACTATTTCCCAAACATCGATAGGTCTCCATAGTCATAAGGATTATTATCTAAATCAGGTAAAATTCCTTTTATGCTTATATATAGAAAAAAAAATTAAGCCGGTTCAGAAGGAACTGAATGAATTTGGATCTGTCTATGGTTTAGCTGGTTGTACTGAATTTTATACTGGTTTTTTTTTCGTCTGATCACTGCTGGTCACTCCTGATCAGTTGTGATCATTGTATTCTGCCGGTGGGGAAGGCTCCTTGTACTCCCCACTGGCAGAACACAATAGCACAATTTTTATTCCTTCAGCACATGGATGAAAGGAAAGAAAATTGCATAATGTATGACCTGCCTTATGAATAAAGCTAGCCATACATGTATAGATTTCTCCTATTCATCCTGCAGGCTTTTTGAGAGAAATCGAATATATTCCTCCACAAACTCTGTTTAGCGAGGATGAAGGAATTTCCCTTGCAACTGTATTCAGACATTCAGCAACCGCAGCTGTCTGAATACAAGAACCATGACTGCATCTGATTGGATGCAGTAATGGTTTGGCCAACCACTTTCCACCTGGCTAGACAAGGCCACCAGCCAAATTTGAATTGTGTTTGGCCAGCATAGGACAGCACCTTCTACCAACTTTTACCAAGTTAAATCAGCTTCTGTTTATTAATTTCATATTTTAGCTCTTATTTATATCAATAAAATACAAGAAGCGGGGAAAATACAGTAGTTCAATGAGTAGTTTGTCAGCATGATTTGGTTATACTTACAAACAAGCAAGGAAAATAACAATGACTCATTAAGCAGTCTCTTGTGGTCACCCTTACTCTGACAAGTGACTTAATGCAAATTCATTGTAGTTGTTTATGATAACATTTTAGAGAAACATACAGTAATTACCCAAATGATGCATTTGCATTTTTCTTTTCTTTCTGTATATTTGATTTACTAATACTTTGTTAATCATAGAGGCCATTAGTAACATGGGCAATAAACGGCTGAATGTTTCTAACTTTTCAACCAGTGTGAGCATATCTAGAAACAATCTGGCAGTGTAGTAGATTGTTAATAAATCTAAACTCAGCAAAAAGGAAATACTCTTTCTATAAGTATGTGTCAAAAATTCCAGGATTTCAGTTATTTTTTTCAATGCTCATTTTAACAGTAACATATTTATTATGTGCAATGCACATTTTTTCTCTCTAGTTTTCAGAAATATATCTTAGTGAGACTAGTGATGGTTCAGGGGAAAGCAGCTGCCCCAAATCAGCACAGTTGGATGGGCCAAGGCACCTCCTTTTCACAAGAGCCCCCAAAGTATCTTCTCCCCACTACAGGGAATGTGTGATCATAGAGACAAAACAACATTATGGGCTACAGATTGAATGATTACTGTGATAGCCAATCAGAGTCTATCACAGCGACCATGTAATCAGGATCTGGTTCCCCCGGGTCCCAATTGTTCGTAGAGAACCTAAGCTGTCACCAACAGCCCAGTCTCAGCTCTGGGAGAGTGCGATTAGGTGTGTTCCCAGCACAAACACAAGAACACATACATACATGGCCCACATTTAAAGCCCACCTCCTGGATGCTGCATATATGTGTTACCCAGTCATATGTTACCCGGTCATGTGTTAAAGGTATGCCTTTGAAATCTCAGGAAAAATATTTGATATAAATGATTATATTATTACATTTTGCTGCTCACAGATTCATCCATTCCTGGAATCCAATGTCACATAGAGAAACTCCTAACCTCATAGAATATTGAACTATAAAATGTTCTTTGTACCAAACTGGGAGGTTACCCTTTTTCAACTAAGTGAAATCAGACTTTAGAAAAGAAATATATTTGTTCCCCGAACACCTCCATTTAAACTTAGTTTTGGCTTGTTTACCTTTGTGGGTTCCTTAAATATTCTGGTAACATCAGCAGAAAATTCCATAGTTCTGTTTGACTTTGTAACACTTCCACCTTTGTGGAGATATCCGTTACTAATCCAAGGATCTGCGTAGATGACACGGTGCTTGCCTTCATAGCAAAACAAGAAACAAAGCTATTATGTCATAGCATGAATTTGTACAGATAGAAGAGCCAAATCTATTATGTCATAGCATGAATTTGTAAAGATAGAAGAATGTATTAATCAAAAATAAGGATGGGATGGCCTACTTCTAACTATCTAACTACTCACCCAGACTGGAAGCTCTTTTTCCTTAAAGTACCCTTACTCAGGAATATATGATGATCCTCCCGCTTGACAATGCAGGACCTCTGCCTTCTTTCAATTGGTATTTAGAAATATTCATAGTTTTATTGTCCTTATGCCTTTTGAATCACACATAAAGAAAAAGAAGGACCTGTACTTCTATGTGCAGTAAATGTATTTCATGAGAAAAGCCTAAAAACAGTGAATAGTATAATGGCAGAGAGACAGGCGTTTGGAATGAATCATTGGTTTATTGTAAACGTAGGCGATTTGCTTAAGGAAACTATCAAGGTTGCTTATTGCTTGTTTTTTCTATAGTGGCAGAACAGCTTTAATATGATTGGATTCTTTGGGTTTCCTTCAATTTTTATACATAAGGTCTGAAATGACACCTTTGAAAAAGGTCACCTGCACCAGTAAATAATAGAAAAGGCCATTTTTTAAATTTAAATTTGGATAAAGGGGTTGGATTCCTAACAGGTTTATTATTGCTGTCTGTGTCCCTTCAGGGTAATTTACCTTCATTCCCTGTCCCAGAGACAGAGCAGGAAGTAAAAAGAGAGCTCTCCAAAGAGAGGGGATATCCCTTTAAAACTGTAGTTATGAGTCCACATTGAAAATGTTTCCTGTTCCTGTGACACTCAAAAGCTTTGTAGTTTTTATCACTTTCTTTACCAAGTGACAATGGCCACCAGAACCAATAAAGTGGATGCATCTCTCTAAAGATGGCACAGACTAATACAAACCTGAAAGAAATTCTAATGCTTGCACATTCCATCTAACACAAAAGATAAAAAAATTAAATAGTTTTGGCTGTGCATACATTTTAAAGTATACAAACTAAGAAATGTCAGCTGCTCAGGGCTCATGCTGCTTGCTAAGTAGAGGGCTCAAGCTCTGACTCACAAGAGGGAATGTTGGACTACAGCATAGCGATTTGCTACTTTCATATGGACAGCAGCGGTCTGGCCCTACTGTATGATGGCTGGGGAAATAGTTATGGCTGAGGTCTGCTTTACAACCTAAATGAACAGTAAAACTCTGCTTACTTACCATTGTAATGCACTAGGAAGCTATTGGTAGAGTTGAATTGTCCCTAAGAATTTTCAAGGGGAAGTTGAACATAGGTGGGGCAAAACACTTAACAATGCAAAAATTCTAAAAAAAAAAAACTTTATTCCAGATCAGAAAATTCAGGTTCCATTCAGATTGGGTTGCTCTCATTGAGCTTTATCTATGTGTGCTCCAAACAATTTACTTACAGTATTTACAATATATGCATAACTTACCTGTGAAAAAAGTGCCCCCATCACAAAGGTGGCCAGTGTTTCATTAGATTGACAAAACTGCTGTAAAGCTTGCTGTGTAGGGTACAGGTTGATGGTACTGCACAATGCTCCTTTCAAATCCCCTGAACTGATGCCCTCCATCACTGACTAGAAAAAATCAAAATCAAAGTGTTATTTAGGGAACCTTGCTGCAGGGTCTTACACTCCAATTCCATGATGATCTCTATAAAGGGATTGAATAGAGACCATCACAATTAAAAGCCATATAAAATGAAAATACATCACATAGTCAAACCGCATGTGTCTGTCCCTGGAAGACCTCAATACTCAGGTTCTCCCAGTGGTGGGCACTGTGGATAAGGCTGAACAAAGACTTAGATGTAGGTTCTAGCTCGGCATGTTTCGCGCTGTGTTGCTTCTTCAGAAGCTCATCAGAACATTCTACATGGATAAATATAATACACATAAATACACAGTTCATATTATCAAAAAGACAGATAGTGATAGAAATCCCATTAAAGTAAAACTCGCTGTGCCACAAATCGCGATGGGAGCCAGCATGCATTGGATAAAGAGTGGAAGTGGGGACACATAAGGTAATAGTGATTAAATAGTATGTGGTAAAATATCCTCATGCGGAAAAATAAGATAAAACCACTGTGCAAAAAAATTAATACACACCGAATGCGAACCCGCACGATCTCTACCTTGGGGCTGTTGCAGCTCAAGCACTTCAAATGTTACATCACCCTTCCACGCCCTCATTGGGGAATGAAAGTCACTTCAGGCACTAAGGCTACCTCATTTAATTCGAGCACACATACTATAACACCGTCTCTCACTCCATCCACTCTATCCCAGATTGGATTTCCTTCTTCCACAGCTCCGTCACCATATTTAGCAGGTTTGCATGGCCAGAATTGGTATACGGTTGCTTTCCCCTTTTATATATGGATGTGTATTTATACTTGCACATTGATATATACTTACATATTTTCTGCCCCCTAGTGGCTGAAACCCTACTTACTATCAGATGAATGGTTCCTGAACCAGTTTGGTCTTACTTGTACCCACATTTATGAACCAAGAAAACCAGTAGGGCTCTGCATTCCTACTTCTACGGGTTTTTTTCTGTGGCATGTAAGTGTCATGTGTATGGATTTTTTTGCACAGTGGTTTTATCTTATTTTTCCGTGTGACGATATTTTACCACATACTATTTAATAACTATTACCTTATGTGTCCCCACTTCCACTCCTTACCCAATGCATGCTGGCTCCCATCGTGATTTGTGGCACTACGAGTTTTACATTTATGGGATTTCTATCGCTATCTGTCTTTTTGATAATATGTACTGTGTATTTATGTTGATTCTGTTTATCCATGTAGAATGTTCTGATGAGCTCCTGAAGTGCCGGTTCACACTCATGCGATCACAGACATCACATATGATTCAGAGCGCACTGCTCCTAAAATCACATGCGATGTCTGTGTGGTGCGAGTTCAGACATACAGTTTGTATGGCTGAATTCGCATCGCAATCGCAGTGAACTCGCACAGGACAATTTTTTTCGTCCTCAGCAGAATCGGATCGCATGGTTGTGCTGCGGATGCGATGCGGGAACACGCAGTATATTTGCAGTGTTCCCGCATTGCAATAGTGTGAACTGGCCCTAAGAAGCGACACATTGCAAGCGAAACATTGTCTTTGTTCAGCCTTATCAGCAGTGCCCACCACTGGTAAACCCTGAGTATCAAGGTCTTCCAGGGACAGACACATGCGGTTTGGCTATGTGATGTATTTTCTTTTTATATGGCTTTTAATTGTGATGTCATGTGTAATTTTATTATATACTTAATAAATTTTGTGATATTTTTTACTATTGGTGACTATAAAGTCCATGTTATGCTGATCTCTATTCAATCTCAATGATGGGACATGGCACAGGTTATTATGTTATACGCACTCGTGGTACCACCCCACGGTAGCGTATACAATTTTTCTGATCTCTATAAAGGACCTTAATACAGACATGGAAAAACGTTACTCCACTACAATAAAAAAAAAAAAAAAACAAGATAGATTAGAAATATAGAAAATTCTGCTGAAATCTTTCACACTTCAAATAAAGATGGAGATTGCATCAGTAAAGCCCAGTTTCTGCTGCTCTCTCTTTCTCTTGGTTCAAGGTAATTGATCTTGTATCAGCCTTCTTTCTGCAAGAAGCTCTTTGTGGTTCACCCTGATGGGAACTAGGCAGATTGCACTGGTGGGCCGGTTGACAAACTTTTACATACAAGTTATTGTTGACTATCAGTGACATCAATCGTAGAAAGGTGTGTGCTACCCCTGGCAGTCCTGATGACCAATACGATACTGACCATATATGTCAAAATACAGCCTTAATGAATAAACTGTTGGGTTGATCCTCACTATATATTGTCCTATTCCTCTAATAGTATAATAACTATAAAAGTCATGAGTAAGCATAGAAAACTATATTGTTTATGGGAGATTGTGGCTTGTAGGATTTATGTGGCTCTTCGAACCGGGATCAGGTCAGACACTGAAGTGTTACTAGTATCATGATACTCTTCTGTGTGATGTACTGATACGACGTTGCTCAATGTCAGCTTGAATGCTCTAAAATGTGTTTGCTTTGTTTTGTTTTAATAAAGGTTTCTCTGATTCAAATAAATACAACATTGATTTTAACAGTGTGGAAACTGCACAGAAAAACAATTTTATCAGTGAAAATATAGAATTTTAAAAACGGTTTTAAATTCAACCAAAAACACTGCTTTAGCGTTGAGGTCCTTGGCTATTCACCTGCTACATTGTTACCAGAATGGCTATACTGTTTACTTTTTGGCAGCCCATTTACCTTTCCTGTATTCATTATTTCTACAGCAGCTGTCCAGTTGTCTGCCAATGTTATGTACCCTAAAACAAGAAATAAGAAATTGATGTGAGTCTCCTGTGAAATTCTAATCAGCACCACTAACATCATAGGATATTATGTTATTAAGATACCATTCTAAAGCTCTAACAGCAGTCTTTATATAATTTTTTTTTTCACTTTGGATATTGGCAAGCAGTTATGTTTCATTTTTAAAATGAAGACCTTGTTCACACAGGGCCTTTTGTGTGGCTTGAGCTGCCAGGTGTTGCATGCAGGAAAGCTGTAAAAGTTTATGGGGATACAGCAGGTGCATGGACACATCCGCTTATCACAATTTGATAGGCACATGGGCGAGAGACCTCAAATGCACACTATCTGCCCCTTAGTTTGAGACAAGTAGTCCATGCAGTGCCTGCATACCTGTATACCTGTACAATTACACGGGATGCCTGCATACAGCACCTGGCATCTTAATCTATATAAACACACAAGCTATTCAGGGTCTACAGGCCTCAGTGCCCATATGAATGAAGCCTTAGGCTTCTATGCTGTGGGCTACAAAAATAAAGATTAAACTGAAACCTGAAAGGTAACTACAATGGTATTGTATTAAACTGACAGCCTTTAGAGGCTAAATTTTTAAAGACATAAACAGTACACACAGCTGTGCTCATAAGTGTACATGACCCTGGCAGAATTAGTAAACTGTTAGCCTTTTTTGCTGAACCAATACCACAACCAACTTACTATACCCCAAGCAGCACCTCAAAATTCTGCATCAAAAGCACATGAAGTAATGAGCTGCACTTTATGATTACAACCATATATAATATGTTTGAAGATGACTCATCAAGACTTAAGAAGATAAGCAAATCATTCTTACTGTGATCTTGGTTCTTTTGGAGGTGTGCAAGCTTCAACAGTACAGGGTATTAACTCAAATTTGATGTAAAAATAAATGCAGCATACTTTCAGAAAATAATGGAGGAATATTTGCATTCTCTAGCCTGCAAGTTGTGCACAGGGTGCACTTAGACTTTTCAACATGATAATGGTCCGAAACATAAGGTCATGTAGAACCTTTATTACAGTAATGGGGGGTTCTTGAATGGCCATCACAATCTTCTGACCTGATCAAAGTCTGTGAGCCATTTTAGAGAAGAATGGGCAGCCACATGAAAAAATAAAGGGCCTCATTCATAACTATCAAGCAGTTATCACTGCAAGTTATCATTGATGCGAAAGGGAGCGATACACAATACTAAGAATAAGGGAATACAAACTTTTGAATAGGATCATTTAATTATTTTCCTTTATTGTTACAGTTTGATTACTAATTGTGCTGTTCTATGATGCATAATGGTTTATTTAAATTATATTAAAGATATAAGAAATGTGTTAGGTGTGATCACTCATGTTTTCTTTAAAAAAATCTGCATCTTACAAAGGAGAAATACAAATGACTGTGCGCAGTTATTGAATATTTGGTGATAAAACAAGCTTTTTATTTGTCAGTAAATGTGACTTCTTCTGTTTGTGACAAATGGGAACTAAGGAATGTAAAGCACAGTTGGTTCAATAAAATCACAATAGAAATAGCTAACATGAGCTTCCTGTCTCACCAGTAGCACTTCTCATCAGGAATGCTGAACCTCCTCCACCTGAATCTCCTCCACCTGAATCAGCAAACCGTTTTTTTAACCTGGGGTAATGAAAGCAAACAGATTATAAAAAAAAAAAAAAACACAAATTATTCCAGTTATATATTAATTAAAACATAATTAAAGTGACAATTAATTCAGATTTTTATCAAATAAAATAAATGCACACACTTCCTGTTCTAGGGTGGCTACCTTCATTCTCCATGACCCCTTTGTGTATGTAAACGTAACCACCCTTTTCTGCTCATCCCTTAAATCAACTACACATCTTCGTGCAGATACATTCAGTTCTACAGGGCAGGAGAATGTTACCAGAAATACTAGTAGCTGTTAGGTGCATTAATGGAGGATAGGAAGCATGCAAAGCACAAATTAAAGCCTGAAAACTATTGTAAGTACATTTTTAAGCAAAAAATAAAAAATAAATAAATAAAAAAGAAAACAGGACCACTGTACACTTGATATTTTAGAATGATTGATTGAGCAGCTACACAAAGCACACATGATTTGCAAACATGCGTTGTATGAGAAAATAAAAAACTGCTTTCATTAATTAATTATTTATCCATGGTTATCACTGGATCTCCTTATTCCCCCCCCCCCTTCCCAGCTCTAAAGGTGGTGGGCTCACAAACCCTTAGGGCTCTTTCACACGGGCGGTCCGATCAGATCCGCCTGTCAGTTTTTTAGGCGGATCTGATCGGATCCTCCATGCAGCTCTATGGGGCAGCGGGTGTCAGCGGAGACACCTCCGCTGACACCCGCTGCCATCCGCATCCGATCCTGTGCTGAAATCTGGACGGATGGAAACCCTATTTTTCCATCCGTTCAGTAATCGGAGCGGAGCGGATCTGAAGAGAGCGGACAGGCGGTCCGCTCTCCTCCGATCCCCCATAGAGGGCAGCGGGTGCTGAGACACCTCCCTCTCTGCTCTGCAAGCGGAGACGGAGCTGTCATCCGCCCGGCTTAGCGGGGATCGCGGATCGATCCCCGCTGAGCAACACGGATCCGCCTACGGAGGCGGACCATGTGAAAGAGCCCTTAGGCTGTAGGCAGAGGTACGGGGATATACTGATGTGAATGTGTAATGTATATGTAAAGCGCTGCGTAAATGGACTGCGCTATACAAGTACCTAAAATAAAATAAATAAAATAAATATACAGTATATCCCTTGATACTCATTGCCTACAGGAGTGCTGTCTGTGCAGAGCTGGGGTATAATGCGTCAGCAGTAATTAAACTACTAGAGTACAGGCAAATAGCATCTTGTATTTCATCTTGTAAGATACAAACTGACTATGCTAGGATGTTGCTGCTTCTGCAGCATGATCAGAAATAAACAGGAAGGGAATATCTCTGATTCTGGCAGGATCCCCATGTATTTACTACGTTTGGCAGTTTTTGCATACATAAAATGTTTTACTATTAGCTTTGTGAGGGACAAGTTAAAGTAAACCGCAACTTTTAAATTTAAGGTTTACATACTTTTTTTACAAACTGTTATCTGCCTCCTTTAACCCTCTTGGCAGCTTAATTCAGAACGGCAATCCTAGCCTCTATTGCTTTACACAGTTTTATCAGTCCATGCTATGAACCTGCTTACAGAAGGAATGACATGCAACCTAAGGCTGACCTCATTAGTGTGCTGCTGGTCCTTCCCTTCCAGTCTAGGCTGCAGTGGACCCTTGACCAGAGTGTATTGCTTAACGGCAATGTAAGATTCAAAACACACAGGACATGGCTGGGCTGTCTGGATTTTAAGACAGGCTGAACAGATTTATACAGCCTTCAGCAGATAAGTTCATTACACATACAGTATCTCACAAAAGTGAGTACACCCCCCACATTTTTGTAAATATTTTATTAACTCTTTTCATGTGACAACACTGAAGAAATGACACTATGCTACAATGTAAAGTAGTGAGTGTACAGCTTGTATAACAGTGTACATTTGCTGTCCCCTCAAAATAAATCAACACACAGCCATTAATGTCTAGGTGGAAATGTCCAAATTGGGCCCAAAGTGTCAATATTTTGTGTGGCCGCCATTATTTTCCAGCACTGCCCTAACCCTCTTGGGCATTAAGTTCACCAGAGCTTCACAGGTTGCCACTGGAGTCCTCTTCCACTCCTCCATGATGACATCACTGAGCTGGTGTATGTCACAGTACATGTTGGCATTCATGGTTCCCTCAATGAACTGTAGCTCCCCAGTGCCGGCAGCACTCATGCAGCCCCAGACCATAACACTCCCACCACCATGCTTGACTTTAGGCAAGACACACTTATCTTTGTACTCCTCCCCTGGTTGCCACCACACACACATACACTTGACACCATCTGAACCAAATACGTTTATCTTGGGCTCATCAGACCAAAGGACATGGTTCCAGTAATCCATGTCCTTAGTCTGCCTGTCTTCAGCAAACTGTTTGTGGGCTTTCTTGTGCATCATCTTTAGAAGAGGCTTCCTTCTGGGACGACAGCCATGCAGACCAATTAGATGCAGTGTGCAGCAAATGGTCTGAGCACTGACAGGCTGACCCCCTCACCCCTTCAACCTCTTTAGCAATGCTGACAGCACTCATACCTCTATTTCCCAAAGACAACCTTTGGATATGACCCTGAGCATGTGCACTCAACTTCTTTGGTCGACCATGGTGAGGCCTGTTCTGAATGGAACCTGTCCTGTTAAAATACTGTATGGTCTTGGCCACCATGCTGAAGCTCAGTTTCAGGGTCTTGGCAATCTTCTTGTAGCCTAGGCCATCTTTATTAGAGCAACAACTCTTTTTTTTAGATCCTCAGAGAGTTCTTTGCCATGAGGTGCTATGTTGAAATTCCAGTGACCAGTATGAGAGAGTGGGAGCGATAACACCAAATTTAACACACCTGTTCCCCATTCACACCTGAGACCTTCTAACACTAAAGAGTCACATGACACTGGGGAGGGAAAATGGCTAGTTGGGCCCAATTTGGACATGTTCACTTAGGGGTGTACTCACTTTTGTTGCCAGCAGTTTAGACATTAATGGCTGTGTGTTGAGTTATTTTGAGGGAACAGCAAATTTACACTGTTATACAAGCTGTACACTCACTAATTTACATTGTAGCAAAGTGTAATTTCTTCAGTGTTGCCACATGAAAAGATATAATAAAATATTTACAAAAATGTGGGGGGTGTACTCACTTTTGTGAGATACTGGATGTGTAATGAACTTATCTGCTGAATGCTGTATAAATCGGTTCAGCCTGTCTTAAAACTCAGACAGCCCAGGTCCTGTGTGTTGTGGGGGGGTGTACTTACATTTGTGAGATACTGAATCTGTCTCTCAACTTTGCTGTTTGCCTGGATCAAAGAGGTATCAACTCTTCACCCCCATGTTGCTCAGTGGACAGGTAAAGAAAACCAGCAAGCTGACCACATTTTCCCTGTTTTTTCCTTCCCATAAGTAACTTCACATCATTAGATTGACAGCACTAAGTAAAACAATACAACCACATTCTTTGAACTTTAAATGAATATCTTTAGGGAAGCCTATCCTGTCTCTATCCAAAAACTGTGCTCCATTAGCTCATACCTTACAATTAATGCCTTTTTTCAGTGGGTTCTCATTGAATGTCTTTAGACTGTAAGTCCTTATAAACAGGGCCCTCCTAACCCCTATGTATTGAATTGAATTGTAACTGTACTGTCTCCCTTTATTTCGCAAAATGCTATGCAAACTGTTGGCGCTATATAAATCCTGAGTAATAAGAATAAAGGTAATGAATGCACAACCAAATCTTGAATATATTGACTGTAAACTTTGTTCTTGAATCAATTTACGGTACTTCATAAACCATGGTGTAATGATGTATTGTCGTCCTAGCTATTTGTGTCCAAAAGGAACCACATTGAGTTTTTCTTTATTCATATTTCATATAACAACTTTATAAGGGCTTGTGATTATTGTAGGCACCAAAATTACTTTCCTCCCCATACAATTCAGTTGGAATACAAAAGCAACTTACAACACCTTGAGGCAGGTCAACAACACCTGTGAAGGAACTAAAATGATCTCATAATCATCTCAGGCTGCTCAAATACACTGTGCTTATTTGCCCATTTGTACAAGCCTTTAGACATATTAACCAAAAAGCATGTATGAATGCAAATTTCTCTTTGACAGTACCCATTCACATACAATGTGTACTTGTTTGGTTCAGCTGATCTTGGAAAATAAAAGCTATTTGATGACTATTTTATGCATTTTATGCAAATGTTCCATGTAAATATTAGTTACTAAGCAATATTGAAAACAATTAAGGTGCTTTGTACCGTATATGTCCAGCCAGTTTTGGATAGAGTGAGAAAGGGTTAGAACTTATATTGGGTTTTACCACTATCCAAGGCTCTGTTAGGGTAGATTTACTCTCAGTTCTTGTCCAGGTGTTAATAGTTTTCTTTCTTTCTTTCTTTCTTTCTTTCTTTCTTTCTTTCTTTCTTTCTTTCTTTCTTTCTTTCTTTCTTTCTTTCTTTCTTTCTTTCTTTCTTTCTTTCTTTCTTTCTTTCTTTCTTTCTTTCTTTCTTTCTTCACCGGGTGTGTATTACTATCTGTATCCCTGTTGCAGTTTTTTTGTGTGTTGACAATATATTATCCAACCAGTATCTGGTAAAAAGTCAGTTGCTTGTTTTGGAAATCATTGTACCATATTTATTCGAGTATAACGCGCAAAATTTTCTACCAAAAAAAGAAATCAAAGTTTGGGTGCGCGTTATAAACGAGGGCTGGGGTGGGGTGGCAGTGGCGGGCGGTCCATTGAGGGCGCAGGCGAATTGTGAGTTCGCACTGCGCCTTTTCCGGGCTGCAGCCGCTCACTGTACGCGAAGGCGAAGAAAAAAAAACGTCCCCTCGTCGCGTACAGTGGGCGGCCCGAACTGGGGGTGAGAATTCTTATTATCCGCTGTATGGTCGCCGCTTCATTTCCTCGCCTCGCCCACACGTTACGGTAAGCATTGCTTTTGTACAATTCAGTGTTTTGCGTACCGTAATTCAGTGTTCTTCATATTTTAAGCGAAGAAACTGGAGAAACAGATGTTCCTGCCAACTGGGACACTGATGAAAAATTAACTCGAGAAGAATGGGAACAACTCTTTATATTGTTACCGGTAATTTTATTTCGGTATTGTGTTTATACCAGTTTACGTTGTCAATAAATTATTTTTATCATGGCCACACGTGTTCAACAACGTTTTTTTGTCAATTACAATGCTTGGTGTGAAACAAAATTTTATACCGATTTTTAATCGAAAATTAGGGGTGCGCGTTATACACGTGTGCGCGTTATACTCTAATAAATACGGTACATGTATTGAAGATGGCAGTTGATTACAAAATTCAAAGCACGTGTATGCGAAAGTCACACCAGAATTGTAAAACTACGAAATGTAAATGTGACAGTGTGTTCACTTATGATGTTTATGTGCATGTACTTCTATGTAATTGATGAACAATACAACTCTAAAAACTACAGCCAGATTGATTCCATGCATTGTCTAAAAAAATAACCTCAGAAAATTAAATTCATCTTACCTGCTTGTTGTAGTAACTGGGTTTGGTGCATAAGATTTGTTACTACATGTTACATCTGTGTTACATAGGAAGCTCTGTAGAAATGGAACCATCCCTGTACTCTGAAGATTCCTGGGAGCCAGATAACCTGAAAAAATAAACCTGCGCATGAGAATTCAAGGCTGCATAATATATGCTAGGAGCCTACTTTTAGATACAGTATGCTAAAAGTTTTTTTTCTTGCTCAGTAATGCTGTCTCTACATGTGCATGTCTTACTTCAAGTTATTCTCATTGTTTCTTCCAATGGCTACCTAAGAAACCAATGCAAATTGTGAATGTATTTTTAACCAATGTTGGATGTTTATTACGTTATATTTTTAACTGATCCACCTAAATCAATAAATGTTTACTTTGATTCTGTTATATATATATATAACCATTATTGATTTACTTTTTAAATGAGAGTTACACTGATTGACAGTAACAATACTACAGTAAAGAGATAATTGTTTATAAAACTAAGAATGAAAGCTTCCCTTTGTGCTAATAATTAGTGATAGGTGGGTTACAAACAGATGAAATATACAACTAATTATATGTAGCGGACCCCCAGAACCCCCTAGGGCCTAGTGATGACCTTCAGAGGCAAAGAGGGGCTACATACCTCCTGTGGGTGTGGATTGTCAGGCATGGTGGGTAGTGATGCAGGTAAAATAAATGATGTTCGCCAGTCACTTTTATGCTGAAGGAACAGGATAGTTTATTTCTTCTCAACAGGTCAAAAATAAACTGAGGGAGAGAGGGGTAGGGTCCAGGACACCCTTTAAGAACAGTCTATTAGGCAGACTCCCATTGCAAAAGACAGGTACTCAGACAGCGGTACAGGATAACAGACCTAGAGAATCATTAGGTATCCATAAAACTTCAGATCGATCTGGGAGGCAACTTCTCTCCACCAGATTCAATCCCTTTTTTGTGGTCTGTACTGTCTGGACAGCTGTCCTCCATAAGAAACAGGCAGGTTACTCACACAGGTTGCTGGATGTCTGTGGATGATCTTTCCCATGTGGGTCGCTGGCTCTCCTCAGCAAAATCCCAGGCATGTGACCAGGCCTCAGACTTTAGGCCTAGCCAGCAGCAGCACAGCAATACACACCCTCCCCCAAGGGGGTCCGGGCGGGAAGAGACCGATTATTGGACCTCCCCCCTCTTAAATAAGATCTCCCAGAATGCCGTAGTGACACTGTAATTGGCTGAGAGAGACATGGACATTAACAGTTTGTTTAACTGTACTTCTCACACTAATGTCAGAGGCAACAGTGCCACCTACTGACGGAAGGGAGAAACGCAGTCAAACCAGATTAAGAGGGGAAGTTCAATTAACCATAGTAAAATTACAGCCAGGCTAGTTAAGGCCCAGCAACTAAATTTAACAGCAACCTTGCATTAAAACAAGGGTGCTACATATACTTCAGTCTGGACCCAAATCACACTTCTAAAGTCAACAGAAACCTAAAGAAAAAAACAAAAAAATCTAACCCTTACACTGTGCAGAAGGCACTTTTCGTCACCTTACTCACCTTTTCCCTTCCTGTACATGACCTCAATCCACACTGTATGCCTTGTGAAAATACCAGTATTTCTTACCTTTTTTCATGCCTAGAAGCATTCTGACCATAGAATGCACATATTATTTGCATGATAGCACTAGGAATGAGTGTGTGGAAGGCAAGTGAAGGTACCAGAATATGTCTCCTACACAGAAACATGCGCAGCACACAACATGGCACAAGGCCCAGCTTTTAGAGTCTCATCCTAAGCAAGCATGCATTTCTATGCATATGTACCTCATATTATGAGCACAGATGAGTGTGCATGCCCAGCATTTATTTGTTGCTACATGGCCTACTGAAACATGGCTTTGAGAAGCTACTGACTATTCCTGTGACCCATGTCTTGATCCTGTTATTCTTATGCATCTTCGTATATACTTTCTGTCACTGACCCGACTTGCTTTCTTGACCTTGCTTACTGCCTGCTGATTTGGTATCCCGAGATATTCTCATGTTGCTGACCCTGACCTGCCTCCTGTTCTCGCTTGCTATCTGCTCATTTGGTCCCTCTTGCTATCTGGCCAATCCTGACCTCGACCTGTTTCTTGTCCTTGCTTACTGTCAGCGGACTTGGTACCTCCTGCTGTCTGCCTGATCATGACCTTGGCTTATCTCCTAAACTTGTTTGCTGTTTGCTGATTTGGTACATTGTGCTGTTTGCCTGATCATGGCTCCAGCCTGCACTTTGACTCCAGCTAATATGATCCCAGCTGCAAAATCCAGCTGCATTTAATTCTTTGTTGTCTCCTGGTTACAGTCTGCCTATGCTCTGCACACAGTGGGTTTCACCACATAAAAATGTTTTAGTCCACTCCCTCAGTTTTACTTTTGACAGTAGTATCTCAAATTCATCTGTTGTTATTACTAGGACTTTATTTATATTGTATTTATTTTTTTAGGCACACATGAGTGGTGACATCTGACTTCATAGGTGACGATAAAGTTGCTACTTAATTGGGCTCCTTGAGATATCTAAAGGTGTGTGCAGATATCTCTAGGGGTCTTCTTTAATGGTATTCCAATTCAAAGCTGATACTAAAAAGCTTGAAAAACTCATTATTTTGATGCCCTGACTTAGAATATCAACCAGCCAGAAAAGTGTATAAAGGGGAAAATTCTCAAACACGGCCCAGCAATAAACAAAGTCAACAGTATTTACCAAAGTTATATTTTAGTTATAGCTGACGTAGTATACAATAAATTTAAGGTTAGTGGTTAGACTTATGTTAGGAGTTAGTTCAGGTGTTATGCTTAGGCTAAGAGTTCAATTTACAGATTCGCATCACATGCTCCTGATGAAGTGAAATACTAGTCCACAGAAACGCGTCGAGCTTAATTTGATGCAGACCTATACCAATTTTCTTTTTAAAGCCCGTAGCGTGTGCAACACACTCAAAAGACTCCACCCGGTGCATAAAAAAGTGCACACACACAAAGTGAGAACACAAAAAAGCACAGGGTGTGCGAAATCGTATGGTCTTCCCTCCGAAGAGGTAGGACCCCGAAACCTCGATCCCCCGGGGCGCAAGACTCCTGACAGGGATTTAAGGTACTCATGGTCTGTCTGGCCGAAACCAGACCGACCCCGTTCTTCAGGGGGACTGCCGAAACAGCCCCCACTGAGTACTAAGTGGGGCTCCCCCGAAGGGAGACCCCATGAGAGAGGGCGAACTAAGCCAAAAGGCCATATCCACCCCCTCCCAAGACTCAAGGCTGGGCCCGAGGACCCACACACTCCAGTCGTGCAAATAAAGAAAAAAAGGTGAAAGTGCAGTGACAAACTCCAAAGAAAAAGACAAACAAACAAAGAAGTGGGGAAAGGGAAGTGGGGAAAGTGCAATGGTGCCATGTGAGGAACCAAGGCAGGCCTTCCAGCCGGAATAAAAAATTCCTCTGGTGCAAGCCAAAAGGCCTGTCCCAAGAGGCAGGTGCGAAAAAGGTGTGCATTGACCAAGGTGCCGAAAAAACTCACAGCGAGCTGCCCCTCACCAGTGAGAAATTAAGGCACCCCTGGGCTGTCACCCCAGGGGCACTTACACTACGGGCTTTTTCAATCTCAGCCCCCGGCCAGACCGAGTGTAGCCTATCCCCACCAGCAGACATCAGAACCTGGACAGCTTAGAGAGAGCTTGCCTACCACTGGGGACAGGCCTTTTGCAAGGCCAGATCAAAACCCAGGAGAGAAAGCCCTCCCCTCGCTATCCTGTTCCTCAGCCCATTACATCCAGGAACAGTTCCACCGGCCCCCTGAACCGGCTTTCCTGCCCCCTTCAAACTGGTTAGGACAGTTCAACCCATTCGAATCAGAAGGCGGCGGGCCCCACATGCTTTCCCAGATGACCTAATCCCCATACCTCAATACTCTGAGCGCTCCGGGTTTCGGTCATACTGGTACTAGCTAAGGCCCATACCAACTGATAAGAACAGATACTACACTTGATCTTAGCCAAAAGGCTATACCAATACCATGTTACTCTTACATATTTATTTTGTACAATTTTGACTGATGTATTGTGCAATTTTGATGTATGTATGTACTCCAGCTCAGATTCATTGCCTTCTCATTTTACCTACAGTTGTTATGTATATGTGCATTTATGCAATTTGTTATTACTATTTTTACCATCATGGCCTTTGTCACACGTCTTATTCAAAGTCTCAACCTTCCCCTCTTATGTAAAGAGTTCAATTTAGGTCAGGGATAAGTTAGGGTTAACAAAGAAATGGACAATTTGCTTTGTCCTTGTGAAATACGTACTTGTTTACTGAAAATACTTACAAGGAAATAAAATCCTTAATCATTCTAAAACAGACACAAACACGTCAGAATCATAAACTCTTCACATAAATTCTGTGCCTTTTTTATTTTTTTCCTTAATCAGTGAGTACATTTAAATAAGTATTTTCAATAAACAAAAACATGTTTCATGAGGTACTTTGTCCATTGCTTTGTTTTTCAGAAGTGTAGTAGAGATAGTAAGCCTGGCATTAAGATTTATTTTTGGTAGCAATAAACAGAATGGTAATCAAGAGGGGAAGTCACTTTTATGTTAAACCAATTAGGAATCTGGTAATAGTTTTCTCTTTGTAGCAGTGAGGACAGAGCTTGCTGGCCTGGTTCTATGAGCAGGAAAGGCTGACAGCAGAGAAATGCTTTTAGAAGGAGTACACCTCTGAAATGCGTCGCCTAGACACCAGCCACATCATCTGATTACCTGGAAGCACCTCCCCCTCCTCTCCCCACAACGTGCACGCTGCAACACTGGGCTCTGTTTTGTGAGTGTTTAGTGTTCTGCCCTCCTCTGCTGTCAACCTTCCCCGCTCACAGAACCAATGCCCAGACAGCTCTGCACTGCTACAAAGGGAAAACTAGCACTGGATCCCTGCTTACCGTTTAATATCTAAGTTACTTTTCCTTATGATTACCATTCTGTTTATTGCTTTTAAAAAAGAAATCCTGGCACCAGGCTTACTACTTCTAGTACATTTACTACAGGTAATTGGCCACATCCCAGTCACTCTTATAAAGCAAAAGCTGTGACTTTTCTTTTTTGCTGTGTGCCTTCCTCATCTAAAAGGGTTTTGTCTTGCTCCAATACACTACTTATGCAATTGCCTTCTTTGTTTTTTGTAAAACAGACCTCCCTGTCTGTGGCATGAGCTGCCCATCCTCAGAGACATTTTGAACACTAAAACGTAGTCCACTGTGGCTGTTTGTGAGAAAACTCTGATAATTACTGCAAACACTATGGCAATCTGTGTCGGAAGCTTTTCAGTTTATGGATTTTGTGTAGGGATTAGGTTCATATTTAAAGAGAACTAAAGCATATTTTGTGGATAGATTAGGGTAGGGGTTATAACTAGGGATGATCGAACTTTTGAAAAGTTCGGTTCGACCAGAACACCCGAACTTCACGAAAGTTCGGCCCGGATTTCAGAACCCCATTGAAATCAATGGGACCCGAACTTCTGTAATCAAAAAACACCATTTTTAAGCCCTAAAACCCAATAAATGCCCCTAAAAAGTGCCTAGGGTTCTGGGTCATGCCCCATTAACTATTAATCACACAAAAAAAGTTCTTAAAAATTGTCATTTTTGATAAAAAAGCCAATTATTGAAAAATTAAAAAAAAAAAAAAAAAAGAGATTTTTTTGATTTTTACTTTGGATTTAGTATCTGGGGGGTCTAAAAGGTGTGCATGTGAAGTTTCAGCTCTGTAGCATGTCCAGAACCATGAAAAAAAAAAAAAAAGATAATTTTTCAGTAGAACAGGGATGTGGTTCGGGAGCCTCCTTTAACTTTAACACCTATATGATCTTTTTTTCTGGTTCTGGACATGCTACAGAGCTGAAACTTCACAGGTACACCTTTTAGACCCCCCAGACACAAAATCACACAAAAAAAGTTCTTAAAAATTGTCATTTTTGATAAAAAAGCCAATTATTGAAAAATTAAAAAAAAAAAAAAAAAAAAAGAGATTTTTTGATTTTTACTTTGGATTTAGTATCTGGGGGGTCTAAAAGGTGTACATGTGAAGTTTCAGGTCTGTAGCATGTCCAGAACCAGAAAAAAAAAGATTGTTTGTATTAGAAAACTTTAAGCACAGGAATATGGCTTCTCTGCTGTAACACCTTGCCGGTTTAATAGCAGGCATTTTTTTGGGTTCTTTGCAGTCAGGAAAAACATCTGAACTTGTGTATAGTGGTACTGTGCACAAGTTCTGATGTTTTGCCTGCCTCCAAAACCCTCCAAAAAATGCCAGCAAAAACACACCTGGGCATTTTTTTTTTTTGACGCTAGCGTTTTTTTGGCATTTTTTGGGGTTCTTTTGAGGCAGGCAAAACATCTGAACATGTGTATAGGGGGGATATATAGACATATATGTCTGAATATATACCCCTAGACATATATAGGTGTGATAGTAGCAGAAATAAATGCTTGCGCTAATGAAATCATTTACAGTAATATATTTCTGCTACTATCACACCTATATATGTCTAGGGGTATATATTCAGACATATATGCCTATATATACACCCTATACACATGTTCAGATGTTTTGCCTGCCTCAAAAGAACCCCAAAAAATGCCAAAAAAACGCTAGCGTCAAAAAAAAAAAAAAATGCCCAGGTGTGTTTTTGCTGGCATTTTTTGGGGGGTTTTGGAGGCAGGCAAAACATCAGAACTTGTGCACAGTACCACTATACACAAGTTCAGATGTTTTGCCTGCCTCAAAAGAACCCCAAAAAATGCCAAAAAAAACGCTAGCGTCAAAAAAAAAAAAATGCCCAGGTGTGTTTTTGCTGGCATTTTTTGGGGAATTTTGGAGGCAGGCAAAACATCAGAACTTGTGCACAGTACTACTATACAGATGTTTTTCCTGACTGCAAAGAACCCAAAAAAATGCCTGCTATTAAACCGGCAAGGTGTTACAGCAGAGAAGCCATATTCCTGTGCTTAAAGTTTTCTAATACAAATGATCTTTTTTTTATGGTTCTGGACATGCTACAGAGCTGAAACTTCACATGTACACCTTTTAGACCCCCCATATACTAAATCCAAAGTAAAAATCAAAAAATCTCTTTTTTTTTTTTTTTTTTTAATTTTTCAATAATTGGCTTTTTTAATCAAAAATGACAATTTTTAAGAACTTTTTTTGTGTGATTTTGTGTCTGGGGGGTCTAAAAGGTGTACCTGTGAAGTTTCAGCTCTGTAGCATGTCCAGAACCCCAAAAAAAGATCATATAAGTGTAAAAGAGGGGTCCCACCATCCCTGCTCTACTGAAAAATTATCTTTTTTCTGGTTCTGGACTTGCTACAGAGCTGAAACTTCACAGGTACACTTTTTAGACCCCCCAGACACTAAATCCAAAAAAAGTCATGCCTGCCTCCAAAAATGCCCGATAAATGCAAGAAAAAGCGCCGTAGAGAAGCCGTATTCCTGTTCTAATAAAAATTATAAGAAAATGCTAATTTTTGGGGGGTTCTGGACATGCTACAGAGCTGAAACTTCACATGTACACCTTTTAGACCCCCCAGATACTAAATCCAAAGTAAAAATCAAAAATTTTTTTCAATAATTGGCTTTTTTATCAAAAATGACAATTTTTAAGAATTTTTTTTGTGTGATTTTGTGTCTGGGGGGTCTAAAAGGTGTACCTGTGAAGTTTCAGCTCTGTAGCATGTCCAGAACCATAAAAAAAAAGATTGTTTGTATTAGAAAACTTTAAGCACAGGAATATGGCTTCTCTGCTGTAACACCTTGCCGGTTTAATAGCAGGCATTTTTTTGGGTTCTTTGCAGTCAGGAAAAACATCTGAACTTGTGTATAGTGGTACTGTGCACAAGTTCTGATGTTTTGCCTGCCTCCAAAACCCCCCAAAAAATGCCAGCAAAAACACACCTGGGCATTTTTTTTTTGACGCTAGCGTTTTTTTTGGCATTTTTTGGGGTTCTTTTGAGGCAGGCAAAACATCTGAACTTGTGTATAGTGGTACTGTGCACAAGTTCTGATGTTTTGCCTGCCTCCAAAACCCCCCAAAAAATGCCAGCAAAAACACACCTGGGCATTTTTTTTTTTTGACGCTAGCGTTTTTTTGGCATTTTTTGGGGTTCTTTTGAGGCAGGCAAAACATCTGAACTTGTGTATAGTGGTACTGTGCACAAGTTCTGATGTTTTGCCTGCCTCCAAAACCCCCCAAAAATGCCAGCAAAAACACACCTGGGCATCTTTTTTTTTTGACGCTAGCGTTTTTTTGGCATTTTTTGGGGTTCTTTTGAGGCAGGCAAAACATCTGAACATGTGTATAGGGGGTATATATAGGCATATATGTCTGAATATATACCCCTAGACATATATAGGTGTGATAGTAGCAGAAATATATTACTGTAAATGATTTCATTAGCGCAAGCATTTATTTCTGCTACTATCACACCTATATATGTCTAGGGGTATATATTCAGACATATATGTCTATATATTCCCCCTATACACATATTCAGATGTCATGTCTGACATCAAACATGTCCTCAAAAAAGCACTGGCAGTGGCAGCCCCTGCAGCATTAAAAAATGCTTGCTGGTGAGAAGCCACATGCCTGTCCTGAAGCAACACAGAGAAATGATCATTTCTCTATAGCGGTCACCCTGCTATGGAAGGGTTTTGTCACCCTGCCATAGCAGTCACTGTCAGTTAACCCTACACTACACTACGGTCCCCTGACACTTAACACTTTCCCTACAGAAACTAAATTTTTGAAGCTAACTTAAGTGTAAAGGAGCACTCTAACTACACTAGATATTCCTTTCCTCACACTAAAAATAGCTAAATGACACTTTTAAAGTAAAATTAACAGAACTGCTTCCACTCTCTTCCATGTCCAGTATAACAATGCTGGGAATATGGCGGGGGCGATCTTATATACTGGGGGGCGTATTCACTAATGATTGGTCTAGGGACCCCCTAGTCACTCCAATCACATTCCTAGCATTCTCCTGCCCCCTCAATTGGCTTTTGCTAATGGTTCTGGTCCAATCACGGGCTTTTAAAGCCCATTTCCTGAAGCATTGCATTTTGGGCGGTTCTGGTTGCCGAATTCCGAACTTTTTGGGCAAAAAGTTCTAAATTCGGCCGAACCTCGAACACCCAATGTTCGGGCCGAACCGATGGTGGACCCGAACCGTTCGATCATCCCTAGTTATAACCCATGGCATGGGTTTTTTTGCCACCTGTATCCCACTGGGAAGATTACTCTTCACTTCCTGTCTTGTAGTCACAACCAGAAGTGAGAGGAAATCCTTTTAAAAGTGAGGGAATCCTTGGTTGTCACCAGGGTCACCAGAACTAGTGTCCCCATTGACTCTATGACTGTTCTGGGGCCAACCCAAAATTTGGGATTTTCTTTGACTATCAATTATAATAGTAAATAGGACAATTAGAGAAGCTGAATCTCTGTAACGTTATACTTTAAGGGTAACTTTTTGGAATAGTTTGAGCTTTTTGTATTTAGACAATGTTTAGGGGTTATGCTGAGGTACATATAAGCTATTGAGGCCATAAATATGAAATTTTAAAGGGGCCATCTCTGTCATTCTGATACTGGCTTTACTACCTAGTATGGCATTGATCTGCTAAAACATTTAGCCAATTGTTGAAAGTTGAAAAGTCTAACTTCTATCCTGCATGCTTGTTTCGGGTCAGTGAGACACAAAGTAGTGAATACATCTGATATTTTCTACCTTGCTGATTCTCTTAAATATTAAGTGTGCTGAATAACTTTTTTGGGTGCCTGAATGCATTACTATGTGATAAAAATAGATAGGCCATATGTTTTTATGCCACAATTTCTAGCACTGAAACCCCCTCAACAAAAACGAATTTCTATATGCTGAATATTAATTTATGAAGGTCAGATACAAAAAAGATAATCAGCGTCAAGTTGCAATCTTTCACGAACAGCCCCCTAAAATAGGAGACTGTCCCTGAAAACTTGGGCCATCTGATCCCCCTACTCTACACTGAAATCTCGCTAGCAGATAATGGAACCTAGTGCATTGTACTCTGTACTCCACGATACCAGAAAAGTGTCTGTATTTACTGGACAAGTTACCTTTTTTAAAACTGCAAAAAAGTTACCAGACCTGATTGGACTGGGTCTACAACATCACAATTTTAAACACAGCATTATACAGTATGTTTAAACACAGTATTAAAAGACGCAGTAACAAAACTCCTAACCTAAATACAACTTTTTTTTATATGTCTGTTATTAGAAACTGTTTTATTTATTAATAGCCTTTTTATAGTTTAGTAATAGCTTTTATAGTTTTATACTAACCCCCTTCAGAAATCTGGTATTTCTTGCGTGCAACCAGTTTTCAGGGCTGTTCTAATTTAAGACTAGTCACACTGGTTTGTTCAGCTTTTATCATACATGCCAGTAAATCAGTCTGTTACACTATTATGCCTAAAATCACATGCTGCACTGCATTGTAAGAGGTGACAGGTCCCAGGACATCCTTTCATAAATCTCCAATCCTCTTCTTCCCTTACAGCTGTATTGACAATGTGTCTCATAGCAAAGCTATGCAATCTAAAATGTAAAAATAAATATCCGATTCATTCTGAATTTTCTTTTCTTTTTCAAATCATTTTAATTAAGCAAATTTTCTTATATATATATATATGTATATATATTGTTAAAAACAGACTGCTAAATCTCATTAAGGCTGGCTAGCCTGAGTTCGTAAGCTGTAAACTGTCCAGAAAACATTCAAGTTCAACTGTTGCTAGGGCTCAAGCCCTAATTCCATTACCCATTCCCGTTCTACCCTTGCAAAAGGGGTTGAGGGACCTACAAAACACCACTTCTAAGTGGGTTCACCTAAGAGGGCTGACCCTCTAAACATCCAAGGAGAGAGACTCTAGGAAAGACTGAGTTGTGCTATTAAGAGGATCCTTTAGCCCATCGGGCCAGGATCAGATGTCATAAGCAAGTTAAAAGAGCACTCCGCAGACTAGTTTGGGCCAACGGGCCGAAGATGGAACTATGTTAAGTTTCCACCTAACAAAAAATATAGTGGGTAGCAGCCTGAAGTTTTTGGTGGGGTGTGCCCTATGGCCAGGGACCCCTGAAGAACTCATTGTTTCCCGCAGGTCAGATAGGTTGCTCTGGCTCCAGCAAATTAATTCCTGTCAGAAAAAGAGACTGGTTGTCACAGTGCTGTTGCAGAGAGGACGCTGCAGGCGCTGGTCTTTGGACATCTTATGTCTTCTTGACCTGAGGAGCATGACCGGAGTAGATAGCCAGTGATAGGGTTAGTGTCACCTTGAAGGAGTGATACAACATTGTGTCAAGACTGGCGGATGGAGGAAAGTGCTGGATCCCTTAGTTACGGAGGTTGGGTGAGAAGGTCGCCTCTGCGGACAGGGCTTTCTCACTGTCATCAGTTAGTCACAGTGTCATTTGGGAATGTACCTTTGCAGAAGTGCTTAACTTGTCTTTTTTTTCACAGGTTGCCTAGGCCCCATGTAGTAATAGTTAGCCAGGATGTTATGTTACCCACCAGAACAGAGTTTTGTTTGGTGGGGGGGGGGTGCATTCTCTTAATGCACTTGCTCTCTATATAGATTGTACAGCAGATATATCTATATTTTTCTATGTAATTTATTGACTGTAAAATTAGTTTTTCCCTTTTCCCCCTTTTCCAGGTTTGTGGGATACTCGTTGTAAATTTTGATAGGATTTTTGTAGGGGGCGGCTGCCCCAGAGCCAATGGGGACATGGCTCATTTTTGGTGGGGGGTAGATGTAGCACCCTCCTAGATAGGTGCTAGGTAGGAATATATAATTAGTTTTGCTCTGCCTGCTTATCAGGAGAGTAGAAGGCAACATATAGTTGCTCTCTTTGCCTATCAGGGGAGCATTATTAATAGTTAGGCCTGCTCTATGTGCTCAATGTGCAATTCATGTGGGCTGAGGGAGTGTCCCCACTGTATCCAATGAGGAGGTTTGTTGGACAGTGGAGGAAACCTGGCCAATGATGCACAGGCTTTTGTAACTATCCAAGTGGGTTGGCACAGTGAGAGGTGCATCATGGGATAGGGTATAAAAGCCAAGGGCACATGAGGCAGGGGGTCTTTGAGTGGGAAGCCAAGTCCCAGAAGGAGGGTGATGGCTGTCTCCTTTTCTAAAGTTGTGGAATGTGGTCACAGGCAGTCTTCCTGATGAACCAGAAAGTGTGACTGAACCCAGAGGTCCAGTGGAGGCTGACTGGTGGAGTTTGGAGGCAACGATGACACTGGAAAAACAGTGTGTGTGAGTACAGAGGAACTTGCCCAGGGGTCTGCCAGGAGGGGGGACCACTCCAGAGGCTAGAGTAAGCAGACGGTGTCAGCACGCAGGCAGTGAGAGTATAGGGGGTGCCAAGTTTAGAACCCTGAAGAGAATATCCAAGCAGGAATATTTAAAGCAACTTCACTTTAGTGGTAGAGTGAAGCAGTGGCCTTGCCGCATTCTACAGTTAGCTGTCCTCAAGACTGTGGGTGGTTTATAGTTGGAGTATCCCACTCCTCCCTTCTCCTATCCAAATTCTCAGTAGAACCACAGAAACAACATCCCCTAGGCTGATGATTGACTGAGCCAAGAACTTTCATTGCTGTTTATCTGCTGTCAGTTGCTAAGGGTAACCCTGGGGAATCCAAAAAGTGTAATTCTCAGCAGTCCTCTAGGGGGCAGTGCTACAGCATAATGCTGTAATGTTTCTGTTGCTGCATGGAATACTCCAAACAGGAGGTAACATATCCAGAGATCGCTACATGTTTATTAGATATAACTGGAAGAATACTCCTTTTAGGTTTGTTAGGTAAGCCTGTAAATTCATCCATCTGGATAGGAAGGAGCTGATAGGAACCCATAAAGTTACAAGAGCAAACTGTGTGTTAATGCAGCAGAAAATCACTTCTTTGGTTAGAAAGGGGTTAATAGTAGATTTTTCCTTCACTTGGATACAAATGGTTATGCAAAGGAGTGATAGAGATTTCTATAGCTCTATACAAAAACCTCACATGACATAAAAAGACTGCACGCACAACACCTTAAAATAATCTGCAAATACTGTTGCTGTTCTAAGAGGGTATTTACTCTTGAAAGGCACACACACACTTTAACCTGTATATCTGGATAAAAACATGTTTGGTAGTCATGACACTTAGCGGGTGTACATTCACTGTACTCAAACACCTTTTATAACCACTGTTGACTGGTTATATTAGCACTGCATATGTCCACATACCCTATTTCCACGTAAATATTAACTAATAATGTCACGAGTCCCGAGTCATGAGTAAGAAACAGTCACATTCGGTCCATTTTTTTGTATAGTATCTGAATACAGCCACTTTTTAACATAGCGGGGGAAAACCTGAAAAATATTATTTATAGGAAAAGACAACAGCTATATTCGAGTTAAAAGGAGAAGTACAGCCATAGCTTGATTGGCTGTACTTCTGTGGATCTCGGGAGTGCAGATAGTTTTGCACTCCATTTTCAGCAGACAGCGGGCTAAAGCCCATTGTCGGCTGATGTATCGGAGCCAGTGGCTCAAAGAGGAAAGGGGTGATCCCTGATGCCGCACATCTAAAGAATCCTATGGAGGTGGATAGAGTGGCAACCTCAGCCTGGACTCCGACCAAGCAATGTTCCCAATGCGTTTTGCTCTGTCCCCTGGAGCTTAGTCATGGGGGTAGAGATCACATGTGTGGGGGGAGTATTTAGGCATCATCGGTAGTCACATAACTAGTGTGAAGAGCTAACAGGTGTGTGTAATTTCTCATGTCTTGCTATTTACTATGAAAATCAACCAATTAGCATAATGAGAACAGATTTGCCTCGCCCTGTACAATAAAAAGTTATGAGTGCAAAAAGAAGCACTTAAACACTTATACTCCCAATTTAACCTATTAGAAACAAAAACTTTATGAATATGGTAAATTAAGAAAGGAGTCTTTGGTTGTATATGTGACTGAAACATCAGTCACAAAAGGTTTTTGATTTCACAATGTGACAAAGAAATGTTTTCCCTAGAGAACTCCAAAATGTACTCATATTTATTCAGGAATAGGTCACAATTGTTGTCACAATTGCCACGAAGCCAGTCCAGGCTCGGGAAATATCGTGACCATATGTGCGGGATTGTCCCAAATGCCAGCACCCAGCTCAGCCTCTCAGTGAGCCGCTGAGAGCCTGAGCTGGCTGCTCAGGGGCAGAGCAGAGAGCCAGTGACTGTAACTAGCTCTCTGCTCAGAGAGCTCTGAGAGCCAAGCAATCCGTGGTGTTTAATCGCTCAGTTCTCTGTCTTAGAACAAGCAAGGAACAGATGCTGCATCCACATAGGTAAGTATGATTAAAAAAAATAATAATAAAATCCCATACTTCGCTTTTAAGTGTTAAATCAAATATTACATTTAGGTTCACCGCTACAAGCCGATACCCTTACAAAAACCGAGCTAGGGCTCATACTTACTGGCTGTGTGTATATTCCATAAACTAATGTTGTTACATGATATCATATTACCATGTATGTGTGTTGGACAAATAAAAACACAACTATTAACTTACTGGCTTTTACTAAGAAAGAAAAACATTTTTAAAGCTTGCCAATGCTTATATAGTTTCAGCAAAATTTAAGAAGGATTTTTTAAGCTCTTCAAAGTCTGCACCAGCCAAAGCAAAAGGGTTGGGAATTTCAAATATGATGCCAAAGAAAACCCTTTAAGGCATTTGCTATGTGTTTACTAGGCATTTAGTCAGCATTCTCATGGACTTACATTATCAGCGCCGATGTGGCCAGAACCCCAAACACACTGCAGCAGATATTTTCTTTAATGTGATGCCATGCTGGTGCTAAAATATGGGCATGCACTCACCTAAGGTTGTACACACGCAACTATACTTTATGGCATGTTGTATTTGGTGGGGAGTATCGCTGCTAAAAGTGACCCATTCAAGTAAAAAGGGCCGTGCTGCATGCAGTTGCGGCTTGGTAGGATGGCATTTTCAGGCTTAAAGTATGTGGGGGGAGGTGACATATGACCTTCTCACTGCCTGTCAAACTCCTCTGTAAAGCTATTCATAAGGACGACAAGGGCTTTTTGCACATATGAATGAGTTAAATCAAGAGACTGCTTTCCATCTTATTTATACAGCTATAGGGGCTGATTTACCAAAATAGAGTGCAAATCGGGTGCAGTTCTGAATAGAAACCATTCAGCTTCCATGTTTTTTGAGCAAGGTTAAGTTTAGAAGCTGATTGGCTACCATGCTCAGCTTCACCAAATTTTGCACTCTCCAGTTTTAGTAAATCAACCCCATAGGCTCTTATTATATGTATCTTTGGACAATTTAAAATTTAAAACCCTTGTCATTTTTTTTTTTTTTTTTTTTACTGTTTCCATTGGGGAGATTTCCCTTTACCTCCATGGAAAGTAAGTAGAAATCTCCCCATATTAAAGAAAAATCCTCCTTAGACATCTGTCATGGCAACAGGGTCTCTCCCTCCCAACCCTACCCAGAAGATTTCCTCACACTTTCTGTGTTGGTGACACTGGCTACCACATGGGTACTCAACCTAAGAGCCGGTTCACACTGGGGGGGCTTCAATGTCGCCCGACTCTGAAGCCGCTCCGTGCAGTGCGACTTCAGCGTTACTTGCAAACGACTTCTCAAATAGAAGTCAATGCAAGCCGCTCCAATGTTGCCCCCAAGTAGTGCAGGAACCTTTTTCTAAGTCGGAGTGACTTGAATCGCTCTGATTAGAACGGTTCCATTGCACTGAATGGAGCACGACTTGTCAGGTGACTAAGTCGTCTGACAAGTCGTGCCAGTTTGAACCGGGACTAAGGCCCTCCAGCTGTTGCGGAACTACAAGTCACAACTACAAGCACTGTGTGCATGATACCATATGCTACATTTTCATAATACCTATAGTAAATATAATAAACGCATATGTATAATAAAGAACAGGATGTGCTTTCTTTCTGAAATCAGATATCTAGTTGATGCAGATATTATTTTACATATAACAGAAAACTTTGCTTGCTTTTATGCTTCCATTCTTTATATTGCACATCGACCCACCAAACAGGAAAATTACAAGCTGACAAACCTTTCTAAAGATACATGATATGACAATTCATACACACTGCTACCTGTCTTTTTTATTGCTCTTTAAATAAAATCTTATTTGTATGTGTTTTATTTTTATTTTTATTGGACATTGCATCATTATGACTATTATTTTCTCCTTAATGTAATGTAGTTACATAATAGTTACATAGTTTGTCAGGTTGAAAAAGTCAGTCTGGTTCAAAAGAACGTACTCAAAACAGAATCCTCATAGACAAACATTTATTGTTAACCCACTTAGTAATTATCATGCAATCCCCTGTATTTCATAATACTAAGTGCCCTGTATATGTGCCTTATTAAAAATTTGCTGTTCTAGACTAGGGATCGAGACTAGGGGACGATATATCAGGGGGCTGATATGCACTTTCCCCGATATATCGGAATCGGCCACCAAGGTGACCGATATTGTCGATATTTCGGGAAAGTGCTTGTACCGGAGTGATGCCTGCAGCTAGAGGCATCACCCCAGTACCGGCGTCAGCTCAGCTGTCATTACAAGGAGCGGGAGGGGACGTCCCCCCTCCCGCAGCTCACCGGGTCTCCCGTCCTACCACATTCGGCTCTGATCGGGTCTCCATGTAAAAACCCAGAAGTAATGTCACAACATCACTTCCGGGTACTCTGTGCCAGATTCAAAAAAATTACAGCATTCATAACAGCCAATCTTGGCGTTTTGCATGATTTTAAGTGCAGAGGAGGGGTTTGGGGTCTTTTAGACCCCCAGATCCCTCCACAAGAGTACCTGTCAAGTGATAAAAAAAAAAAAAATGTTTTAAATGTACAAAAATATCAACCAATATTGGCCGATACCATTAAAACGATGTTGGTTGATCACCATTCTAGACCATATTTTATAGCACCGCTCAGGGCTCACGTGACTGGCTGTCTGTCCCCTCTCCCGATCTGAAAGCTAGTGTGGAAGGGGCTGAAAATCCCCCGCTTACGCAGTCAGGAGGAGGAGAAAGCCGGCCGGTCACGTGAGCACCGAGTGGCGCTATAAAATATTATATAGAACAGCATATTTGTAATAAGACACATAAACAGGGCACTTAGTATTATGAAAGACAGGGGATCGCATGAAAACTACTAAGTGGGTTTACAATAATGGTTTGTCTATGAGGATTCTGTTTTGCGTACGTTTTATAATTACTAAGTTATTTCAGCAGCAGGAGGGGGGACAGGCCCTGACACAGAGCTGTCAGGCAGGTAGGGGAGGAGGGAGGAGGACAGAGGAGGACACAGGAGAGCTGCAGTTAGCAGCGGATGAAGGAGGCACATAAACTGACCACGGTGTCAGGGCTCAGCAGCCATGATAAACTGTGGTCAGTTTACAGGGGGAAGGCAGAATCAGGCAGGATCAGCCAGGTATTTCAGGTTATAGAAGGGACCAAATTACACAGCACAAGTACTGTGCTGTATAACATGCTTTAAAGGAGCAGGATGCATTTTTTTTCTTTAGGGTAACAAACACTTTAACACATCTCCTGACTTTGGCAGATAGAAAAAATAGTTCCTGCCCTTTGGAATTCTCAAACAACTTCTAGACTAACATAGTGGAGCTGTAAATTATATCCCTGACCTAGACATGAGCAAGACCAGCCACTCAGTGCAGGATTTAATTCTATATATTATGGCTAGTAACTTTAAGTGATCTTTCTATTCTTTTACCTCTATTCCATAAATATAATTTAGTTATTATTATTTTAAGTATGAATGTTATATAAAAAAAATCCATACATAAAATGATATACAATACTAAGATATCCTATTTAAATCTGAATTCAAGGTTTGTCATTTATGCATAGATACAATAATCTAGTTTGGTCCAATGTAAGTACGCATATGCTATATCTGTGGGATCCCTGTGGAAGGTGACAATCACTGTAGTAGCCGTGGCTCATACAGTGATCACTGCTGTATTCCAGGCTCTGTTCCAAGCTACTGCCCTGCTGTATAGTAACCACAGTGGGTTGCCCACTCAGCACAGGTGCCTTGTATTTTGCCTTTGTATTTAAATGCAAGGTGCTCTCTGACTGAACAAGTTAGAGAGACTGGGTGGTGACATTATGATCTCCACCTAGTCCAATCAGAGAACAGTCTGCATTCATTGACAAAAATACAAACCATTTTGTGATTGGTGCAAATACGGAGTAAGTGATTTCCTTTGTGCATAAGACAGCAGGCCGCTGCTTGGTGCAGGACCCAAAAAATAACAACACCCAAAATGGAGAACACTATAACGATTTACAAACAGGAAAATTAAATCAGCGCAATCAAAAAATAAATACATGAATTAATAAATAACGATTACAGCATACATTCAGTGCTTTCACTTCACAAATAAATACCAATGAACCGTAAATAATGCAGCGCCAAAATTATAGTGAAAAAAGTATAAATAAGTGCAAAAAACTTGAATAAATCACATAAAATCACATAGGTAGTGAAATAATAATTAAATAAGAAAAAATATTACAAATGTCCGATATTATCCTCTTATAGTGAAGATCAAGAATTCAATAAACTCAAAATATGATAAATCAATCGTTCATCAAAAGGAATAAAATTGAGTGAAAAAAGGCCCCAAAATTAGATAATCCTTCTGTGCCGTGCTCAGAAAAAGTGCTGGTGCTTCACTCCACTCTCGAGTGCTCAGTGTATACATGCTCAATAGCAGCTCATCCACAAGTATGGAACATCCGTATTTACATTGGTCCAATCTGGATCAATGTAACTATTCTATAAAATCCATATCTGGAATTCTAATTAAATAGGTTATTTTTAGTATTGTATATCATTTTGTGTATAGATTCCTTTTGTATCCAGCATCTTTCTTGCCTTTTGGCAGAACATTGGAGACAGTGGGGGACATTTATCAAATGAATTAGTGACACGATTATACTCCTATCAGGCTGCCTTTTATTTAGCCAATTTGGTCAATGCCACATATTTTCAGTGGATTATTGACTCCTGTGCCTGGAATCCTGGGCAGTCGGTTAATGGGACAGATTTTCACTCCAAACAGAAACACAGGAACAGCCATGGCTGGGTTTCTATCCAAAAGCTACTTTAGAGCAGCAGAGGAAGAAATTTATGAATGAAGCTGCAACAATATAATACTGTATATCTCTCTCATAATCTATCCCTTCTCTCCTGCTTAGCATTGCCACGCTGTGCTACAGAGTCGATAAATGTCCTCCATTCTGGTCATCGTTTTTTTTTTTTATCATATTGCCTACACAACATTCCTTTACAATTTGACATAATAGGTTAAAAATTAAAATCATCAAGCATAAGACAGTGATGAATAAAGAAACCAAGGGAGTGGCTTTAGGATACAATAGGCAAATGTTTTTAGTGTATGTGAGCTTGAGAGCAGTATTTTCATTGAGGCTGTGGCATTTCAAGGTGTATAGCTTATGATTACGCACGTGAGAAGCCTAGCATTTTTTACAGTGCTAAAATGAACCTTAGTAACCTTTTGTTTCTCCTTTAACAGAGTTTTATCAAAGGTTAGCAATATACGAACATAGGGGAACATTTTTTTTTTGATAGAGGGGGGGGGGGGGGGGGGGTTATAACCTCCGTCAGGTTTTTTTTTTGCCATCTGTGTCCCATTTTGGATATTTCCCTTCACTTCTTGTCCCATAGCCAAACAGGAAGTGAAGGGAAATCCCTGCAAATTAAGGAGATTACTTGGGGACCTCCAGGTTACTAGAACTAGTGTCCCCACTGGAAGGTTCCCCCTCTAATACTTTTTCTGGGGACAACCCAAAATTTGGGATTTTCTTTTACTTTCACTTTCAATGATAATGGTAAAAATAGAGTGAATCTCCCTAACAGGGGCACAGAGAGCAATAAAAATTGATAGATGTTGTAATCCCTCTCCCTCTACCAAAGTTTGGCCTTTAGTTATACTTTAACAAAAAAACAAAAACAAAAAAAAAAACTAGAAGCTGATTGGTTTCTATGCAGAGCTGTACTAAATTTTGCACTTTCCAGTTTTAGTAAATCAACCCAATGGATCCTTTATGACATATTCACTAATAAACATGTGATTCGGAGCTTAGTAAGTGAGGTAAGGCTTCATTTTGCAAAGGGTACCCAATCAGGAGCCAGGAAAATATAAAAAAAAACAGCATTTTTGCTTGCATATGATTTTAAGATGCAAGTCCGCAGAGCTTCTGCTCATTTACTAAGCTCTGGAGCAACTGCACTTACGGAGTGCAGTCTTTTTCCCTTTAGTAAATCACCCCTATATGATTCTATATGGGTCTCTAGAGGGCTAGAAAATTCTAGTCTCAGCATAGAATATTCAGAAAATGTTGAATATTTTGCAGAAAAAATAGTTGTTGCCTTGTTTGGAGGGCAGAAATATTTCTGTCTTGTTGACAGAATTGTGGCTGGAATTTTTGTAATCAATATTTATTAATTCTATGCAGACAAAATTGTAATTCAGATCCCCTCACCATGCACCATAGCCAGATCCTTGATCATTACTGCAATGAAGTTCAATGGATAGGTGTAAATGAGCACTAAAAGTTGATTTTTGAGCTTGAAAAATATTATGTCTCAAACTGTCCGAACTGTGCCAATAGCAAATAACACTATGTCATGCTGCACATTGATAGAACATGATATAGGAGACAAGATGGTGGTGTTGACCCACAGGGAATAATTACATTCTGGTTGCATCTTATGGTAAGAAAAGTGTAGTGAGTAGTGATGCCCTTGATAACTGATACAATGTTTTTAGTTTTCATGCCCAGGAAAACAACAGGATTACTTTAACCCTGAACTCCAGTCACACAAACTTTAAAGTGATTGTAAAGTCTTGTTTTTACAAAAAAAACATGCATGTTATACTTACCTGCTCTGTGCAGTTGGTTTTGCACAGAGCAACTCAGATCCTCTTCTTCTCGGGTACCTCTTCAGCTCTCCTGGCCACTCCCTTCTGTTGAGAGCCCCCTACAGCAAGCAGCTTGCTATGGGGGCACCCGAGCCGAGTCACAGCTTCCTGTGTTCATTCAGATACGGAGCCATGACACCGTCCCACCCTCTCTTAGGGGGCTTAGGGGGGCTGTTGAACACAGATTTTTTTTTAATGCAAAGAATACATTAAGATAGGAAAATCTTCTGCCTTTACAATCGCTTTAATGTAAATATATTCCTCAATAGCCACAACTGATTTTGTGTGCACCAAATGTCTTTGCCAGTTCAGATATTATATTGTAAAATTTAGCAGTGATATCACCATTGTGCTGTACATATCCTGTGCAGAGAGCAGAGCTGTTGGAGGGACCCAGCAGGCCCCACCCACTACAGGTTGCCTGCAAAGAAACCTACAGGAGGGGGCAGAGACAAGATCAGTCGCCCTGTAGAAGGAAAGAGAGTGGCATTGCCTGGTCTTTACTACAGGAAGCTCCTGCACAAAGGCAACATTACAGACTGGATTACTACATAGATCTGGAAGAAATACTCAAAGCCCACCAAGATTTAGGTAAAATACACATGATACTTTTAGACAATATTTGCTTATCCTGGAGTTCCGATTTAAAGTGAGTTTAAAGGCAATTTTTTTTTTTTAATAACAAACATGCCATACTTCCCTGCTCTGTGCAGTGGTTTTGCACAGAGCAGCCCGACCCTCCTCTTCTCAGGTTCCCTGCTGGTTCTCCTGGCCCCTCCCTCCTGCCAAGTGTTTCTAGAGCAAGCAGCTCGCTATGGGGGGCACCCAGCTGCTGCTCTGCATGTCCATTCACACACAGAGCTGTGGCTTGGCTTTGCCCCCGCTCTCCTCTTTGGCTCACTGGCTGTGATTGACAGCAGCGGGAACCAATTAGGAGGGAGAGTCCCTGCAGAGCCAAGGCTCTTGTGCACATCGCTGGATCATGATGGGGTTCAGGTAAATATTAGGGGGGCTGCTGCACAGAGAAGGTTTTTTACCTTCCTGCATACAATGCATGACAATAACAAACCTTGTGCCCTTAGAGCCACTTTAACTCCAGAGGAAGAAGAGATGAGGAAAAAGGGAGCAAGATGACAGCAATAGTACATATTAAATTACAAAGTATCTCAAAGGACCAAAGACAGCTCTGTCTTTTAGAATCCTGGGTTGTGAAAGGATAAGAAATAAAATGGCCAATTGTGATGAAAGAAAGTACTAGAAAATTCTAATCCAGCAGCAAGGGATTCCAGCAGAGGTTACACCCATCTAAATTCACCTGAAAGAATAATACCAGCTTTTGTTGTAATACAAGCAGAAAGTTTCTCCCCTCCCAAAGCACCTCCTAGCACATTACACCCCCCCTTCCCAAATGAATGAGATGCTGGCTGCCACAGAGGGGACAGCCCTAGACACTCCACAACAGATTTGATACAATTGCTCTAGGTGCCCAAGCTAGTGCCCCCCCCTTCCAAACAAGTTAGTGTGGGTTCCAGGACACAGAGCTGGTTCACACCATGAATCCCACAAGAACACGCTGTGCGTTCTGTGTGATTCACATGTGACCCAGGGGCAGTGTGATTTCAGCGGGGTAAACAGTGTTCTTTTTTTTTTCTTCTACCCAGCAGGTGCTGGTTTTCCAGCATGCAAGTCCAGCAAAAGCTGGCCAAACAGACGGCTCCCATTGGACAGACTGGGATACACATTTTTTTTTTAACCGGCCGTGGTTTCCCGACATGATTTGTTTTTGAGGGGGAAGATCATTTTTGCTGGGAGAAGAAATGTGGGGGGATTTGTTGTGCTGGAAAGGATTTGTGCTCAAAGGGGGAGGGAGTGTGATTTTTATGCTGAAAGAGTAAAGTGGGGGAGAGTATTGCTTGTGGGAGGGATTTTTCCTATACCTTACCCCTACACTGTGCGCTACATACCCCTGATCCCTGCACTGTTTTTGTTTTGTACTCCTGACTCTTACTATGCATTACACACTCCTGTCCCCTGCATTCTGTACATTACATACTCCTTTCCCCTGCATTTTGTACATTACACACTCCTGTCTCCTGCATTTTGTACATTATGCATTGCTGTCCACTGCATTCTGTACATTACACACTCTTGTCACCTGCATTCTGTACATTACACACTCCTGTCCCCTGCATTCTGTGCATTACACACTTCTGTCCCCTGCATTCTGTACATTACACGCTTCTGTCCCCTACATTCTGTAAATTACATACTCCTTTCCCCTGCATTCTGTACATTACACACTCCTGTCCCCTGCATTCTGTACATTACACATTCCTGTCCCCTGGTTATGGAATTCAGTTTACCTTTAAATAAATTGATTTATTCTTTCTGGACCAGTCACGAAGCTTTGCTAAAACATATTCAATCACTTCTAGGTCTTTTGCTTTGTGGCCGGGGTCATCCCTGTTACGAGGATATTTTCTTTGAGGTTTGCATTGGCCACAAAGGACCTTAATAATCCTTACTCACATATTACTATCTCCAGGAGCATATAAGAGAATTAAAAAATGTCAAATGATTTTCTAAGTTGTAATGGTTCCACCATGTGGCAGGATTTTATTGACAATTTTGGTTTTGGTTTATTTACAGATATACTATATTACCAAAAGTATTGGGACGCCTGCCTTTAAACGCACATGAACTTTAATGGCATTCCACTCTTAGTTTGTAGGGTTCAATATTGAGCTGGCCCATCCTTTGCAGTTATAACAGCTTCAAATGTTCTGGGAAGGTGGTCCACAAGGTTGTCTATGAAAATGTTTGACCATTCTTACAGAATTGCATTTGTGAAGTCAGGCACTGATGTTGGAGAGAAGGACTGGCTCGCAGTCTGTGCTCTGATTTATCCCAAAGGTGTTCTATCAGGTTGAGGTCAGGACTCTGTGCAGGCCAGTCAAGTTCCTCCACCCCAAGCATGCACATCATTGTCTTTGTGGACCTTGCTTTTTGCACTGGTGCACAGTCATGTTGGACAAAGAAAGGCCAACCCAAACTGCTGGTGCCTTAAGAGTTCTCTTCACTGGAACTAAGGGGCCAAGCCCAACCCCTGGAAAACAACCCCACGCCATAATCCCCCCTTCAACAAATGATTTGGACCAGGGCACAAAGCAAGGTCCATAGGACACGGATGAGCGAGTTTTAGGTGGAGGAACTTGACTGGCCTGCCCAGAGTTCTGACCTCAACCTGATAGAACACTTTTGGGATGAATTAGAGTGGAGACTTCGAGACAGGCTTTCTCATCCACATCAGTGCCTGACCTCACAAATGCGCTTCTGGAAGAATGTTCAAACATTCCCATAGACACACTCCTAAACCTTGTGGACAGCCTTCCTGGATGAGTTGAAGCTGTCATAGCTTCAAAGGGTGGGCTAACTCAATATTAAACCCCTACCGACTAAGACTGGGATGCCATTAAAGTTCATATGGGTGTAAAGGCAGGCGTTCCCATACTTTTGGTAATATATATTGTACCTCAGGGTCAATTGATTTTGCTGCCTTCTTAAATGGGCATTGGTGTGCCTCTGAATGGCATGCCTCTTGGAGTAAAATGTTTCCAAAATCGTCAAATTATATTACATACCGGCAATAAGGGTGTGTTTTGTGCCATAAATTGCTTATCATTAGGGTTGAGCGGACACCTAGATGTCCGTGTTCGACGGGTTCGGCCGAACTTTAAAAAAAAGTCCGGGTCCGTGTCCCGGACTTTTACCGAACTTTTCCCGGACACCGAACCCCATTGAAGTCAATGGGGACCCGAACTTTAAGGCACTAAAATGGCTCTAAAACACCAAAGGAAAGGGCTAGAGTGCTGCAAATGGCAGCAAAACGTAATTAAGAGCATGGCAAGTGCTCTGCAAACAAATGTGGATAGGGAAATAACTTAAAACAACAAAAAAAAACAGAAAAATAAAACAATGTTCTTCTTCATCTCTGAAGGACGAGGCCCCTATGGAGTAGGAGGGAGGTTGAGGTGGTGGTGGATGTGGCGGTGACATAGGCGTGCGCACAGGGTGTGCTGGGTGTGCCTGGGCACACCCTAATCACCTAGGGCACATAGCATTGCCAGTGAGGAGATGGGAAAGATCTCCCTGGGACCTGCTCTGCTCTATTTCTCCTTGCCTACAGGTACATGGCCCCGATACATTACTCTCCCTGCTGGCAAACACATGCATGTGTATTTCAACTTTGGGGTGCACACCTTAATGCAATAGGCTGCGCACACCTATGGGCGGTGTAGGTGGAAGCGGCGGTGGAGGAGGACCAGGGCCGGATTAACAGCATCATGGGCTTGGTGCTGAGGATTTTGAAGGGCCTTAAGGGCCGTGCCTTGCCATGCACCCAGAGGAGGAAGGGTGCAGCCATGCATGCCTAATTCAACATGGGATGCTGTCTCTGAAGCCCATAAACACATCCATGCATCGCCAACTGTCCCTCCTTGTCCGGCCTTCACGCTGTGTGGGGAGGTTCTGAGGGTGCTGCCTGGGGAAGCGAGCATAGAAGCCAGACTTCTGTGTTTACAAGTGACAGAAGAGCGGTAACAGTGAATATGGCCAACCCGGGGCCTATATAAAAGGTAGGGGCCTGGAGCTGCAGCTCCAATAGCCCCTACATTAATCTGGCCCTGAGGAGGAGGACGAGGTAGCCAACACTGCTTCTTTTCAAAAATTTTAAATGAGGGTACACCCCAAAAGAGTGAGAAAGAGCAAAAATGGAACAATGGGTGGGTAAGGTCGGTATCCATTGCTATTCTGCATAAGGTACGGAAAAGTCCCGTGGGATCCATGCCTGGTTCATTTTAATGAACGTGAGCTTGTCCACATTGTCTCTGGACAGGCGGCTGCGCTTGTCTGTTATAACGCCCCCAGCCGTGCTAAATACCCGTTCAGATAATACACTGGCTGCAGGGCACGCCAGCACCTCCAAGGCGTAAAGGGCAAGCTCAGGCCATGTGCCCAATTTGGAGACCCAGAAGTTGAAGGGGGCAGACCCGTCATTCACTACATGTAGGCGTGTGCACACATACTGCTCCACCATGTTGGTAAAATGCTGCCTCCTGCTAAGACGTTCCATCTGAGCTGCTGGTGCTGCTGTTTGTTGTGGCGTGCTGACAAAGCTTTTCCACATTTCGGCCATGCTAACCCTGCCTTCTGAGGTGCTGGCGGTGCCCTGGTTGCGTTGGCGACCTCCTCCTCCTCTGCCTTGTGCTTCCACTGTGGCCCCGCTGTCAGATGGGAATGCCAGCAGCATGGCGTCTACCAGCGTGCGCTTGTACTCGCGCATCTTGCGATCGCGCTCCAGTGAGTGAATTAAGGACGGTACGTTGTCCTTGTAACGGGGATCCAGCAGCGTGGCCACCCAGTAATCAGCACAAGTTAGAATGTGGGCAACTCGGCGGTCGTTGTGGAGACACTGCAGCATGTAATCGCTCATGTGTGCCAGGCTGCCCAGAGGCAACGAAAGGCTGTCCTCTGTGGGAGGTGTATCGTCCGTGTCCTCTGTATCCCCCCAGCCACGCACCAGTGATGGCCATGAGCTGGCCTGGGTGCCACCCTGCTGTGAACATGGTTCCATCTCCTCCTCCAGCTCCTCCTCCTCCTCATCCTCCTCATCCTCCAGAACTGTGCCCCTGCTGGACAATTGCGTCCCTGGCGTTTGCGTGTGCAGGAACCCACCCTCGGAGCCCCTTGCGAATGACTGCCCTGAAAGCCTTGGAAATGTTACCTCTTCATCCTCCTCCTCCTCCTCATCCTGTGCCACATCCTCTTCCATCATCGCCCGAATTGTTTTTTCAAGGAGGCATAGAAGTGGGATAGTTAAGCTGAGAACGGCGTCATTGCCACTGGCCATGTTGGTGGAGTACTCAAAACAGCGCAACAAGGCACACAGGTCTCGCATGGAGGCCCAGTTAAATTAAATAGCGGAATAGAAAATATGATCCAAAAAAAGTGTATGTATATCACACGTACACAACCACACTGGGCCCCAATTACTATTGTTTGTACCCCTAAAAGGCTAGATGAGGAGTAGGGGGAGTATGGAACAGGCAGCACCCTCAAACCTTCAGAAGTATGAGATGAACCCCAACAACTTGGAAAGGTGGATCTCTCTCACACGTACCAACACAGACTATCCCCCAATTTAACTGATCCCCAAAGGTTTTTGATTAAATAGCGGAATAGAAAATATGATCCAAAAAAAGTGTATGTATATCACACGTACACAACCACACTAGGCCCCAATTACTATTGTTTGTACCCCTAAAAGGCTAGATGAGGAGTAGGGGGGGTATGGAACAGGCAGCACCCTCAAACCTTCAGAAGTATGAGATGAACCCCAACAACTTGGAAAGGTGGATCTCTCTCACACGTACCAACACAGACTATCCCCCAATTTAACTGATCCCCAAAGGTTTTTGATTAAATAGCGGAATAGAAAATATGATCCAAAAAAAGTGTATGTATATCACACGTACACAACCACACTGGGCCCCAATTACTATTGTTTGTACCCCTAAAAGGCTAGATGAGGAGTAGGGGGAGTATGGAACAGGCAGCACCCTCAAACCTTCAGAAGTATGAGATGAACCCCAACAACTTGGAAAGGTGGATCTCTCTCACACGTACCAACACAGACTATCCCCCAATTTAACTGATCCCCAAAGGTTTTTGATTAAATAGCGGAATAGAAAATATGATCCAAAAAAAGTGTATGTATATCACACGTACACAACCACACTAGGCCCCAATTACTATTGTTTGTACCCCTAAAAGGCTAGGAGTAGGGGGAGTATGGAACAGGCAGCACCCTCAAACCTTCAGAAGTATGAGATGAACCCCAACAACTTGGAAAGGTGGATCTCTCTCACACGTACCAACACAGACTATCCCCCAATTTAACTGATCCCCAAAAGTTTTTGATTAAATAGCGGAATAGAAAATATGATCCAAAAAAAGTGTATGTATATCACACGTACACAACCACACTAGGCCCCAATTACTATTGTTTGTACCCCTAAAAGGCTAGATGAGGAGTAGGGGGGGTATGGAACAGGCAGCACCCTCAAACCTTCAGAAGTATGAGATGAACCCCAACAACTTGGAAAGGTGGATCTCTCTCACACGTACCAACACAGACTATCCCCCAATTTAACTGATCCCCAAAGGTTTTTGATTAAATAGCGGAATAGAAAATATGATCCAAAAAAAGTGTATGTATATCACACGTACACAACCACACTAGGCCCCAATTACTATTGTTTGTACCCCTAAAAGGCTAGATGAGGAGTAGGGGGGGTATGGAACAGGCAGCACCCTCAAATCTTCAGAAGTATGAGATGAACCCCAAAAACTTGGAAAGGTGGATCTCTCTCACACGTACCAACACAGACTATCCCCCAATTTAACTGATCCCCAAAGGTTTTTGATTAAATAGCGGAATAGAAAATATGATCCAAAAAAAGTGTATGTATATCACACGTACACAACCACACTAGGCCCCAATTACTATTGTTTGTACCCCTAAAAGGCTAGATGAGGAGTAGGGGGGGTATGGAACAGGCAGCACCCTCAAACCTTCAGAAGTATGAGATGAACCCCAACAACTTGGAAAGGTGGATCTCTCTCACACGTACCAACACAGACTATCCCCCAATTTAACTGATCCCCAAAGGTTTTTGATTAAATAGCGGAATAGAAAATATGATCCAAAAAAAGTGTATGTATATCACACGTACACAACCACACTAGGCCCCAATTACTATTGTTTGTACCCCTAAAAGGCTAGATGAGGAGTAGGGGGGGTATGGAACAGGCAGCACCCTCAAACCTTCAGAAGTATGAGATGAACCCCAACAACTTGGAAAGGTGGATCTCTCTCACACGTACCAACACAGACTATCCCCCAATTTAACTGATCCCCAAAGGTTTTTGATTAAATAGCGGAATAGAAAATATGATCCAAAAAAAGTGTATGTATATCACACGTACACAACCACACTAGGCCCCAATTACTATTGTTTGTACCCCTAAAAGGCTAGATGAGGAGTAGGGGGGGTATGGAACAGGCAGCACCCTCAAACCTTCAGAAGTATGAGATGAACCCCAACAACTTGGAAAGGTGGATCTCTCTCACACGTACCAACACAGACTATCCCCCAATTTAACTGATCCCCAAAGGTTTTTGATTAAATAGCGGAATAGAAAATATGATCCAAAAAAAGTGTATGTATATCACACGTACACAACCACACTAGGCCCCAATTACTATTGTTTGTACCCCTAAAAGGCTAGATGAGGAGTAGGGGGGGTATGGAACAGGCAGCACCCTCAAACCTTCAGAAGTATGAGATGAACCCCAACAACTTGGAAAGGTGGATCTCTCTCACACGTACCAACACAGACTATCCCCCAATTTAACTGATCCCCAAAGGTTTTTGATTAAATAGCGGAATAGAAAATATGATCCAAAAAAAGTGTATGTATATCACACGTACACAACCACACTGGGCCCCAATTACTATTGTTTGTACCCCTAAAAGGCTAGATGAGGAGTAGGGGGAGTATGGAACAGGCAGCACCCTCAAACCTTCAGAAGTATGAGATGAACCCCAACAACTTGGAAAGGTGGATCTCTCTCACACGTACCAACACAGACTATCCCCCAATTTAACTGATCCCCAAAGGTTTTTGATTAAATAGCGGAATAGAAAATATGATCCAAAAAAAGTGTATGTATATCACACGTACACAACCACACTAGGCCCCAATTACTATTGTTTGTACCCCTAAAAGGCTAGGAGTAGGGGGAGTATGGAACAGGCAGCACCCTCAAACCTTCAGAAGTATGAGATGAACCCCAACAACTTGGAAAGGTGGATCTCTCTCACACGTACCAACACAGACTATCCCCCAATTTAACTGATCCCCAAAGGTTTTTGATTAAATAGCGGAATAGAAAATATGATCCAAAAAAAGTGTATGTATATCACACGTACACAACCACACTAGGCCCCAATTACTATTGTTTGTACCCCTAAAAGGCTAGATGAGGAGTAGGGGGGGTATGGAACAGGCAGCACCCTCAAACCTTCAGAAGTATGAGATGAACCCCAACAACTTGGAAAGGTGGATCTCTCTCACACGTACCAACACAGACTATCCCCCAATTTAACTGATCCCCAAAGGTTTTTGATTAAATAGCGGAATAGAAAATATGATCCAAAAAAAGTGTATGTATATCACACGTACACAACCACACTAGGCCCCAATTACTATTGTTTGTACCCCTAAAAGGCTAGATGAGGAGTAGGGGGGGTATGGAACAGGCAGCACCCTCAAACCTTCAGAAGTATGAGATGAACCCCAACAACTTGGAAAGGTGGATCTCTCTCACACGTACCAACACAGACTATCCCCCAATTTAACTGATCCCCAAAGGTTTTTGATTAAATAGCGGAATAGAAAATATGATCCAAAAAAAGTGTATGTATATCACACGTACACAACCACACTAGGCCCCAATTACTATTGTTTGTACCCCTAAAAGGCTAGATGAGGAGTAGGGGGGGTATGGAACAGGCAGCACCCTCAAACCTTCAGAAGTATGAGATGAACCCCAACAACTTGGAAAGGTGGATCTCTCTCACACGTACCAACACAGACTATCCCCCAATTTAACTGATCCCCAAAGGTTTTTGATTAAATAGCGGAATAGAAAATATGATCCAAAAAAAGTGTATGTATATCACACGTACACAACCACACTAGGCCCCAATTACTATTGTTTGTACCCCTAAAAGGCTAGATGAGGAGTAGGGGGAGTATGGAACAGGCAGCACCCTCAAACCTTCAGAAGTATGAGATGAACCCCAACAACTTGGAAAGGTGGATCTCTCTCACACGTACCAACACAGACTATCCCCCAATTTAACTGATCCCCAAAGGTTTTTGATTAAATAGCGGAATAGAAAATATGATCCAAAAAAAGTGTATGTATATCACACGTACACAACCACACTGGGCCCCAATTACTATTGTTTGTACCCCTAAAAGGCTAGATGAGGAGTAGGGGGAGTATGGAACAGGCAGCACCCTCAAACCTTCAGAAGTATGAGATGAACCCCAACAACTTGGAAAGGTGGATCTCTCTCACACGTACCAACACAGACTATCCCCCAATTTAACTGATCCCCAAAGGTTTTTGATTAAATAGCGGAATAGAAAATATGATCCAAAAAAAGTGTATGTATATCACACGTACACAACCACACTAGGCCCCAATTACTATTGTTTGTACCCCTAAAAGGCTAGATGAGGAGTAGGGGGGGTATGGAACAGGCAGCACCCTCAAACCTTCAGAAGTATGAGATGAACCCCAACAACTTGGAAAGGTGGATCTCTCTCACACGTACCAACACAGACTATCCCCCAATTTAACTGATCCCCAAAGGTTTTTGATTAAATAGCGGAATAGAAAATATGATCCAAAAAAAGTGTATGTATATCACACGTACACAACCACACTAGGCCCCAATTACTATTGTTTGTACCCCTAAAAGGCTAGGAGTAGGGGGAGTATGGAACAGGCAGCACCCTCAAACCTTCAGAAGTATGAGATGAACCCCAACAACTTGGAAAGGTGGATCTCTCTCACACGTACCAACACAGACTATCCCCCAATTTAACTGATCCCCAAAGGTTTTTGATTAAATAGCGGAATAGAAAATATGATCCAAAAAAAGTGTATGTATATCACACGTACACAACCACACTAGGCCCCAATTACTATTGTTTGTACCCCTAAAAGGCTAGATGAGGAGTAGGGGGAGTATGGAACAGGCAGCACCCTCAAATCTTCAGAAGTATGAGATTGTGTTCACTGTACCCCACAAAGATTGAGTTCACTGCACCCCACAATGATTGTGTTCACTGCACCCCACAAAGATTGTGTTCACTGCACCTCACAAAGATTGTGTTCACTGTACCCCCCAAAGATTGTGTTCACTGCACCCCACAAAGATTCTGTTCACTGTACCCCACAAAGATTGTGTTCACTGCACCCTAAAAGGATGTTGTTCACTGCACCCCACAAAGATTGTGTTCACTGCACCCTAAAAGGATGTTGTTCACTGCACCCCAAAAAGATTGTGTTCACTGTACCCCCCCAAAGATTGTGTTCACTGCACCCAACAAAGATTGTGTTCACTGCACCCCAAAAAGATTGTGTTCACTGTACCCCCCAAAGATTGTGTTCACTGCACCCCAAAAAGATTGTGTTCACTGTACCCCCCAAAGATTGTGTTCACTGCACCCCACAAAGATTCTGTTCACTGTACCCCACAAAGATTGTGTTCACTGCACCCCAAAAAGATTGTGTTCACTGTACCCCCCCAAAGATTGTGTTCACTGCACCCCACAAAGATTCTGTTCACTGCACCCCACAAAGGATTTTGTTCACTGCACCCCAAAAAGATTGTGTTCACTGCACCCCAAAAAGGATTTTGATCACTGCACCCCAAAAAGGATGTTGTTCACTGCACCCCAAAAATGATTTTGTTCACTCCACCCCAAAAAGATTGTGTTCACTGCACCCCACAAAGATTGTGTTCACTGCACCCCAAAAAGATTGTGTTCACTGTACCCCCCAAAGATTGTGTTCACTGCACCCCACAAAGATTCTGTTCACTGTACCCCACAAAGATTGTGTTCACTGCACCCCAAAAAGATTGTGTTCACTGCACCCCAAAAAGGATGTTGTTCACTGCACCCCAAAAAGGATGTTGTTCACTCCACCCCAAAAAGATTGTGTTCACTGCACCCCACAAAGATTGTGTTCACTGCACCCCAAAAAGATTGTGTTCACTGCACCCCAAAAATGATTTTGTTCACTGCACCTCAAAAAGGATTTTGTTCACTGCACCCCAAAAAGGATGTTGTTCACTCCACCCCAAAAAGATTGTGTTCACTGCACCCCAAAAAGATTGTGTTCACTGCACCCCACAAAGGATTTTGTTCACTGCACCCCAAAAAGATTGTGTTCACTGCACCCCAAAAAGGATGTTGTTCACTGCACCCCAAAAAGGATTTTGTTCACTGCACCCCAAAAAGATTGTGTTCACTGCACCCCACAAAGGATTTTGTTCACTGCACCCCACAAAGATTGTGTTCACTGCACACCAAAAAGGATTGTGTTCACTGCACCCCAAAAAGATTTTGTTCACTGCACCCCAAAAAGATTGTGTTCACTGCAGCCCAAAAAGATTGTGTTCACTGCAGCCCAAAAAGATTGTGTTCACTGCAGCCCAAAAAGATTGTGTTCACTGCAGCTCACACACAGAAAAATAGATGTGGATCACTGACACCTGCCTATCTCCAATCCCACACCACACAGCAATATCGATTGTAGTTTGTAGAACACAGTTTCCCTAAAATTCAGCAGACTCTGTCCCTAACAGGATTGAGAAGAGATCGTAGATCAGGATTGAGTGCAGATTCACCCCACCCCCCACACAGCAATATCGATTGTAGTTTGTAGAAGACACTGACCCTATAATTCAGCAGACTCTATCCCTAAAATGCCTACAACTCGCCCTGCCTAAACACTCCGACCTGTCCCTCAATTCTATCCGGACACAAATGGTTTTTTCCTGCCTATCTTTCCCTAATCAGCAGCCAGCACATTGATGTGTGCTCTGTCCCTTAGCTAAGCAGCAGAATGACGCTGCTGCGGCGGCTGCCTCGAACTTATAAAGACTTGGTCACATGCTTCAGACGGCCAATCACAGCTACTAAGACATTTGCAGGCATGGCTGGGATGGCTTAAGGCACACCAGTTAAACGATTGTTGATTGGCTGTTGAAAGCCCGCCATGAAAAGAGCGCCAAAGCATGCAAAACCCGGAAATAAAACGACCGAACACGGATTTTTACCCGAACATACAGTAAAGTGTCCGTGTCCGTGTTCGGGTAAAAAAAATCAAATTATTCGGTACGAACACGAATAATACAGTCCGTGTTCGCTCAACACTACTTATCATCTAAATCTGAAATTCTTTCAAATTGCTTCATTTTTTAGTTTTGCATTGTATTAAATATAGCATATGGCTAAAAGCTAAGCATCTATCTGATGTCAATATAAGCATTGCTCATTCGTTACCTCATTTACAGTTTACGAGGTTCCAAGAACTGGCTTCAGAGGCAGTTCATTTCGATTTTCTATGCCCAGATTTCCTGTGGGGCTTGATCTGGGTATAATTGCATCTAATCTCAAGAATTCAATTTCAACTAAGACGTGGGAGGACTACCTTCACACTTTGTCAAAATAGTGTTAATTTTGTTTCTAAAGATTCTGGGCCTTTCAACTCTATCCTCCTTTTATCGGGTCTGCCAGATCCTTTAAGGTTTTAGTAAGTCTCACCCAGATATAGATGGTAGACCTGTTCCTGTTAATCTATTATCCAACCTGATTCTTATTTTAGAGTTTGTTATTTTCCATATGAGTTAATCAATTTCCGAGCTGCTTTTACATTAGCTTTTTTGGGGGCTTTGAGAATCGGGGAGTTTAAAGCATCCAGAAAGTCTTCAAGCTCTTTTCTTTTATTTTCTTATGTTTTGTTTGTGGACAATTTGCTGAAGTTGTGCATTAGCAGATAAAAAAACAATCAAATAAGTAATGGTCACTGTGTTACCATAAAAATATAATCAAATTTAGTTATCTGTCCAATTGTAAATGTTTCAGAGTATAGATTAGTTAGGTTAGATTAGTCTTTGATGGCTCCTTTTTCATTCATGCTGACCTGTCTCCTCCTATAAGAATTCTGTTTTCAGTTGTCCGGTCTGCTTGTCTTAGAAAACCTAACCTCTCTGTTTATACGTTTCCTCCCACTCATTTAGGATAGTGGCAACAACAACAGCTTGTTCTTTAGGTTCCCCCCCCCCCCGACAAGCTTAAATGGGTAGGGCATTAGGATAGTGATAGATATCAGTCCTTAACTATTTCCTAAATGTGTTTCTTTCAGGTTTGACTAAATGCACAATATGGATAGTTAGTCATTCTTTTGTTTATTGGGCCAGGAAACAAACAGAACCCAGGACTTATTCAACTAATCTGGGTTTGGGCAGTAGTACATTTCAGATCCTATGGTGGGTTATTAGAGGCCTTAGATTGGGAAATGTTAGGGACCAACTTATTCATTTGTCAGGAATTTAGCCAGATGTATTAGTTATTCATGCCAGGGCCAAAGTCTTGGTCAAAGGTAAAACTTGGTACCTTTTATGTGAAATAAAAAGAGATCTGTATTAGTTTAAGCTTTTGTTCCCACTTTCAGTTATTGCATTTACATAAAAGATGATATATTACTTATTTGGTCTTCTTCTGGCAATCTGTTTTATTTAGGGAGAACTTGAAGATGCCTCAACAGGACTTTTCATAACTTTCTTGTTTCTTTTGAAGGGTTGTCATATCGTTGCTACATTGGAAGGCTTTTCATCAGGTTTATATAGGCTAAAACTGGTACAACTATTGGATGTAGGTTTGGATATTTTCAATATGGAAATACAGAAGCTAATTGAAAAGCCTACCATGTTGGGGGGGGGGGGGGGTTAGCCAGTTGGTTTTTGGCTTCGGCTGTGGGGGTTAGTCATCCATTTTAATCTGGATAGACATTGTGACTGGATTTTCTGGATTTTATTATTAGGGGATTTTTAAGCCAATAAGAATATAATTATTATTTATTTGGGTGTTTTGTAATGTTGTTATTGGGGTTATCCCTAAATAAACACGGTGGCCAAAAAAGTGTGTTGTCTCATTATTCATTCTTTGTATTGCTCCTTTGTGCTATCCAATATCGTTGGAGGGGCCCATTTCCAGTTCATACTCCGAGCTGCAGTGGCATTAGAAGTGGCAGAATAGTACTTTTTTTTCTTGCAGTTCCACCAAATCAGTCCATACATACTGTTATCCAGATCTAGATTTAGTGGCTGATATGGACTGGCTTCTTGTTTCAAAGCAAAAATCATGATATTAATACACATTGATTAGAATTTCTACAGTTGACTTTCACTTTAAAAGAAGAAGCAGACACATTGTGCTTTTCTTTCAGTGAAGATTTCATTTCTGGACTCAGAGGCCCAAGATAGAAAGCTGTGACGCATTTGTGTTTTTGAGCTGTACATTGTAGGTGCCTCAAGAGAGAGTCATTGTGTTCATTGTTTTGTACAACTAATGGACCTTCTTTAATATGTGCTGCTGAATAATATGAGTCATAGGATTATTAGAGATAAAGGGCATCCCTAGAGAGAAGATGGAAATACCCTTTGAAGCAACTTTTATTGTTAAACCACATTTGCTGTTCCTTCTCTCCATGTAAAATATATAAATGCATGGTTATAATAAAAACATCAGAAGTAAGAAAAGAGCATACCCGCAATACTATAAGGTTTTTAAATCAGGGTTTCAAATATTGTTTTAACTATTCAAAACTTTTTTGTGTATAGTTTTTAGTCTTATTTTTAAACTGTGAAACCACAACCATTGTTATTATAATAACAATGGAAATGTTCAATTAGAGGACCACGGTCACAAAATATTCTGTATACTGTTCAATGTGTGTGGTTAGTTCATGTATTTAATGATTATATTCAGTATATACATTCCTTTTTTATTTTGCATTGGTTGTAGAAGTGTTTATTGCCACATACTGTAAAACTGATGCTTGCAAATGATAAATGACAGTACTTAGCTCTTCTATTACCTTGCCATAGAAAATTGGAAACAGGTAAATGGTAGAATTAATAAACTTCTGTGTGATAATGCAGGGCTGCTGATAATTGGAAAGTGTCCTCCTCATCCAGTCACTGCAAAAAATTCCTGAACTTCATTGCTTGTACTAATTTGTATGAGGACAGTAACTCCATGCTAAGCCAGGTAAGTACAGAAAAAGATGGTGGGAGGTAAGTGCCATATAAATCCCACCTCTGTGCCTTTTATCACTAAAAAAAAGTTGCAGTCAAGGTGCCTGAGACTGACCCTAAGTTCACATCTCTATGTTTTTGCAGCCTGCTTTTGCATGGATACAGCAGCCCATTCACTTGAATGGGCTGCTGTGCCTGTGCTTCCCGCTGAAAAAAGTGCATGCACCTTTTGCAAAATGCAGGGAAATTGCATGGTCATTTTGACCATGAGATTTCCTTGTGGTTTCTGCACCTGCAAATGCACTGCATTTTTACATGCATGGGGGTGCCATTCAGATTAAATGACAGCCCCACGCGTTTTTACACAGCAGCGCATTTTCAATGCATGTGATTCCTGCACCCGCAGCCACACCCATAGGTGTGAATAAAGTCTGATGGGATGCACCTTGATTTTTACAAGTGTTAAAGACTTCCCCATACATATTCATGAGCCCAGCAGTTAATGGAAATGAAGACTGAGACATATTTTCTGCGTCCTAAAAATTTTTGAACCAGGACATGGTGTTTTAGAGGATTATAGATTCAAGCTGAGTGTAAAATTTACAAGTAGGGAAATCAGTGCAGATACGATATGACTGATTGAAGAATACATGTACAATATATAAAACATACACAAACATGCATACTATGTGTACTATTGTCAGTGTGCATATCTATATATGTAGCAGGAAGGTGGAGTATGGTTCTTCCCAGCTTATCTCAGGGAAGGATAATAGCCATAGGTGTCAAACTTGGCCAACTGCAATTTTCACTGAGTTTGGCTGCTCTGCTGGTTCCCATAGTCATGGTGATTATCAACCATGACAGTTAAAGGAGTTGTTAAGTCAAAAGGTTTTTTTATCTTAATGTATTTTATGCATTAAGATAAAAAGCCTACTGTGTGCAGCAGCCTCCCCAGCACCCCCTAATAGTTACCTGAGCCCCCTCTCTCTCCAGTGATGTCCACAAGTCCCTCAGCCATTCAGGACTCTCCCTCGTGATTGGCTGAGACACAGTTGAGGAGCCATTGACTCCCGAGGCTGTCAATCAAAGGCAGTCAGCCAATCAGGAAAAAGAGGGGTCAGGGATGAGCAGCAGCTCCGTGTCTGAATGGACACACGGAGCTGCAGCTCGGCTCGGGTGCCCCTGTAGCAAGCTGCTTGCTGTGGGGGCACTCGGCAGGAGGGAGGTGCTAGAAGCAGCCAAGAGGGACCCTAGAAGAGGAGGATCCTGGCTGCTCCCTGCACAACCACTGCACAGAGGAGGTAAGTACATTATTTTTGTTATTTTATTTTATGTTTTTAAAAACAAAACTTTACAATTTGTTTAAATCAACAGATGATCATCTTGTGGTTATGGATGCTTGCAATACTACAAGCACCTACTTCTACTTCATTGTTACCACTTTACGTATATGTTTTTTTGGTATTTATAAATGTATGAAAATATGTTTTTACATTTGAATTTCTTATGGTCTGCATATTAGACATGTTCTACATTTTTTGCCTACTAATTATTGCTCTTTAAAGTGTCCCTCTTTCCAATTTCAGAAATTTCTTCTAGATCAGATGCTAAACAGAGGCACTGCAAAATTCGCGACCATTTACTTGAACCATGGTAATAGCTAAAAAAAATGTATGAATACCTGCTATACTGCAGTATTTATTGACTTTAGATGATTGATAATAAAAATACAGGCAGTTAAAATCACCAGAGGTCAGATGTGTAAACACAGGCTTCTAAAAAAGACTGAACGTGTTATTGAAAAGATTTATTATAGTTTAATCCTAATAACTTTTGAACAAGTCAATTGTTACCGGATCTCAAAAAGATGTTGTGATAACCTTTTCCTTATGATAGTATAATGTGTGTCAACAGAGATTGAATGTAATAAATACAGGCTGGTTAAACTTCTATTCCAGTCTAAGTACAATGTTTCGTAAGCCAACTAAAGAAGACTATATAACCTCCCTGCATTGGAAAAAGAAGAATTACCCACTGGATATGTTGACATTCTAACATCAGTCCTTTAGGTCAATAACCCGGAAAAGTAGGCAGATAAGCACCTCTAACTTTCCTGACATGCATATGTGTTACTGACCAATAAATCAAAATGTACTGAAGCAAGAAATTCAGTACAAAAAACAGTCAGATAACGTTATCAAAAGTTCAAAAATGGAAGCCCCCATAATTCTTTCAGAAAGGTGTTCTTTGACCACTTGCCGACCAGCCGCTGTAGTTCTACGGCGGCAGGTCGGCTTTATTATGTGAAAAGACGTACCTGTACGTCGCTTCATGTAACAGATAGTAGGGGCGTGCGCTCACTGCCAGAGGCGCGCACACATGCTGATTGACCAGAGGATGAGCCAATCAGTGGGTCCAGCAGATGCAATGTCCGCCACCCACCCGCGATCCCTCCCCATGGACACAGAATGGCGGTTTGGCAGACCGCTGTTCTGTCAGAGATGAACACAGGGATCCTGTGTTCCTCCTATTTAGGATCACAGGTCTCTGTGTTCATCCAGTGAGTACAACCCCCATACAGTTAGAAAGCACTCCCTAAGAGCACACTTAACCCTTTGATCGCCCCTGGTGTTAACCCCTTCCCTGCCAGTGCCATTAGTACAGTAACATATTTTTAGCACTGATTACTGTATTAGTGTCACTGGTCCCCTCAAAAGTGTCAGTTAGGTTTCTGATATTTCCGCTGCAATGTCCTAGTCCCGCTAAAAATCGCTAATCGCCGCCATTACTAGTAAAAATATAAATAAATAAAAATTACATAAATCTTTCCCCTGGTTTGTAGACGTGATACATTTTGCGCAAACCAATCAATATACACACATTGGGATTTTTTTTTACCAAAAATATGTAGCAGAATACATATTGGCCTAAACTGATGAAAAAATTTGATTTTTAAATTTTTTTTATTGGGAATGTTTTATAACAGAAAGTAAAATATATTGTTTTTTTTTTCAGAATTGCCGCTCTTTTTTTGTTTATAGCGCAAAAAAAAAAAACAAAAAAAAAAAAACGCAGAGGTTATCAAATACCACCAAAAGAAAGCTCTATTTGTGGAAAAAAAAAAGACATCCATTTCAAATTGTTAAAATAAGTTCAAATAATGCAGTTCCGTATCGCAAAAAATGGCCTGGTCATTAAGGGGAGAAATCTTCCAGTCCTTAGGTGGTTAAACAGGATATTTGTGCTGTGAAAAAACTTACTATTATGCCACCTCCCTCAGTAAGCTATGTCCAGGCTTGTACTGAGGATCTGTTTCTGTGCTAAAGTGCCAGCTTTATGTGCACCTAGCAGCAAGTGTAAAATACATGCCCACTTAGGCTGGCCATATATTATACAACTTTCTTGTACAATTTTCCTTTAGATTTACCAAAACCATAGAATATGAGGCCAAACCTAAATACTTTCTATTTGTATACAACTAGGCAGGCCCTTGCACTACATAGTTGAAGGTAAATCTAAAGGAAATTGATTAAGAAAATTGCATAATGTATGGCCAGCTTCAGTAATGTGAAATTTAACAGTTTTTACTACCATTGAAGAGATCACAGCGCTCTTCCTGTTCAGCCTCCAGCTGCAACCTGTCAGTTTGGTACAAAGTGCAGTCTGACTGAGAGAAAATTCACACCAGCAGTGTTGGACTGTGTTGCCCAATGCAAGAACAAAGCCATTTGTCATATGTCCTATTTCTTCAGTTCACACTAATGTACTGTATTGGTATGCGCTAAACAAATTAGGAAATGTTGCATTTTTGTAAAGTTTGTTCTGACATTGCAATGTGCCACAGGACATAACAATACCATTGAGGTTTTTAAAAAACATACAAAAAATAAAAAGTACTGCTGTGGTGTGCATAGGCTTCAATAAGGACAGGGATAGGGAAACTAAGAATTACTTTTCTCCTACCTTCAGCAAACGAATTTTAAATCTAAAAATTTTGAGAGTGTAGCCAGGTGCTGGGCTACAGCAATATGGAAAAAGAGACATCGCCTTTTTTTCTTCTCTTCCTCTACTGAAACATCAATGTTATGCTGCACCATTCTCCTCCTGCTAGTAGGGGGAGAACTAAAGCCAAGCAAGCCCATAGACATCTAGGCACAACGCTGAGAATCCTGGGAGTTGTAATGTGAGACTGCAGCCATATAATGGGATGAATACATTCTTACACTACATATTCCAATAGGCACTGTACAGTAGGAGGAGTGAAGAGATGGATTTTATTAACCTGCCCAGGAAAGTTCTTCCTCTTGGCACTGAGGGAGTTAGAGAGGGAGCACCTCTGTCTGGATATTCACCTGCTATACCTGGTATAGACTATACCAGTGGGGATCTAAGCATGGGACTGGGAGTGAGGAAACTCAGGGGCAGTGCAGCACTGCCCACTTCACATCATCTGCACAGCTGGCACAGGGAGATTGGAATGTCTGCTCACCCTCTGCTTCCCATCCCTGATCACAGGAGGCTTTTGAGGAGAGATCAAGGCTCTCCATTGTGCAGCAGAAGATCACCACAACATCCCAGGGACTGATGAGGGGTCTATTCACCCATTGCTGAAACTGCTAGCAGGGACTGATTGAAAGCAGAACACCAAGTGTACCCAATACATACCACATCCATACTGCACTCTATACCTCACTTATTTCAAACCTGAACTGCACCTATCCCAACCCTATACAACATTACTTTCAGTGAATTCCTGTCATATTGTATGTTTGAACACCCAGCCTGGTGTGTCAGAGGAGCTGAGGTTCTTGAGAAGGTCAAGGCAAAGAACAGAGGACTCACCCTATCCAAGGGCTCTTACAGGGGTAGTGCTACAAGAGGTATTTGTCACAACTGGTGAGGGGATATAAAGTGGTTTATACACTATTTGGTCTAAGTTTCAATCAAGACACAAATGAGAGCAAACTTTCTGAACACTCTCTACAAACAATTTCTGCTATTTAGTCATTGTAAATACTGATGAGTGAACCAAACAGAGTTCAGCTCGCTGGATGTTCCAATGCAAAACAATAAATTAAAATTACCATTTAGCAGGGAGCTGTTCTTAAAATAAAGCCTGAAGTACATGGGATGTTCTCTCACAAAGGTGACATTAAATAGACAAGGTGACATTTTTCTATTTTTATTTGTGGGGTTGACATAAAAACTCCAGCAACAATAAAAAAATGAACCAAAAAGTATTTTTATGATTGTGAAGCCTGCTCGCCTCTTAGGCTCAGTTCACACTAGTGTGGGCCGTGCATTCCAGTTTCAGGTGCGGGAATCGCATTGATTGATTGAAAATGCAGCATGTCTGCATTTTATTACAGCACACTGCAGCACAGCTCCTGGTTGAATGGGACACACAGGGAACAGTTGTTTTCTGTGTGTCCTTGTGGTGACAGGCGTTTTACAATTCAGTGAAATGTCTATCAGCACACAATGCATGAATTAGCCCTTAGTAAATCAGACTTACTACTCACTAGTGGTAGAGGCAGGTACTGTCTTTGTATTGAGTCTGTATATATATATATATATATATATATATATATATATATATATATATATATATATATATACACACACACACACACTATATTGTCAAAAGTATTGGGACACCTGCCTTTTTACGCACATGAACTTTGATGCCAATCCAGTCGTAGGGTTCAATATTGCGTTAGCCCACCCTTTGCAGCTATAACAGCTTCAACTCTTCTGGGAAGGCTGTCCACAAGTTTTAGGAGTGTGTCTATGGGAATGTTTGACCATTCTTCCAGAAGTGCATTTGTGAGATCAGGCACTGATGTTAGAGAGAAGGCCTGGCTGGTAGTCTCTACTCGAATTCATTCCAAAGGTGTTCTATCGGGTTGATGTCAGGACTCTGTGCAGGCCAGTCAAGTTCCTCCACCAAAAACTCGCTCATCCATGTCTTTATAGACCTTGCTCTATGATTGACAGCCTCAGCTCTGTTCCTGTGTGCTGTGTGAAGGGTGTGGGGGGGGGAGGCATGTCCCTTCCCTCTAATCAGCTCTTAAGGCTCTGCTCACTGAGCTCTGCAGTGTGTAATTTCAGCTCTCCACCCCCTGTTTTCTGAAAGCTCAGGCAAGCTTTATAAATTCTGGACTTTGAACGGATGAAGATAAGCAGGTACAATATACAGTATGTAGGAGGATTTGTTTAATCTCTGTGTACTATCTGAGACCAGTCACCGCACTGCAAGGGTTTACAACCACTTTAGGATTAGCGATAAATTAGCTCATACTGTTTTAAAAAAAAAAAAAATATGACAAGAAATAGCATGAGCTATTTCTAGAAGTGATGCTGTATTTTAGTATTAAAAACTTGATTTTCACACTTGATTTTCACACTTCACACTATTTTTCACACTGGCACTTCACACTATTTTTCACCCCGCAGGCATTCTTACCAACCAGTTTATAGCTGGATGTTAAGGAGTCGGCACCCGCCGCGTTCTTAACAACCATGCTTCATCTGCTGTCAGCGGGTTTCCCCGCTGACAACAGAATGTAAGCGAAGAAGCACTGGCATAAAAAGATTTTTTGTAAAAAAACAGCGTGGGCCCCTCAATATATGCCAGGTCCTTTGGGTCTGGTATGGGTTTTAAGAGGAACCCATGCTAATAATAAAAAAAGTCTATACCAGACCATGCAGCCTGGCACCCCCCAGAAAATACCAGGCCACCTTCCTTCAACATGAGAGGTTGTTTCTTGGAGGATTTCCCCCCTAAACCACCTTGTCCCCAGGTTGATGAGGACAAGGGCCTCTTCCGCACAACTCTGGCCCAGTGATTCTGGGAATGTAGGGGGGTGACATATCAGAATCTGGCCCCCCTTGTGGATGAGTAGGGGTACACAGTGTGTGTGTGTGAAAGGAGCCTTAGTGTGTTTTAGTTTAAAAGACTTATAATGAAACTGTACTTCTTTTAATGTTGAGATATTTTTTTCTTGGTTTTTACATGTAGCTGAAATTAACTTTTCTGTATTGCCTACTTTTACATATCTGAAAACAATCCTCATGCTTGTAGTAGTTCTTAAAGAGGTATTAACTTCTTCATGCCCACGCTATAGACGAAAGTCGGCCACAGTGGGGACCTAAATTGCCAGGAGGGTGTCCATTTATGTCCTCCCATGAGCATGAGCTGCCTACGGGCTCCCTGCGGGGTGCTCGCGGCTCGCTCTGTGATCAGCTGTCAGCCAATCACAGCTGATCATGTGATGTAAACAGCAGCCTGGGATCAGCTGTTAGCATGAGGAGAAAGAAAAGCCAATCGCCGGCTGCTGTCAGAGAGACATCGGTCCCAAAGAGTAAAAGCAACTGTGCCCACCAGCGCCACCAACCAATGCCCACCAGTGCCACCTATCAGTGCCCAGCATTGCCACCTATCAATGCTCACCAGTGCCACCTATCAATGCCAATCAGTGCTCAATAATCAGTGCTGCCTATCAGCGTCACCCTCCGTTCTCACTTGGTGATCTGGCCAGTAACATACCTCCTGATTTAGAGTGCCTTCCCTCAGGATGAAGGAGCACAGGGGGCACCTTTGGATAGCAGTATTGTCAGTCTAGGGGGAGGGTAGTGTTAGATGCACTAGCAGATTTAAATACACAAACAAATTGAAGCTAAATTCCAGCTCACAGTTTATAATCAGTTACCAAAAACACTTTTGTTTCTTTTGGGATAAAGGTTTTACATTAATAAAATATAAGCTGAACATTGTAAACACCCCTACCAGTGCTAAATGGTTTGTCTCATCTCTGTAACTGATACATTCTGCTGGAGAGCATTTTCTTTTGAAAAACAACAGATATACTGGCTGGAACACCAGATGAAAATAGAAGAAATATAACAATGAATGCTGCTATCACATCTAAGAATTTGTAAGCTGCAATATAATAAATGTTTGCCTGTTGGTTCAATACTATTTTAATATATGCTGCTGCTAACTGTATGCCTTAGTTACTGACCTTTGTTCAAAGTGTGAACATTTTAAATAGGTGCCGCTCCTTGCTACAATGTTTAAAGATAAACCATGTGACAAGTTTATGCCACTGGTCACAGAGTGCACAATCATAGTGATGAAAGGAGTGTTCATGGATCATAGCATGTCTATACAGTATGTGTACATGTGTGTGTATACTGTATATGTTCACACACTGGTGCTGCTTTACTAAAACTGGAGCATGCAGAATCTGGTGCAGCTCTGCATAGAAACCAATCAGCTTCCAGGTTTTGTTTTTTCAAAGTTTAATTGAGCAAGCTGAAATTAAAAGCTGATTGGCTAGCATGCACAGCTGCATCAGATTTTGCAATCTCCAGTTTTAGTAAATCAATCCCATTGTGTATATACTGTAGTATATACATATATATTGTACTGTATATATTCTAGGGATCGACCGATTATCGGCAATGCCGATATATCAGGGGCTGATATGCACTTTCCCCCGATATATCAGAATCGGCCCCTGAGGTTACCGATATTGCCGATATTATAAGTGCTATACCGGAGTGATGCCTGCAGCTAGAGGCATCACCCCGGTACCGGTGTCCATAGCCGACGGTCAGCCTTCCGCGGCTCGCCTGGGTCTCCCGTCGCACCGGGAGACCTGGGCATTCTACCTGCACTACCACTGAAGAGAAGACCTGATCAAAGCCACATTCAGCTCTGATCGGGTCTCCATGAAAACGGAAGTGATGTCATGACATCAATTCCGGGTACTCTGCGGCAAATTCAAAACAATGCGAGCATTCAAAACAGCCAAACTTGGCGTTTTGAATGCTTTTAAGTGCAGAGGAGGGGTTTGGGGTAATTTAGTCCCCCAGATCCCTCCACAATAGTACCTGTGTAAAAAAAAAAAAAATAAAAACATTTTTTTTTTAAATGTCCGAAAATATCGGCCAATATCGCCTAATGCCGATATCCGATGACCAAAATAACGGTATTGGTACTAAAAAAAACGATATTGGTTGATCACTAATATATTGAGAGAGTGAGAAAGAGTAATGTACAGTAGGCATTTTTGATAGACTGTATTAAGTAAGCACATGATGAGGGGATGGACAGCTTCAAAAGAAAGATATCTTTGTGTGATCTTATGGGAGAGGAGGATGCACCCATTTCTGCAAGGAAGTTTTACCACTAGAGTCTCAAAGAGTAGGGAAGAGCTTGGGTGTGTGCAGATGCTCCTGTGAACCCATGTGGCAAAGCCCCCAAAGAAGCTGTCACCTGTAATAGCAGCTGAGGCATTCCCATGCCCTTTGTATATTCGTGTCTGTGGGCTGGGAAATGCCATCAGTGCAGATGATGCTTTCTGGTTTTATTGGCTGCATGGCTTTGGAAGAGAACCTGAACTTGCCTAATATCTGGTACACATGATGAGATTTGACTTTTTTTTTTTTTTGCACGCTAGTCTCAGATCGCAAATGAAGGGTTTACTAAACTTAGGAATATCGTTCAACAGAATAAAAGTTTGGAAGTGATGTAATGTGTTGTAGTGTATTTGTATTGTATTTTCAAGCGAGAACTGTACTGATTAAACAGAAATCAGACATTCTAGTATTGTACGAGAACATTTTTCGTGCTTGTCCCATCAGATAATATTGGATGAACTGTCGTGATCGGCTCTTAAAAGCTCTGTACTAACGGTCAGATTATCGTATGATCGATTCCAAAGCGGTATTTTTAGTACAATTTTCTGATCGTGTGTACGGCCTTAAAGTGGATGTAAAACCTCACATATACCCACTGAAGTGAACAGCCTCAGATGATACACAGAGATGAGATAAATATCCCTACATATGTTTTACATGTATACCTGCTGTCTTCAGCTTTCTATATTCTAAAGAAAGTATGCATTATGTTAAAATGTTTTATTCCTGTTTCAGCAGTGGGAGGGGAGTCTAGGCATACACTGTGTGAGAGCTGATTGGAGGAAAGGCACACCACCTCCACATAGGCAGAGGAATGAAGAAACGTGCAGAGCTGTGCTGTGAATAGACCAGCTCTCTGCTTATCTGTCTCTAAGTCCCTTCCCTGACACAAATTTCCAGCTGCTTTTATCTCCTGTGTTGGAGAGCTTCTCATAAGTTATCATGCTGATAACAGAGGAACAGGGCAGCAGAAAGACACGGGACCTTGGTCTTTGGAGAGAGATAGGTCAGTACTACAGATATATGTGCTCAGGTCAGATTTAATGAATAGGGTTTACCTCCACTTTAAGGTCATCCCTACCCAAGAGAAGGAAGCCACTATTGCAACCCATCATTGCCCATTGGAGTTAAAATGACATTTAGGGCAGATGTGGCATGGAGAAATTATATCTAGTTCTTTGTGTTCACCATGCAAATTGTACCAGTTGACAAAAATACATATTTTTTAATGCACCAATTTGCCGATTTGTAAAAAACAAAAAAAAAAACAACAATATTGTAATTACAGGATACACTCTAAGGATCTAGTCAAAATATTACCCGTAGCTGTAAAATGCATGCCTTCCTTCTAGTACTACCTTACCCCCCACCCCAAGTGCAAGACTTTGCTTTGCACATGTCTGACTGATTGAAGTGTACACAGCTTTTCTTTATTCATTTCGCTAACTGAACATTCTCTGTAAGTAAAAATGAATTGACTAACTACTACTAGATATGACCCGGATTAATAAACCTTCACACTGTATTCTGTTAGTAGATGAAGCCCAATCTCTTTGTCAAGAATATTTCTTACAAATGCAACAGCTCTCGCAGTCATTACTGCTCATTTATCAGATCTCCCATGTCTTATGGGCAACTGCAATGTAGCAACAGTACACAGGCCACACGCACACTTGGAGATACAACACATGCTTGGAAATGCTTGGAGATACAACACATACCAGAGGGAGTAAATATAAAAACACCATTTCCCAGGAGATGAAATCAGCTCATCATCCTAATTAGTGTATTTCATGGATATCTGAGAACTATTATGATGCACTCCTCAGATAGCTCTGCTGTTAGCATCTCTAGGAACTCTCAGCACGTGCCTTCTTGCAGCTCATCCGCATGCAATGTGAGTAGAGCCTAGCATGCAAATGTATTGTTTGGCTTCCAGGTAAAACTACTTATTGCTAAACAAATATAAGTATTTCAAATAGGCACAATCCATTTCTATAACTGACATGAACCAGACACTGAAAAAGCAATTTAAACTGCTTTAAAGTACCCCTGTAACTACATCAGACCTGAAATTAGGATATATACACAGCATGATAATAAAATACGATCTATCATGGGATAAATACAGTATTTAACCTCCCTGGCGGTATGATTGTTTCAGATTTTAGGTGCTGAAAGCAGTACTATTATTTTGCATGTAATTCATAAGGACGAGCAGCCCAAACCAACTATTTACATATGATTTTTTTTTTTTACTGTGCGTTCTTCTTATAACATCTCGGGTATGATAAAGTTTGAAACACTAGATCTTAAATTATAATATAATAAATAACTATAAATAAGTTAAAGTATATATATATATATATATATATATATATACACGTGTATATATATATATATATATATATATATATATATATATATATATATATATATATATATATATATATGTATATATATATATATATATATATATATATATATATATATATAGATCTATATATATATATATATATATATATATATATAAAGTACAGTAAAACTGCAGGCAAGGGCACTGGGGGGCAAACTAAGGTCAATTTATTTTATTTAGTAATGTAATCCAATAGTATTACAATATATCAGTGTGTTTGTGTGTCTTACTTTTAGAATTTGCCGCCGGTTCCACCCCCTGTGACGCGACGCGACGCTCGCAGAAAACGGAAGCCAGGGGAACACAGCATCAGGCGGAAGATCCGGCCGCCGTACACTGCCGGAATACATTGCGGGATCCTGGGGACAAGGTAAGTAACCTCTTCCAGGATCCAGCGATTTCTCCCTGGTGGTACCCCGAGTGTGGCTCGGGGTTACCGCTAATGGCACTGAAATTACACCCAGAGCCACACTCGGGAATACTGCCAGGAAGGTTAATCAATTAACCAATTAACCGCCGGAAGATTTACACCCCTTCATGACCAGGCCATTTTTTGCAATACAGCACTGCGTTTACTTACGCACTTACTTACTTACTGAAAATTGCGCGGTCGTGCCACACTGTACCCCAAAAAAAATGTATGTTATTTTTTCCCCACAAATTGAGATTTTGTTTGGTGGTAGTTGACCACCACTGACTGCTGTTGTTTTTTTTTTTTTTTTTTTGTGCTATATACAATAAAAGACCGAAAAGTTGAAAAAAAAAAAAAAAACACCTTTTTTACTTTCTGCTATAAGACATATCCAATATAAAATGTAAAAAATCGAATTTCTTCATCAATTTAGGCCAATATGTATTCTGCTACATGTCTTTGGTAAGAAAAAAAAAAATCCCTTTAAGCCTATATTGATTGGTTTATGCAAACGTTATAGTGTCTACAAACTATGGAATAGATTTATGGAATTTGTATTTTTTTATTTTTTTTTTATACTAGTAATGGCGGCAATCATACATTTATAGCGGGACTGCAATATTTTGGCAGACAATCTGACACTAATAAAACGTTTGACACTTTGCAGGAACCAATGACACTAACATAGTGATCAGTACTAAAAATATGCAATGTCACTGTACTAATGGCACTGGCTGGAATGGGGTTAAACGTCTAGGGCGATAAAAGGGTTAAAATTTTGCCAGCAAATGTTTGAGTTTACTATGTGTGCTGCTTTTACTAGAGGAATACATGTATTTTAGTCCCTGCTTTGCAGGAACACAGAATCCATGCCTTCCCCCCTGTCAGAACCTTGTTTACATAGGCAGATCCCAGTTCTGTGTAGTTTGTGCCAGAGAACTTCAAATGCCCGACACCCGCAGAGCAGTTTCTGATGTGAATTTTCATATCAGAAGTGGCCTGCTGGTGGTGTGTACACGCCCCCTGCAGGCGGAAGTGCCGGATCACATATGCAGATGCATCTCAAAAAATTTGAATATCATCAAAAAGTTATTTTATTTCAGTAATTGAATGTGTGATATATTTCAAGCAATTCTTTCTTTTTTTAATTTTGATGATTGTGGCTTATGGCTAGTGAAAACCCAAAATTCAGTATCTCAGAAAATTAGAATATTACATAAGACCAATAAAAAAAAAGGATTTTTTAATACAGAAATGTTGGCTTACTGAAAAGTAAGTCCATGTACAGTATAGTATGACTCAATACTTGGTCGGGGCTCATTTTGCATGAAATATTACATCAATGCAGCGTGGCACGGAGGCGATCAGCCTGCAGCACTGCTGAGGTGTTATGGAAGCCCAGGTTTCTTTGATAGTGGCCTTCAGCTCATCTAGATCAGTGGTCCTCAACTCGGGTCCTCGGGGCCCACTAACAGGCCAGATTTTAGGTATTACCTTGGGGAGATGCAGACTAGAATACTGCAACCACTGAGCAGCAAATGAGATCACCTGTGATGTAATTAGGTTAGCTTGCAAACCTGGCCTGTTAGTGGGCCCCCAGAACCGGAGTTGAGGACCACTGATCTACATTGTTGGGTCTGGTGTCTCTCATCTTCCGCTTGACAATACCCCACAGATTCTCAATGGGGTTTAGATCAGGCGAGCTTAATGGCCAGTGAGGGCAGGTGCCAAGTCCTGCTGGAAAATAAAATCAGCATCTCCATTAAGCTGGTCAACAGAGGGAAGCCTGAAGTGCTCTAGAATTTCTCGGTAGAAGGCTGCACTGACTTTGGACTTGATAAAACACAGTGGACCAACACCAGCAAATGACAAAGCTCCCCAAATCATCACTGACTGTGGAAACTTCACACCGGACTTCATGCAACTTGGTTTCTTTGCCTCCCCACTCTTCCTCTAGACCAGACTTTCTCAACCTTTTCAACACAGAGGAACCCTTGAAATAAATTAGTGAGACAATCAGTGGGAAGAATGCTCCTTACTCTTGTCATCATTGGGAAGAATTACCCCCTTACAGATAGCTAAAAGGAACAATGGTGTCATTGGAAACTTATCTGAGAGGCAGAAATTGCCCATTGCTCAAGGAACCCCTAGCAACCTCAGGAGGAACCCTGGTTCAGAAACCCTGCTCTAGACTCTGGGACTTTTATTTCTGGGAGCCATGCCATCTTCTGGTGTTGGTCCACTGTGTTTTATCAAGTCCAAAGTCAGTGCAACCCTCTAGCAGGAAATTCTAGAGAACTTCCTTTCCTTTGCGGACCAGCTTTATGGAGATGCTGATTTCATTTTCCAGCAGGACTTGCCACCTGCCCACACTGCCAAAAGTACCAATACTTCGTTTAATAATCATGGTATCACTCTGCTTGATTGGCCAGCAAACCTGCCTGACCTAAACCCCAAAGAGAATCTGTTGGGTATTGTCAAAGAGGAAAATGAGAGACACCAGACCCAACAATGCAGATGAGCTGAAAGTCATTATCAAAGAAAACTGGGCTTCCATTACACCTCAGCAGTGCCACAGGCTGATCGCCTCCATGCCAGACTATACTATACTGTACATGGACATACTTTTCAGTAGGCCAACATGTCTGTATTAAAAATCCTTTTTTTATTGGTCTTATGTAATATTCTAATTTTTTGAGATACTGATTTTTGGGTTTTCATTAGCTGTAAACCATATTCATCAAAATTAAAAGAAAGAAATGCTTGAAATATATCACTCTGTGTGTAACGCATCTATATAAAATATATACATTTTTATTGTATGTACTGCAAAAACTGTTTTGTTTACAAGTTGTATTTTTGCTTGCCTTTGGGCTTTTACATATCAAAATTATTTATGTCTTGGTTACAGTCGATACCTTGATCTCCTGCATTGTTTGGACTATGTAACGGTAACATGATTTGCAATAAACTTTTTTATTGTATAAAAAATATATGAATTTCACTTTTTGAATTGAATTACTGAAATATGCACCTGTATATACATGCACAGCTACTGCCCTGTAGAAGTAAAACTGCTATAGTGGTTAATATGCAGACTATCTATACCCAAAACATTTTTAGTTTTGGACAGACTAGGGCAAGGTTAAAACCCCAGTCAAATTTTACTGCTATCTAGAGCTCTGTTAGAGAGAAATTCCCTCAAGACTGCCATACATGGCTTGATTCTTAGATAGAATTGAGCCGTGTATAATGGTCAATCAATTCCCCCATCCACACTGGTGGATAGAGGAATATCCACTGGCAGCGTTTGCAGTCAAGCAGCCTCTGCATCCATAGTTACATAGTTATATAATTAATTTGGTTGAAAAAGACACTAGTCCACCCAGTTCAACAAACAGAAAACAATACCACACACACAAATAGAAAACCTCCATGTACACTACCCATGGCTGCCTGAATACAGTGGCACTGTCAAACAGTGAATAACACATTTGACAGAACGTAGTCACTGTTCGGCTGATTATTTTCCAACTAGCACAATTGATATACTCGACTGGGTAGTCTTTAAAGAGCCACCAACTAGGTAATCAAAAATATAAGGTCTATTTTCTGCATTGTATGTTTTCAAATAATCTTACTGCTGCACTGGGGCTAGCACCACACTTGCTTTTTCTGGCACAAGGTAGACCAGCCTCAGAAACATTTATAAAGCAAATAGATTTTTCTGCGGCCCAGCTATGGCACTGAAAAAAAGCCAAGCAAAGTGTTCAAGTGCTTACAGGCTGACTTCAAAATTCTAGGTGAAGGTAAAAACAACTAAAAAACCAACATTAAGGCTTGGTTCACACTGCCACGACTTGGGATCTGACTTGTGACATTACAGGAAGATTACCCAGGCAATCCCTGAAAGTCACTTCAAGTTGTACTCAAGCCGCTAGCAAATTGCCTGGCAAAGTCGCACCACAAGTCTTTCACGTCGCGGCAGTGTGAATGGAGCCTTATAGGCAAGGTGATATGCACAATTTATATGCTATATATATATATTATACACAAACAGATATGCATCACATTAAACAAGTAGGAAATAGTCACTATATTTGCTAATAAGGTTCTACACAACCTACACAGACTAATTTGAGAAGTAACATTAAACCTGCAATTTCTTCAGAAAATTACTACATGCATTTAAATGTCAACGCATAATTACGAATTATGAAATGTATGCCAGGGTATTGAGATCATTGAGGAATTGAAGTCCTTCTATAACTAAATAGTAGCTGTTACTTACAGACTGATGATTGTACAGGAGGAAATTTAATTCGTGTCATTGCCAAAATGAAAAATATGACAACAGGCCAGAAGATGAGTACGATAGACCACACCTAGAATAAAAAAGAAGATACTAAATATTAAGCGTAAAAAGGACAAAGGCACAATATTTTATCCACTATCATGAATCATGCAACAATCCCTCATCTGAATATAATGAAATGAAGTCAGTTTGAAACAACTGTCAAACAGTAAGCTGGAGCTTATTATTATTATAATACAGGATTTATATAGAGCCAACAGTTTACGCAACACTTTTTTATAACATAAGGGCAGACAGTACAACTATAGTACAATTTATTACAGTAGGAATCAGAGAGCCCTGCTCGTTAGAGCTTACAATCTAAGAGGGAGGGTCAGGAGATACAAAAGGTAAATTATTCATAATCATGTTGCAAGACAATGTACAAAGACAAATTTAAAATCCCAATCACATGGGGTTGCACAAAACTTAGGCTCCTTTCACACGGTGCGCCGTCCGACGAGGTCCGTTCTGCTCAGCGGGGGATCGATCCGCCGATCCCAACTGAGCATGCGGATGACAGCTCCATCTCCGCTCTGGGTGAGCAGACGGAGCTGTCAGATCCCCACTGTCCTCTATGGGGAGATCGGATAAGAACGGACCGCCTTTCAGTTCTCATACGATCCGCCAGACGGATGGAAAATTGGGTTTCCATCCTTCCAGATTTCACAGACAGGATCGGAACGGAGAGCAGCGGGTGTCAGCAGACATGTCTCCGCTGACATCCGCTGCCCCATAGGGATGCATGGAGCATCCGATCAGGTCCGCCTGAAAAACTGACAAAGGACCCTTAATGTTACCACATTTTTATCAATTCATTTTATGTAGCGATTTTGCTAAAAGACCATTATTATGGTAGAAATCTAACCCATGTAGTGTGGATTTCCCCACAACACAGATGAATCTCAGAATTTACCTCCATTATAACACATCACACCCTCAAAATTTGGGATTGCCTCTATAAATCAGGTACTTTCTCCTCTTACTTCTTCCCATTAATATCTTTAGGGGGCTTCCCATGGTTTAAACCGAGTAAATCACTAGCCTTCTTTCCCATGTGTTTCCCATGTGAAGAAATACGCAGTTTAGCATTAGGAAACTAGAAACGTCAAACTCTGAATGATTTACAAGAAAATGTGGACCATTTCCTATGGATGCAATTTTATCGCTAAATGGTTACCACCTATAACATCTTTGACCTCACTGTCTTTTTCAAGACCATCTGGACAAGTGTCAAACCTGAATATACACTTTTAGAGATGTACAAGTTGCTCCTGCACTCTCCTTCAAATTTTTGCTACTGTACAGAATGGGAAAGAGAGTTGGACTGTACTTTTTCCTAACATCAAACAGATAAGCTACTGCAATTATCTAATACATATCCTATTAATGCAAGAACTCAAGGAATCTTGTTAAAAATGAATTACTCAATGGTATTGACTCCCAGGAAATTAAAAAAATTAGAGTATACTCACATATATATATATATATATATATATATATATATATATATATATATATATATATACATACATATATATATATATATATATATATATATATATATATATATATATATATCTCAAAAGAAAAGATTCCCCTATATGGCATGAGTTTATGGGCAACCCAACATCCAAGAAATACAAAGGTATAAAATGTATACGTTTATTGAGTGAACCATAGTTAAACAAAACCGCATACAGCGGTACATCTGTAGATAAACACTATATTGTTAAAAACACAGACATTAGCATGGCTAACAAAGTAGATCACATGTTACAGAGGGCCAGGAGTAGAGTGCATGAATTCCAGAGAAGACCTGATGCGTTTCAGGCGTGGCCTTCTTCAGAGGTCAACTGGAATTCATTTCACTCTAGTCACTCTACAATGGTGTACAAGGCCGTGTCTGAATGTTGCCACATTTAAGCTGTGGTGTAGCAAAAAAGGCGCCGATTATGGCCAGGGCAAGAAGAGATCTTCAAGGTGTGTGAGTGCATCTGAATAAAGTAGTATGTGAGTAATTCCCAAATTATTTCATAAACACTGCCTCGCAGTCGATCCCGCAAGGATCCCAGAAAACCCACACTGGACGTATTATTATAATCCCAGGTAACTTGTATCACCTTGAATAGAAGTAAATATATCCGTAACAGACATCAGGTGATGGTCTCAGCCAGTGGAAGTATGCCATTCCGTCTTCTTACAGCAGTAGGGTCTCTGCTGAGACCATCACCTGTTGTCTTTTACGGATATATTTGCTTCTATTCCCCATATAGGGGAATCTTTTCTTTTCATATACTACTAGGGATGTTGGCAACACCCATCCAGACTCCTATAGCTGAACAAATATATTTTCTACATATACATATATATATATATATATATATATATATATATATATATCAGAGCACTGCTGAAGAGGCCAAAAAGGTACCTTCTTATACTGTATATTTGATGGGACTGTCACACGCTTGTCTAGTTTTGGACTAAAGTTAAAGCTCATATATCCCAAATCCTAGAAAGTCCACTTCCAGATGATCCTTCAGGGCTGGTTCCCAGTGTGTGCTTTCCAGTGTGTTTTTAAACACATCCAGAATACATGCACAGTAAATGCAATGTTTTCCAATCACCCAGTGATTGGAAAACACTGAAAAGAAGGAAAAGTAGCATCCAGTTTTTTCCCATGAAATGTGTTTAAGCATGTGTAAGCGTATTGGAACATACAAAAAAACACAGTGGGCGAAAGATGTAAAAAGGAGGAAAAATGCACTGAAACGCTTTAAAAACACATTAAAAGCACACGTAAATGTGCATTTATAATTGCACCCAGAAATCTGGATGTGTGCTGGGAACAAGCCCTCAGTGTACTTACGCGATACATCTCAGCTCATAATACAATATAAGAAAAGTATAGTACCACATATTCTTAATGCTATCCAAAGCCTAACCCTAGTCCTATCCACTAACCACTGGAGAATGGATTACCAAAGTTAATACTATTATGACGTGTGAACGATGGTGCCTTTCTTAGAAAGATTAGTATGATATGTTTTATGCAACTTGAGCACCATGAATACAATGCCAAAGTAAAAAATCTTTAACATCCACACAATCACCCACGCCCAATCCATGAAACTCAAGCACTTAGCTTCTAGACATCACCCATTGAAAGACTACCTTCCTTTATTCCCTTTAAAATACTCAGCCTGGATATTAATGATCCAGCAAGACCATTGTTTAATGGATAATCCCACCTTTCCCGACCATTTTTTTAGCAAGTGTTTTTTTTTTTTATTATATTTTTTTACAGCCTTACAGTTATCATGCTCACAACACCACTTCCTCCCTACTTTCCTTGTTCCCAGAATTGCTGTCAGTAATTTCCGCTTCTACCTTTTGTTAAAAAAAAAAAAGTGTACACACATATAAAGATAATAAAAAAGATCGTTATTTTTATCACAAATTACACATAATCTGTGTTAATGTTGTATATGGGGAAGCTTCTGTTTAGAATCAGGGTTATTTACATTGAAAATATTTTTGCAATAATGATGTACTTAGGGAGGTCATTATGGGCAAGCAGAGGGATTTTGGTGAATTTCATTTTGCTGTAAAATGACCATTTTCAACAGCAGTGAAATTGCAGAAACTCTTGATTTTATTTATTAAGTTGCTTAAGGGAAATTAAAAAAAAAACAAAAAAAACTTTTAGGGTTATTTTTTTCCCCTTCATTTAGAGGGTGTGTTTTTTAGGGATGTATTTGCGTTATTTAAATTTATTTCATAGAGTTTCTTGTATTTGATTTTGTTTTTAATTCTGCAGAATTTCATGTTTTTATGTCTTATTTCCAGATAAAAAAGTTATTTAAAAAAAAATAAATAAATGATAGAGTGGATTAACGTTTGAACCTCTTTAAATTTTTAATGCTACATGAGCTGCATAGTGTGTGTCTTGCAGGAGCGTGGATAGGTGTATGGAAGACTTTGGTGACGTGGGACAATACAAAAGTACAACTGGGATTGCAGTATGTTACAATGCAGCCAACAGATCAAATAGGAAAGGTTCTGTTTGTCACTGCTCAAGAGTTTTGTGCTCACCTCCTATAATATCAATGGGGATAGGAAGAGAGGTGAAAACTATGGAGACACAAACACCTTTTTATTCTAACTTTGTTCAAATCACTGCAAAAAAACATGAAAAGAGCAGATTTATAAGACAATCAATATTTAAAGTGATGGCCAGCATTTGCTCTGATAACTGCCACCCATACACTACCACAAATCTCTTAAATCCCCTGAAAACCCTCACAGGGAACCCAATGGAAATACTGTAAAAACATGAAAAGAGGGCACACCAACCTAGAGCATTACCCAAGTGATGTTTATTAATTTAAAAAGAAAATAGATGTACTCACAAACAAAAGTCATAAAAGCATTTCTGAGTCCACAATGGACACAAAGCGACCAGTGGATCTGTGAAAGAGGGGATCCTCCCTTGAAATGCATCAGCAATCTGGAAGGTCCTTCGGCATGCACGGTCTTGGTGACCTGGTCGCTTTGTGTCCATTGTGGATTCAGAAATGATTTTATGACTGCACATCTCTTTTCTTTTAAATGAACAAACATCACTTGGGTAATGCACAAGGTTGGCGCGCCCTCTTTTCATGTTTTTACAGTATTTCCATTGGGTTCCCTGTGAGGGTTTTCAGGGGATTTAAGAGATTTGTGGTAGTGTATGGGTGGCAGTTATCAGAGCAAATGCTTGCCATCACTTTAAATATTGATTGTCTTATAATCTGCTCTTGGGGTTAATACAATTCTTCTTCTCTAATCCATCAAACTGTGGGAAAACTGAGTTTTTCTTTAACTTTTATTTTTGTTAATGCTTAATTTTGTAAAATATCATAAATTGTCCAGTCCAGCCTTTTTACTGTAATTTGTTATGGTGCCAATACAGTATGTAGAATTAACAAAGCGCAGACAATAATAAAAAAAATAGTTATAACATTTCGTCATATGTCAATGATCACTGCAAAAGAAGGCACAGCAGTTGGAATGTGTTTCTTCAGGTAAACCATGCATAAAGTAGAATGTAAACTGTTTTTGTTAAAGGTGTTCAGTGCGTCATATTTGCTAAATCTCAATGACTAACACATAGCTAGGTTATGGGTGGATGCACATTTTCTTTTTGTCAAGGAACTGAACAACCTTTAGTACACTCATACACATTTAGATTTTTACAAAGAACCCCATCAATTCAGATATCACTCAATACTTTAATGATTGGTGACCAGAGTGTTCATGTTTATGCAAATAGCTGAGCCAAATCAAATTTTCAAAATTATTGACTTGTCCCCGAATATCCAACTGTCCTGTAGTTTTTATGACTTCCATGGCACTTTCACTATTTTCCTCAATGCCCATGCTTTACTGTAGCAATCTCAAATTAAATTCAAACACATTGCCTATTTCACCCAAGCTTTATTTTGCCACCAATTAAACAACAAATCTTTGCATCTCCATAACAAAATGCTGCAAAAATGGTATGAAACATTGGTTTTCTGGCGTTTTTATCCAAAAAAGAAGATTGTTTGACAACCACACCTCCAAACAGTGGGTCCAAATAGAACAAGCTTTTTCCTTCAGTGATCTTCAAGCTCTTCACTGGTGTGGACATATTCAAAGGACTGGAACATCTTCTGTTCCCAGCCGCACACTCCATCTCCTCACTCCCTGGAACAGGCTAATATCTAAACTTTAAATCTATAATATCATAGGCCCTATGACTCTTCTCTTTGCTAGTCCAGCAGCTATCCTGTCGTGATTTGATCCCACTTTCTAATTTGGGACAAACAAAGCTACCTTTGACTGATGCAAGTCACAACCCTTACACCTTTAGTGTCCATTCACACTACCGCGACTTGTCAGCCTGACAAGTCGCGGTCCGTCGCGGTACATGCAGTGCTACAGGACCCATTCCAATAGGAGCGACACAAGTCGCTCCGACTTAGAAAAAGGGTCCTGTACTACTTCGGGGTGACCTCGGAGCGACTTGCATAGACATTCATTATATGAAGTCCGTGCAAGTCGCGCCTAAGTCGCGGTGCACGCGACTTCCCAGGTCGCCCCCGAAGTCGGAGCGACCTAGTGTGAACCGAGACTTAGAGGCTCTATTATTGGGCACTATCTCAACAACCCTACAATAGTTAGCATACCAACAGATTCTGTTCTTTCTTTCCACACTACCAGACAAAAAAAAAAGCCTCTCATCCCCACCAACCCCAGTTGATACCGTTCTGCTACAAGACTCTCACGCAACACAAATTATCACCTCACTTTAGACTATCCTACTCTTCCACACCCATCCCTCTCTACCCCATTCTATTAATCAATTGAACTTGGGGTCCCTCTCTCCCCCGATGATTAAGGAAAAGCTTTTATATTGACATATATTGACTATCCCCAGCAGCCAAAGCCCAGAAAACCAACTTGAAATTCTTACTTATTGGTACCACTGTCTTATAGTGCTTCACATTATTTATCCCTCAGTAAAATAGATAAACAGGAATCCTATAACAAGTTTTGGGCCCCTTGGACTATACTATGGAATTCACAGGAATTACTTGAAAAACTGTCATCTCCCTAAACCTATACTCCCCCAAAATAGCTACGGCAGTGGAGGCAAGGGGGCCTTCAATTTCACCCCCTATAATTTTCAAAACTGCTTTATTTTAAGCAAGCAGCAACCATCTCCCAGTTGATTACTAAAACACTAACTACTAGCAATTAATTATAAATGGGTTGTGATGAGTACAATGTAGGGGTACCGCATCCTTATTGAACTGAAATTTGACAACATTAAGAAAAATTGACTTTCAAAGGCTAAGTTCATCTTTGGAACAGGTTACATATTACACCCGTGTTTAGGATGTAACCTCACCACCACCCCCTGTGATCCAACCTCCATGTAAAAGTGGAGGGGGGGGGGGGGTTCTTCTCTTTTTCTTCCCCGCCACCACCATCAAAATGGGCTCTGCCTGTACAGTAGGGTCATTCATTTACAGTGATCTGTACATGAATAAACTACAAGTTCCATCATTGAACCAGTTTCTTGATATTTCTGTGTGAATTCAGACACACCTTTCATAACTAAGCTACGGTCCTTAAAAAAAGTGATTGTAATGTTTTAGGAAAAGGAAAAGATTCATGCTGGATATCTATACTGATATAGACTGGGAAATGTGTTGGGAACAAAAGGATGACACATCGTTTGATGGAAATTAAAAATATCAACCTAGAGAGGGCTGAATTCAAAGACACCCCAAAAATCTAAGTGAAAAAATGATGCAGCAGGCTAGTCCATTGTGCTGACATTTCATTGCAGCAACTCAAAATGGTATTTTGTATGGACCCCACGTGCTTGGATGCATGCCTAACAATGTTAGGCAATGTTCCTAATGAGACGACGGATGGTGTCCTGGGGTATTTCCTCCCATTTCTGGACCAGGGCATCACTGAGCTCCTGAACAAACTGAGGTGCAACCTGGTGGCGTCGGATGGACCAAAACATAATGTCCCATAGGGGTTCTACTGGATTTAGGTCAGGTGAACATCAGGGCCTTTCAGTGGTATCAATTCCTTCATTCTCCAGGAACTGGCTGCATACTCTCGCCACATGAAGAAGGGCATTGTCATGCACCAGGAGGAACCCAGGACCCACTGCACCAGAGTAAGGTCTAACAATGGGTCCAAGGAGTTAATTCCGTTACCTAAAGGCAGTTAGGGTGCCATTGTCTAGCCTGTAGAGGTCTGTGTGTCCCTTCATGGACAGGGCTCCCCAGACCAACACCGATCCACCACCAAACCGGTCATGCTAATTGATGTTACAGGCAGCATAATGTTCTCCACGGCTTCTCCAGACCCTTTCATGTCTGTCACATGGGCTTAGGGTGAATCTGCTCTCATCGGTGAAAAGAAGAGGGCACCAGTGGCAGACCTGCCAATTCTGGTGTTTAATGGCAATAGCCAATTGAGCTCCACAGTGCCAGGCAGTGAGCACAGGGACCATTAGAGGATGTTGGCCCATCAGGCCACCCTCATGAAGTCTGTTTTTGATTGATTGGTCAGAGACATTCACACCAATGGCCTGCTGGAGGTCATTTTGTAGGGCTCTGGCAGTGCTCACCCTGTTCCTCCTTGATGAAAGGAGCAGATACCGATCCTGCTGATGGGTTAGGGACCTTCTATGGCCCTGTCCAGCTCTCCTAGAGTAACTGCCGGGCTTCTGGAATATCCTCCATGCTCTTGAGACTGTGGTGGGAGATACAGCAGACCTTCTGGCAATGTCACGTATTGATGTGCTATCCTGGAGGAGTTGAACTGCCTGTGCAACCTCTATAGCAGGCATGTCCAAAGTCAGGCCCACGGGCCAATTGCGGCCCCCGGGCTGTTTTAATACGGCCCCACAGGTAATTCGGAAAAATACATTGGCATCATTCATGACTTTTTTTTCTGCCATCATTAATCATCATCGGTGGGTTCATATAGAACTTATATGTGGTTAACCCTTGTGTGACTGATTAGGGAACACGCTTGCTCCGGATTGAGATGAATACATTGTAAAATCTCAGTTAATGTCAGTTGGTCTTAATCAGTTATCTACTGTATATATTTGGACACATCATGTATACTTGGTGTTATGTTCCTGTTCATATTTTTTTTTTTAACTTAAAAGTTGACAGATAACCTTTAATACCAATAATATGTAATGTACTTTACAATGTTCCTGACGTATATTTCAGCTTTCTGGATTTTTTTTTTTCATCTGGCCTTCAGATATGAAAGGCGGAGTGATTTACCACCTGTTTAGATTTGTCATCCATGTGATGAAATGAAAAGTATGCCCTTTGCAATAAACTTAGCCTAAAATAGTTAATTTGCATTTAATTTTAATGGTCCAAAGAATGTCAAGCAAAATGGGCGGCCCTCACGCATGTTCACTTTATCAAATCTGGCCCTCTTTGAAAAAAGTTTGGACACCCCTGCTCTATAGGGTCCAGGTATTGCCTAATGCTTCCAGTAGTGACACCGAACCTAGCCAAATGCAAAACTAGTGAAAAAGAGTCAGAAAAGATGAGTAGGGAAAAAAATGTCAGTCCTGTTTTGGAGGTCTTCTCATTGTTGCCCATCTAGTGCACCTGTTAATTTCATAAACACCAAAACAGCTGAAACTGATTAACAACCCCCTCTGCTACTTACCTGACCAGATCAATATTACAGGAGTTTTTTTTTACTTGATAGGATACTCTGATTAAAAAATGTTCCTTTAATTTTTTTGAGCAGTGTATTTATATCCTTTATTCAACTGAACACACAACCACGGGTTATGCCAATTTCTTTTTTTTTAAACTGTATCTGGGCGGCATTTTTATTAAAATGCAACAAGAGCCTAATCCCTTTACAATCATGGGCCACACTTCAAATGCCTCTTCTAATAATTATAACTATCTGAAGATATTTCTTTTTTCTGATATTATATTACTACTGTATTATCAGAGCATGACATCAAAGTATCAGATAATCAGGAAAAGTGAGTATGCCAAAGCTAAATGTACACAGAATGCCATATATTTCAAACAATACTAGAAAAATTAGATTTTTATAAATCAAACAGTTTTGGATTGATTCAGTAAATTTGTAAAAATCTAAGGTGAACTGGAAAGTGTACTAACCCATCAAAATGTATCCTTTCACTATGAAATCTGAATCTTTGCTATGGTTTAAAGTGTAAGTATTGCCAAACTTTTTTTTTTTTGTTGGATAAAGTAGGGCTCAAATTACTTTGTTTTGTTTTTTTGGTCTGTGTCCCGGGACAAAACAGGAAATCTCTAAGTGAGGGGAAGTCTGCAGACAACTCTAGAATCGCATTACCTCGTGCGTTTAGGGGCTAATTATGACGTTCTGCAGGAGACTCAGCAGGATTTCTGAGAACAGCCATGGTGGGAAGTCCCATATAAAGCAACTGGAGGCTGAGTGTCTGCAGCATTCGCACGTAACCAGACAAACTGGTTGCATCCAGGGCCAACAAACCATAAGTAATTTCTGCATGTCCGATTACATGTGAATAGCCGCAAATGGCTGTGGTCCCTGTCAGCCTCTCCTTGCCTTGTATGGGGCTGTTCTCAGAAACACTGTTGAGTCTCCTGCAGGAAATTGAAGTTAGTCCCTAAAATGTTAGATTTGCTCCCTCTTTCTCCATAACAATGGCCACCAGAATAGAAAGTGGTGAATCCCTTCAATGGGGACACAGACAGCAAAAAAATCTTAACAAAGAACCTTCCCTATTCTTCCAAAACTAAAACAACGTGCCTAGAAATACACTTTAATGCATCTTGTACTTCATTATTGTGCTGTTGTACTTAAAGCGGAGTTCCACCCAAATGTGGAACTTCCACTAATTTGCTTCCTCCCTCCCCCCCCCCCCCTTCGGTGCCACGTTTGGCACCTTTCAGGGGGGAACAGGTACCTGTTTTTGACAGGTACCCTTCCCCACTTTCTGGAAATGGCGCCGCGGCGACGTTTGGCCCCCTCCTCCTACCCCCCCGCCGCCGCATGCGCAGTAGGGACCCGCCTGTGAAGGCTTCACTGCCGGGTTCCCTTACCGGGGATGGACTCCAGGACAGGTAAGTGTCCTATTATTAAAAGTCAGCAGCTACAGTATTTGTAGCTGCTGACTTTTAATTTTTGGAGGGGGGGGGGGAACTCCACTTTAACAGGTTGGTCTGTATGTCTTTCTCTCAATCTCCCTTTGTATATTTATATATACTGTACACATATAAAAGTCTCAGGCAGGCCATACACGGTTCAAATCTCAGCAGAATTCTAACCATGAATGGGCAAGCTGAATGTACCAAGATGAGCGATTAATCAAATTTGGTACAACCAGCCTGCTGGGTTTTACCTGCAATTATCGCTAATGGCTGCTAATAAACCTTCGCCCCCGCCGGAAGAAGACAATGGCCTGGCAGGAGGGATTCCAGCATCAAACACTGTCTGTGTTGATGGGGGGATGGAGCAACTCGAGGTTGCAGAAAATAAATTTGCTCCGTGCATGAGCGATCTGAGTGCACCAATGGTGCACTTACACTTTTAGGTGATTGTCCATACATTCATTTTGATTCCTCCATTTACTAATTTTGTGGTTTTACAAAATTGTGCATTACTTTCTTATAATTCAGAGTAATTTTCAAGGCTAAGAAACAAGTTTAGGGCTACGTTTCCACTATTGCGCCTACAAAGTCACGAGATTTCAAGCGCGACTTTGTAGTGCGACTTGTTTGCGGCTTCTTCTGGGGACTTCAGTGCGACTTCCTTCTATGAGGGACAAGTCGCACTGAAGTCGCCCAAAAGTAGTGCAAAAACCTTTTATCAAGTCGCAGTAGTTAGAATGGTCCTAATTGAAAATAATAGTTTTTGACTTGTTATGCGACTTGGCATGTGTCAAGTCGAACAACAAGTCGCACTAGTGGAAACAGGGCCTAAAGGGTTGGAGTGGTATATAAAATGAGATGCACTATGATGTAATGTTGATGAGGTGTGTTATCTAATTAAACTTTTATTTAAAAGATAAAAGAGATAAAAGAAAACAAAAATGAGATATCATGGGGAATAGGGTCAAATCTGAATATGTTTAGGCTACATTATATATTTATAATACAATTTTGGCTCTGTTGTCACATAAATCATATAACCTTTTAGTCTAAATGTTAATTACTGAATCTCTAGTGTCTGCTTTTAGCAAAAACAAAAGAGAAACAACAATAGGTCTCATGCACACAAGGCGTTTTTGCAGCTGCTGTTAGGAGCGTCAGACTTTTTTTTTGCAGCTTAAAAATGCCCCTCCATGTTATTCTATGGCCTCATGCACACAGGCTTTAAGGAGCTCCAAGTGGCATAGGCGTTTTTAAGCTGCAAAAAAACCCCAGGGCCTGTGCGTTCAGGAGCAGCAGCATTAAGCTGTAAAAACGGCCAGCGCTGCTAAACGCGCCTAAACGTGGCTTAACGCTGTATATCGGCTCTTAGCAGCGTCAGGCATTTTTTTAGAATGTGAAAAAGGAAAAATGTGATTGATCACAAATAGAAGAGGGTTGTGTTTATTTAAAAATGCTGCTAAGCGCTGAAGCGCCTAAACGCGCATTGACGCCAATGCAAAATGCTGCTAAAGGTGCGTTTTTGACGCCGCTTTTTCCTGGCGTCAGAAAAAGCTTTGCAGCTCGTTTTTTTCCGAGGCCCTGTGTGCATGGGGCTTAAGTCCCGGTTCACATTTGTGCGATGCGGGAACGCTGCGAATATGCAGCGTGATCTTGCGTCGCATCCGCACCTCTGGCAGTTCACACTGCCATATGCGATATGCATGGGGTGTCGATTAAAAGTTAACGACACCCCCAGTTGCGATCGCATATCGCAGTGCGATCTGCAAGTTCGCACAGAATCGGATCGCACTAGTGTGAACCACTATGCGATCCGATTCTGCTGCGGATGAAAAAAGCCTCATGTACGTGTTTATTGCGGATGTGGTGCGAATTCAGCCATACAAAGTGTATGGCTGAAATTCGCACCGCACATGAGATCGCATGTAATTTAGGAGCAGTGCGCTCCGAATTACATGCGATCTCCGCAATCGCACAAATGTGAACCAGCACTAAGGGCGGGACGGTGGGTTGTCATGTTTGCGTGTTAACACAACATAATTATTTGCATTTTGTACTGAGAAATGCAAATGCACTTCCCTACATAATACCTTAATCCTTCAGATTATGCCTCCTATTAGACAAGTGTACATTTTGGATAGGCAGATTGGTGGGTTGTAGTTAATGATATGGTTTCCTTCATATTTATTTGGGCTGTCTATGGCTTAGGGCAGATCACAGTGCTATTTGCATGTTAAGTAGAAGAAAAAACAGCATTGAACAGGCACTGAAGATCATTTTTAGAACTCATATAACTACACAAACAGGATTGCTGAACAGGGTGTGTATACTTCCACTGACAGGTACAGAAATACATACAGGTAGATATAGGAAGAAGCAAACTAGCATTTTGCTCCTTTTTTTGATTCAATAAATTTACTTTGAAATTTGTAAATGTAAAAGACTCCCTAAATCTCAGTCCTTATGTACTGCAGGCAGGGTGACAAACACAAATTATAAATTAAGTAATTCCAATATCTTTAAATTATTGACAATTTTTAATGCATATTAGGCTACATTCACACCTGAGCGTAGCGTTTTCGCGCGTTTTTTTCCGCGATTTTACGGCGATTTTTTTTGTGCAGGCGTTTTAAGATTGAATAGAGACCAATGGAAAACGCCTGTAATCTGCCCAAAAAAAAGCTCATGTACTTTTTTGAGCGTTGAGCGTTTTGCTCACAGCGTCAAAACGCTCAGATGTGAACAGGGGCCATTGAAATGAATAGGATTTGTCTTGTTGGCGTTTTGAGAGCTGATCCTAGAGCAGAAAAACTCCCCAAAAACGCCCCAAAACGCCTACATGTGAACGGAGCCATAGTGTAAATATGCTGTATACAAACATGATCTGCATACGTGTACAGCCACAACAGGCCATGCGACAGCTACAGGGGCCCAACAAAAAAAGGGACCCAGTACTGGTTAGCTGAAAAATGATAGGGACCTAGGTTTGCTGTTGTATAAAAGCATTTGGATGTGGACTGTCTGTAAGACTGCTCCTGGAGGGTGAGAGAACCCTATCAACATTTTAGTACAGACGATTAAAGAGGAATTAAAGTGAAAATCAAAATTTAATATATCACAGCTTACATGATAGCAATTTATAAATATCTCAATGGGGATCTCAGCTTAGAAAAAAAGCTGTTCAGTCGAAGGGATTGCATGAGGACAAGAGGGCATACAATGCAATTAGAGGAGAAGCGTTTTAACCTCAGGCAACGAGGGGGGTTCTTTACTGTTAGGGCTACAAGATTGTGGAATTCTCTACCACAAGAGGTGGTTTCTGCTGGAAGTATGGTGGCTTTCAAAAGACTCTTAGGGCTCTTTCACACGGTCCGCCTCCGTAGGCGGATCCGTGTTGCTCAGCAGGGATCGATCCGCGATCCCCGCTGAGCCGGCGGATGACAGCTCCGTCTCCGCTTGCAGTGCGGAGAGGGAGGTGTCACAGCCCCTGCTGCTCTCTCTGGGGAATCGGATGGGAACGGACCGCCTGTCCGCTCTCATCCGATCCCATCTGATCCGATCCCCAGGACGGATGGAAAATAGGGTTTCCATCCGTCCGGATTTCACGGACAGGATCGGATGCGGATGGCAGCGGGTGTCAGCGGACATGTCACCGCTGACATCCGCTGCTCCATAGGGCTGAATGGGGCATCCGATCAGATCCGCCTAAAAAACTGACAGGCGATCTGATTGGACCGCCCATGTGAAAGAGCCCTTAGACGCACATCTCAAGGATCAGAGCATTCAGGGCTATGTGAGATCATTACGGCCACACACACCTACACAGGTTGAACTGGATGGACTATTGTCTTTATTCAACCTCATCTACTATGTAACTATGTATGTAACTATGTAATTATTACATTTGGTGGCTGCATTTGTTTTATTTTTTTTTAGGCTTTTTCCCCCTCTGTTTTCACCTGGTGATCTGGCCAGTAACACACCTCCTATAGTAAAGTGCCTCTACTCTGGATGAATGAGCACAGGGGGTACCTTTGGACAACAGCAATGTCAGTATGGCTGGGGGCGTTAGATGCACTAGCAGATTTAGATACACTAAGAAGTTGAAGCCTAACTTACTTTGTAAGCAGTTACAGCAAACAGTTTTTTTTTCCTTTTGGGATGAAGTTAATAAATAAAAGCCGATCATTGTAAGCACCCCAGCTAGTGTTAAATGGTTTGCCTCATCTCTGTATCTGATACATTCTGCTGGAGAGCTTGATTAGTCGAAAAACAATAAAGAAAATAGAAAGAAAATAGAGGAAAAAAAGCTTAACCTCCCTGGCAGTATGATTCTGTCAGGAATTCTGTTCCAAAAGCGGTACAATTCTTTTCATGGAAATTTGGCGTTATGTATTATAGGCCTACAATTCTTAGTAATTACTGACTTAAACCTGACCAAAACAAGTCTCTAGTAGACATCCCAGATGTGATAAATTTGAAACACAAACAAGTGAATTATAATCGAATCAATAATATTATTTTATTATTTAATATATAATATATATAATAAAATTATATTATTGATTAGATTATAATTCATGCGTTATATATTATATATATATATATGTATATATATATATATATATATATATATATATATATATCTATATCTATATATATATATATATATATATATATATACACATATATATATATATATAATATATAACGCATGAATTATAATCTAATCAATAATATAATTTTATTATATATATTATATATTAAATAATAAAATAATATTATTGATTCGATTATAATTCACTTGTTTGTGTTTCAAATTTATCACATCTGGGATGTCTACTAGAGACTTGTAAAAATTATAATCGAATCAATAATATAATTTTATATATATATATATATATATATATACATATATATATGCATATATATATATATGCATATATATAATATAAAATGTGTTATGTGTTTTGTGCAACGTTTTTTTTTTTTTTTTTTTGAATTACCCTCCCTAGTTCCGCTCCCATGCAGCATTGCTGCTGCAGGGAACGGAACTAGGAAGTCCTCCTACCGACAGACGAGCGGCGGAGATCTCGGCTGGCGGTCACAGCAATGAGAGCTCATCGCTGGATCGCCAGGATAAGGTAAGAGAAGCTCCGCTGCGCTGTCTGCACGCTCTGCCATTCACCCCGAGCGTGACTCGGGGATACCGCTAATAGCAGAAAATTCCTACCCAGAGTCACGCTCGGGGATACCGCTAAGGCGGTTAAAAAAGAAAACGAATGCAGCCATCACATCTAAAAAAAGAAAAGTGGTAAGCGGCAATGTAATAAATGTTTGCTTTTGGGTTTAATAACACTTTAAGCCTCTGGTGGTTTTAGTATGCATTATATGTCATGTATAGTTTTTTCTCCAGTTCTTCCACTGATAGGCATTCACATCAATGTTTATTTCTTTACTAGTTTTTTTTTTTATCTTACAGTGGTCAAATTAGTTGCTTACTAACCTACACTAATACACTAATGGGCCATACACACTATCAGATTTTCTGAAGACTTTTTCCTTTAGATTTACCAAAACCATAGAATATGAGGTCAGACCTAAACACTTTCCATTTGTATGCAATCTGGCAGGCCCTTGCACTACAAAGAAAAGGTAAATCTGAAGGAAATCTAACCACAATAATTGGATAGTGTGTATCCAGCTTAACCTTATTAATTTATGACCTTTACTACACTACTTATAAAAGCATAAATCCAGGTTCATCCTAAATAGCCTTAAAACCGTCCTCTCCCCAATCCCAACACCAATACTAACTAACCTGTACAAGAACGATACATATATTACCTATTTTCAGCCTGGATACTGAAGAAAGGAAAACGCTGCCCGAGGTGTATAGTGTGTAGTAATTGCCAGGAGATAGGATATCCCATAGAGTGCTGGCCCCGGCCCGCCTCCGTGGGAACACTTGTAGAAAAAGAAATAGCCGCACATCCAGGGATTCCAATAAGTTTCAAATACCTTTAATTCCAAAATGTTGCAAGTGATGACACCAAAGACACCAACATGAAGTCTCGTAGACGCGTTTCACACATACATCTTGTGCTTAATCATTACGATTACGTAATGATTAAGCACAAGATGTATGTGTGAAATGCGTCTTTCGAGACTTCATGTTGGTGTCTTTGGTGTCATCACTTGCAACATTTTGGAATTAAAGGTATTTGAAACTTATTGGAATCCCTGGATGTGCGGCTACACTTATTTTCAGCCTGCTTTGGTCTGGTCACATGATCAGGCTCCCCTGTGGCAGCTAGCATCACTGCAGGGGAGAAGAGGGAGGGCACCAACAATGGCAATGCCTGAAGTGGTGACATCACTGATGGGCTTCAATGGCCCACATGTTGTTGGTTGTCCTTCCTCTCCCCTGCAGCAGCGCTGGCTAACACATAGAAGCGGGATCATGTGATTGGGCCGGAGCCACCTGAAACTAGTTAAGTATACAGAGCTTTCCTATACAGGTTAGTTAGCATAGATGTTAGGAGGGGGGAGGCAACAGTTTTAAAAGTAGTTAAGATGAAGCTGGAATTCTACTTTACGTGAAAAATATTTTATTATTCAGCTTACACAACATATAAAACATTGTTAACAAGTTTTAAAAATACCTGTAAGATTTTATCACAATTAACAATATGCAGAGTTTAATTAAAGCAGGCCTTGAACCAAAAGCCAAGGTCCAATTACTACATCAGGCCTTCCCCTCCCCAAATCACTGCATTACCAAAGCTGATATAAAACCTCTGGGTAAAAAATGATAAAACATACTTTTCCCCTACTGCATGTCGCAATGCAGATGCTGACATCACAAGCCTTTAAGCAATATTCGTAGAATGTGGAATATCCCAGATAAGGATATTGCACCATCACAGAGCAACAGCATTTTCTCACAAGGTTTAAGATGCTCAACGTTTCCTGGATCTTGCCAAAAAGATTGTGAATTCACCCACACCTAGGTGATGCAAGTGTCACCAACATTTTTTTTCTGCAGGTTTTTTTTTTTTACAGCTTTAATCCAGGGATTTAAGGTGAGAGGTGGACGGTTGATATATAATAAGTGGACCTAATCTTTTAGCGCAAGGTTTAAGATACTCGCTGTTTTCTGGATCTTGGCAAAAAGATTGTGATTTCACCCACACCTAGGTGATGCAAGTGTCACCAACATTTTTTTCTGCAGGTTTGTTTCCCAGCTTTAATCCAGGGATTTAGGATGGGAGGAGGATGGCTGATATATAATAAGTGGACGTAATCTTTTAGTGCAAGGTCAACTTTAAAGGATAAGTGCAGTTTAAGTGCACCTCTACTTCTTAGATCCCCCCCCTCTCTTACCCCAGCATTTTGTTTTGCCATCTCTTGGCTATAATAATGTCAATAAACAGGGGCGTAACTACAGGGGTTGCAGGGGTTGCAATTGCTACCGGGCCCCATGCTCCAGGGGGCCCGGTAGCAAACCAGTGGGTGAACTTCCAGGATCTCAAAGGTCACACTTGCGACCGGGCCCTGCCATTGCACAACTGTGGGGAGGCCCCAAGATTGCAGGAAGGGGGCCCACTGCAGAACTTGTGAAAGGATCCTGCTGCGGGACTGTAATAAAAGGCCATGCAACGAGAGTAAAGAGCCCCAGGATTAGTGGGAAGAGCCCCGGGCTTGAAGGGAAGGGCCCCGGCCAGGGGTCTGGGGGGCCCTTCATGGTTTCTTGCATCGGGGCCCTGAAGGTTCTAGTTACGCCTCTGTTAATAAAGTTTGGGGCTTTGTGGAAACAAAACCTTTTTACCAAATTACTAGGAATATGCACATAATTGCTTCCCTGTAGCTGTGATTGAATATGGCTCATTATTCAAGCATCTCTGTTGACTGATATTAATCTTGCAGATTTACAGTAATCTACAGACGTGTAGCAGCTAATACATGGATGCTTAAGTGAACATGTCAGAAATAAAAACCTCTTAGGAGTGGGACTATAAATACACTAACAAAAAAATATTATAACGTCAGCAAAAAGTTGTTTTTTAAAAAAAACTTTTTACTGATTCTAAAAGTTAGTGCCCTTATAATCCCACTTCTAAGAGGGGTTCTTTTTCTTACATGTGTATTTAAGGAATGATGGCACTTGGTAAAATGCGGTCAGTTTTCTTTATCTTTACCTCTTGCCGACCAGCTGCCATCGTTTTACTGCGGCAGGTCGTCTCTATTACGTGAAACGACGTACCTGTAATAGACAGTGGGGGAGCGCGCCAGATGGGGGAGCCAATCAGCGGGTCAGGCGGAAGCGATGTCCTCCGGCCACCCGCAATCACTCCCCATAGAGACACAACGGCGGTCTGCCTATGTAAACAAGGCAGACCGCCGTTCTGTCACAGATGAACACAGGGACCCTGTGTTCCTACTATTTAGGAACACGGATCTCTGTGTTCATCTATTGAGTACATCCCCCACACAGTTAGAAAGCACTCCCTAGGAGCCCACTTCCCTGCCAGTGTCCTTAGTACAGTAAAGCCCCATACACACACGCAGATCGTCGTCATACAAATGTTCGTCTTTTCTCCCCGGGATGTCGGTGTCTGTTGAAAAGTGCAAAGACAGCACAAGGACAGCACAAGAATTTTGTCCGCAGACTTCAGCTGACTGCAGAAGTGATGTCATGTAATGGTTAACTTTCCCTGTGTTTTTTATTTTCTGAGCATGCCCAGTCTTGCAAATCTGCGGTCTGTCGGCTGATTTCTGTACTGACAGGCGAACAATTGTCCGTTCTGGTGTCCGCAGACAAAAATTTTCATGTTTGCAAGAAAGACTCTTGTCCGCGGATTGTGTGCAGACAGCTGTCGGAGGCACCATACTAACACGCATACAATCGGCAGATCTTTCGTCCGCCGACGTTTGTATGATGACGATCTGCGTGTGTGTATGGGGCTTAACAGTGCATATTTTTACAACTGATTATTGTAGTAATGTCAATGGTCCCCTAAAAAGTGTCAGTTAGGTGTCTGATCTGTCCACCGCAATGTCGCAGTCCTGTTGAAAATTGCTGATCGCCGCCATTACTAGTAAAAATAAATAAATAAATAAAAATGGCATAAATCTATCCCCTAGTTTATAGATGCGATAACTTTTGCTCAAACCAATAAATAGACACTTATTGGGATTTTTTTTTTTTTTACCAAAAATATGCTGCAGAAAACATATTAGTCTAAATTGATTTAAAAAAAATTAGATTTTTTTATTTTTTTTATTGGATATGTTTTTTAGCAGAAAGTAAAAAATATTGTTTTTTTTTGGAATTGTCATTCTTTTTTAAAACCGCAAAGGTGATCAAACAACACCAAAATAAAGCTCTATTTGTGGGAAAAAGGAACATCAATTTTATTCGGGTACAGCGTCGCACTACCGCGCAATTGTCAGTTAAAATAACGCAGTGCCGTATCGCAAAAAATGGCCTGGTCATTAAGGGGGTAAAACCTTCCGGTCCTTAAGTGGTTAAAGTATAACTAAAGTCAAAACATTTTATATAGAGGGATTAGAACATTTGTCCAGTTTTTATTGCTTTCTGTGCCCCTGGTAAAGAGATTTACCCTCTCTTTTTTTCTGTTTACCATTATCATTAAAAGTGAAAGTGAAAGAAAATCCTAAATTTTGGGTTGGCCCCAGAAAAGTAATAAAGTGGAAATCTTCCAATGAGAGCATTAGTTCTGGTGATTTGGGGGGTCCCCAAGGAATTCCCTTAATTTGCAGGGATTTACGCTCACTTCCTGTTTGGCAATGGAACAAGAAGTGAAGGGAAAACTCTGCGATGGGACACAGATGGAGAAAAAGATAAATAAAATTTTAGACAGGGGTGATAGCCCTCGTCTGCTCTATCCAAATTTTAGTGGGGATATCTGAATGGTGCCTGCTCATTTTCTTCAGCTGGTGATTCCCTTCACCATAAGAACAATCATAACGGCGGCACCCTATACATACCCCCCCGCCACCCTCCGGTGCTTCTACCGGCTTGCCCGTGCGATTGGCGAGCCAGAGAAGGAATCGGCCGCTGGTGGAAGTGTCACCATAGAAACTACGAGGACCAGATGGTCCCCCAGTCTCTATGACTCTCGGAGGCCCGGGCCGGTCAGGACGTCATGTCCGGCCTGGCAGTTTCAAATACTGCACTGATCTCGGCTGAATAGCATACGTTCGTCGCAGCCACATGTGTAAATGGCGTTCCAATCCATACATGTGAGGTATCTCCACGAACATTAGAGCGAGAGCAACATTCTAGCCCAAGACCTCCTCTGTAACTATAAACTGGTAACCTGTAAAAAAATGTTAAAGCGTCACCTATAGAGATTTTTTTAAGTACCAAAGTTTGGCATCATTCCACGAGTGTGCGCAATTTTAAAGCATGACATGTTAGGTATCTATTTACTCGGCGTAACATCACCTAAAAAAATAACAATATAATGTTTGGGGGTTCCGAGTAATTTTCTAGCAAAAAAAATGATCATTTTTACATGTTGGAGCGGAGTGCCAGAAATTGCGCGGTAGGGAAGTGGTTAAAATTACATTTTTAAAAAGTCTTCGTTCATTATTATTGATTCCCATGCCAGACAAGCCAACAGGTTACAGCGCAGACCCATATCCGTGAGTAAGAACACTGCTGAGGTTGTGCTGGTTCACACATATGCGATGCGGGAACTCTGCAAATCCACAGCGGCTTCCATCATCGCACTCGACTTGCAGGCAGTTCAAACTGCCATATGCGAATGGCTGGGGGTTGTCAATACAAAGTTAACGACACCCCCCAGATCAGTTCACATATCGCAGTGCGAATGGTCAGTTGGGACATGAATTGGATCGCATAAGTGTGAACACTCTTGCGATCGGATTTTGGTGAGGACCAAAAAAAAAAGGGTTGTGTGCGACTTTGGCCTGAATGCGATGCAAATTCAGCCATGCAATCTGTATTCGCAGACATCGCAGGTGATTTGCAGAGTAGCGCGCTCTGAATCATGTGCGATGTCTGACATGCGAACCGCCACTTAAAAGTGTTTCTGTAAAATATAACCTGAAGTACTTTTAACAGCTACATTAAGTCTAAGCTCTGAATAAAACACAGCATCAAGATTAATTCCCCAACATCAGGAAATAATGATCCAGTGGAAGATAAAGTACCGCCACTTCACTGACTGCTTAACTTAATGTACAGTGTGCCCACAATCCTGTCACAGTTTCTATAAATTCATTATAAAAGAACAAAAGGGTTCACTTACCGGCTGCCTGTAGATGCTTAGCCAATTTTTCCATAATAGCACCTTAAGTTGATGAAAAAATGAAGCCATTATTTCCCAGGTTAATGTCCCTATAAATGCCCTAAAAAAATAAATAGAATCTAAAACAAATTAGAATAGAAAAGTCTAGTTTCAGCTCCTCATACTGCGAGTTCACATAGCCGGAATTAGCTAGAAAGCATGTCTTGTTATCCTAGATTGAAGCTGTCTCTCTCTCTGGGGCCCTTATTAAGCGCTTGTATGAGGAAGGGAGATTTTGTTGCTAGCCAGCCCAGCTTGTCTCTGGTTTTGCATGTTGTGAAAGGAGAGATGCTACTGATTCACTGTTTAGCCTTAAAAGCACACCTTGACGTTTCCCCTCCCCTCTCTCTGCTACAACACACCTAGGTTCCATTCAGTCACACATGTCACAATGAAAAAGGAGATAACCCGCGTTTATGACAAGCTACAGTATGTGTGGGAGGAGATTTTTTTTTTTTTCCTTTTTATTGCAAATTAAATAAAAAAAATTATCCCCATTTTGGATAAAGTAAGAGCCCTTTTACACTGGGGCACTAAAAAACCACCTCACGAAAACCTATTGCCATTGAAATCAATGAATGCTTTCACACTGGGGCGGTGCGCTGGCAGCATGTTTGGAGCATATTTGGAGCACTAAAAAAAGTACCTCAAAAATGCCCCTCTCCATTGAAATGAATAGAAGGCACCTCAAAAGTGCTCAAAAGCGCCTCTAAGAGTCCTTTCACACTGGGGCACTTTTCAAGCACTAAAAAAAGCACCTCACGAAAACCTATTACCATTGAAATCAATGAATGCTTTCACACTGGGGCGGTGCGCTGGTAGCATCTTTGGAACATGTTTGGACCGCTGAAAAAAAGTACCTCAAAAATGCCCCTCTCCATTGAAATAAAATGGAGAGGGGCATTTTTTAAGCGCTAAAAAAAGCACCTCAAAAGCTTATGAAAACCTATTTCCATTGAAATCAATGAATGCTTTCACACTGGGGCGGTGTGCTGGCAGCATGTTTGGAGCATGTTTGGAGCACTAAAAAAAAAGTACCTCAAAAATGCCCCTCTCCATTGAAATGAATAGAAAGCACCTCAAAAGTGCTCAAAAGTGCCTCTAAGAGTCCTTTCACACTGGGGCACTTTTCAAGCCCTAAAGAAACCACCTCACGAAAACCCATTCCCATTTAAATCAATGAATGCTTTCACACTGGGGCGGTGCGCTGGCAGCATCTTTGGAGCGTATTTGGAGCAATAAAAAAAAGTACCTCAAAAATGCCCCTCTCCATTGAAATTAATAGAAAGCACCTCAAAAGTGCTCAAAAGCGTTTCTAAAGCGCCTCTAAGAGCCCTTTCACACTGGGGCACTTTTCAAGCACTAAAAAAAGCACCTCACGAAAACGTATTACCATTGAAATCAATGAATGCTTTCACACTGGGGCGGTGCGCTGGCAGCATCTTTGGAGCGTATTTGGAGCAATAAAAAAAGTACCTCAAAAATGCCCCTCTCCATTGAAATAAAATGGAGAGGGGCATTTTTTAATCGCTAAAAAAAAGCACCTCAAAAGCTTACGAAAACCTATTTCCATTGAAATCAATGAATGCTTTCACACTGGGGCGGTGTGCTGGCAGCATGTTTGGAGCATGTTTGGAGCATGTTTGGAGCACTAAAAAAAGTACCTCAAAAATGCCCCTCTCCATTGAAATGGATAGAAAGCACCTCAAAAGTGCTCAAAAGCGCCTCTAAGAGTCCCTTTACACTGGGGCACTTTTCAAGCACTAAAAAAAAGCACCTCACGAAAACCTATTCCCATTGAAATCTATGAATGCTTTCACACTGGGGCGGTGCGCTGGCAGCATCTTTGGAGCGTATTTGGAGCAATAAAAAAAAGTACCTCAAAAATGCCCCTCTCCATTGAAATGAATAGAAAGCACCTCAAGAGTGCCCAAAAGCGTTTCAAAAGCACCTCTAAGAGTCCTTTCACACTGGGGCACTTTTCAAGCACTAAAAAAAGCACCTCACGAAAACTTATTACCATTGAAATCAATGAATACTTTCAAACTGGGGTGGTACGCTGGCAGCATCTTTGGAGCATGTTTGGAGCACTAAAAAAAGTACTTCAAAAATGCCCCTCTCCATTGAAATAAAATGGAGAGGGGCATTTTTTTAGGCACTAAAAAAAGCACCTCAAAAGCTTACGAAAACCTATTTCCATTGAAATCAATGAATGCTTTCACACTGGGGCGGTGCGCTGGCGGCATCTTTGGAGCATGTTTGGAGCACTAAAAAAAAAGTACCTCAAAAATGCCTCTCTCCATTGAAATGAATAGAAAGCACCTCAAAAGTGCCCAAAAGCGTTTCAAAAGCGCCTCTTAGGCTGCATTCACACTTGAGCGTAGCGTTTTCGCGCGTTTTTTACCGTGATTTTTACCGTGATTTTCAGGCGTTTTTGGAGGCAGGTATTGACATCTTTCAAAAACGCTGGTAATCAGCCCAAAAAGAAGCTCATGTTCTTTTTTCAGCTACAGGCGTTTTGCAAAATGCTCAGATGGGAACAGGGGCCATTTAAATGAATGGCGTTTTACTTGCTGGGCGTTTTGTAACTTTTTTTTTTAGCGTTTTTGGAGCTGAAAAACGTTCAAAAGCACCCAGGTGTGAATGGAGCCTAAGAGTCCTTTCACACTGGGGCACTTTTCAAGCACTAAAAAAAGCACCTCATGAAAACCTTTTACCATTTAAATCAATGAATGTTTTCACACTGGGGCGGTGCGCTGGCAGCATCTTTGGAGCATGTTTGGAGCACTAAAAAAAGTACCTCAAAAATGCCCCTCTCCATTGAAATGAATAGAAAGCACCTCAAAAGTGCCCAAAAGCTTTTCAAAAGTGCCTCTAAGAGCCCTTTCACACTGAGGCGCTTGAAAACTGTCCATAAAACTCTTAGCACTTTTGCGGCGCTTTTCAAACGCTTTTGAGACGTTAGCGGCACGCTTTTTTTATAGACACGTGACTCAAAAACTGCTTCAAGAACCATTTTGAGGAGCTTTTGAAGCGCCTTTTGGGCACTTTTGAGGCACTGAGGCACCTAACCCCGTGCTGTAAACTAGCGGCCGCAGCATATGTGAACGAAGCCTTAGGGTACAAGAAGTGAAGGGAAATCTCCCCAATGGGATACACAAACTGACGTGGGGTCACACTGTTCACACTGGGGCGCTTTTCAAACGCTTTGGTGCTAAAAAAAGCACCTCAAAAGCTCACGGAATCCTATTCCTAGTGCTTCCACACTGGGGCGGCGCAAAAGATTCTGCAAGCAGCATCTTTGGAGCATGTTTGGAGCGCTATAAAAAAAGTACCTCAAAAACTCCCCTCTCTATTGAAATAAAATAGAAAGCACCTCAAAAGTGCCCAAAAGCGTTTCAAAAGCGCCTCTAAGAGCCCTTTCACACTGAGGCGCTTGAAAACTGTCCATAAAACTCTGATCACTTTTCAAGAGCTTTTGAGATGTTAGCGGCGCACTTTTTTATAGACACGTGACTCAAAAACTGCTTCAAGAACCGTTTTGTGGAGCTTTTGAATCGACTTTCGGGCGCTTTTGAGGCACTGAGGCACCTGACCCCGTGCTGTAAACTGCGGCCGCGGCATACAGTATGTGATCGAAGCCTTAGGGTACAAGAAGTGAAGGGAAATCTCCCCAATGGAACACACAAACTGACGTGGGGTTATAACCTCCCTTAGAGTCCTTTCACACTGGGGCGCTTGAAAACAGCCCATGAAATTCTGAGCGCATTTGCAGCTTTTCAGGCGTTAGCGGTGTGCCTTTTTTTCTAGACACGTGAATCAAAAACTGCTTCAAGAACCATTTTGAGCCCTTTCACACTGTTCACACTGGGGTGCTTTTCAAGCGCTTTGGCGCTAAAAAAAAAGCACCTTAAATTCTACAAAAACCTATTCCTATTGAAATCAATGCATGCTTTCACACTGGCAAGCAGCTTTTTTGGAGCATGTTTGGAGCGCTAAAAAAAAGCACCTCAAAAACACCCCTCTCCGTTGAAATGAATAGACTTTTCGGGCGCTTCTGAGGCGCTTCCTATTCATTTCATTACAAACAAGCTCCAAAGATGCTGCTTGTGCAATTCTTTTCACCATCCTACCAGCGCACCGCCCCAGTTGAAAAGCATTTATTGCTTTCAGTAGGAATAGGTTTTCATTAACTTTTTTATTTGGGCACTTTTTTTAGCGCCAAAGTACTTGAAAAGCGCTACAGTGCGAAAGGGGTCAAAACGCTTCTTGAAACAGTTTTTGAGTCACGTATCTATAAAATAAAGCGCCTGGAAAGTGCTGCAAAAGTGCTCAGAGTTTTATGGGAAGTTTTCAAGCGCATCAGTGTGAAAGGGCTCTAAGGGAGGGTTAAAACTCCTGTAAGTTTTTTTTTTGTCCTCTGTGTCCCATTGGGGAGATTTCTTCCTGTACCATAAGGCTCCATTCGCATATGCCGCGGCTGCAGTTCACAGCATGGGGTCCAGTGTGTCGCTGTTCACCGATTCATGTGGGAATCAGGTCAGATTATTTGCCTGAATTCACACCTGAATCGGAACCAAAGATGCACAGGACCCTTTCAATGGGGACCGCGGCCACCTTGGAGCTGTGTGAACAAGCTCCATTTACAGCCAGTCACAGTCTCATGTCATATGGGTGAATCCAGCTCAAAGGGAGATTTACTAAAGTTGGAGAGTGCAAAAACTAGTGCAGTTATGCATGGCAGCCAATCAACTTTTAACTTTTTCTTTCGTTTTGGATAGGGAGGAGAGGGATTAGAATGGCTGTCATTTTGTATTGCGGTCTGTGCCCCCCATTAGGGAGATTCCCCCTCTCTATTTGTCCTGTTTACCATTATCATTGAAAGTAAAAGAAAATCACAAATTTTGGGTTGTCCCCTGAAAAGTAATAGAGGAGAAATCTTCCAACGGGGACACTAGTTCTGGGGACCTGGGGGTCCCCAAGAAATTTCCTCAAATTGTAGGGATTTCCTCCCACTTCCTGTTTGGCTGTGGGACAGGAAGTAAAAGAAAATCTCTGCAATGAGACACAGATGGTGAAAAAAAAAAAACTGACAGGGCTTATAACCCTCCCTTACTCTATCCAAAATAAAAAAAAATGTTTTGTCTATAATTATACTTTCAGCTTGTTTAATTAGGCCTTGACAATAAAACCTAGAAGCTGATTGGCTACCATGCACAGCTGCACCAGATTTTTCACTCTCCAGTTTTAGTAAATCTCCACCAAAGCTACAAGATTTTCCCTCTATTACTGTTATGGTGTCACCCCAAAATTTGTGATTTTCTTTTACAACGTACACTTTCGGTTAGAATAGTAAATGGGACAAACAAAGAGATTGAATCTCCCTAATGGGGGCACAGACAGCAATAAAAATCTGAAATCTGTATGGGGGTTGGGCTTTTGAAATAATCATAGAGACCTGTGATCCTATATAGAAGGATCACAGGTGCTCTGTGATCATTCCAGAGAGAAGAATGGTCAGCTGTGCTTACAATAGCTGACCGTCCTCTCAGTGAGGAGTGATCGCGGGTGGCCGGCGGCAATCGGAGCTGCCGGCCCCATACATCGGAGTCCCCACTGCCGAGTGGGGGCAGGAGCACGCCTAGCAGCAGGTGCGCCACCGGCGTAGGGCTACGTTGGTTCGCGTAGGAGGGATTGCATGCCACAGTATATCTGCAGGCAGTCCGAAACAGGTTAAAGTGATAATAAACCCAAAACCAAAAATGTCATATAATATTTCAGCTTACCAATCCTTAGATGTGGTGGCTGCATTTGTTTTCTTTTTCTATGCTTTGTTTCCCTAGTTTTCACCTAGTGGTTTGGTCAGTAACACACCTCTTGTATTACAGTGCCCCCACTCTGGATGAAGGAGCACATGGGATATATTTGGCAAGCAGAACTGTCAGTCTGGGGGGAGGGGGAGTGTTAGGGCTCTTTCACACGTAGGCGGATCCGTGCTGCTCAGCAGGGATCGATCCGCCGATCCCCGCTGAGCCGGCGGATGACAGATCCGTCTCCGCTTGCAGTGCGGAGAGGGAGGTGTCACAGCCCCCGCTGCTCTCTATGGGGGATCGGATGAGAGCGGACCGCCTGTCCGCTCTTATCCGATCCGATCCCTGAACGGATGGGAAAATAGGGTTTCCATCCGTCCGGATTTCACGGACAGGATCGGATACGGATGGCAGCGGGTGTCAGCGCAGGTGTCTCCGCTGACATCCGCTGCCCCATAGAGCTGCATGGAGGATCCGATCAGATCGGCCTAAAAAACTGACAGGCGGATCTGATCGGATCGCCCGTGTGAAGTGAATTAACAAATGAAAGTCAAACTCCAGCTAAGCAGTTACAGCAAACTGTTTTTTTTCCCTTTCGGGATAAAGGTTTTACATAAATAAAAGTTGATCATTGTAAGCCCCCCTGCCAGTGTTACATGGTTTATCCCATCTCTGTAACTGATACATCTGCAGTTGAGGTTGTGCCTTTGAAAATCTACAGACTTACTGGCCAGATCACCAGATAAAAATAGAAGAAATAGAAAACGAATGCAGCCATCACATATAAGAATTAGTTAGCTGAAATATAATAAATGTTTGCTTTTGGATTTAATACTGCTTTAATACATGTGTATAATACAATCACAATGCCTTCCTTTTCTGCAGGCATAAATGACAAAAAAGTCATTGTAGGTTCAATTTACTAAAGTTACTAAATTATTTAAAGTTAATTCTCTGTAAAAAAAAAAAAAAAATATATATATATATATATATATATATATATATATATATATATATATATATATATATATTTAACAAAAAAACAGGAGGGATAACAAGAATGATTGGGAAATCATCAGAGACCAGCAGAAAACAGCAGGCAAACCCAGTCATTGTGTATGAAGGCCACAGCATTCATAGCTGCAGGGGGCTGGAAGTATGGTTTAAGCTTTCTGTCTGACTGAATGAAAACTTTATAAGAATGAGAAGTGTTTCTGGCCATGGGACACACCTTATTAGAAGTAACTTTTTTCTCATAACAGGACTAAAATCCTTTTGCCTGGAGTTCAACTTTACCTAATTTCCAGCTTGCTGATGCTGCCTCCGGCTACTTGAGTTTGAAATACGTTCATACCATATTTCTCATGGAAACATAATACTTGTATATTCAATTGAATATAAATATCTAAGGGTTTTTTATTTCTTTTCACTTTTCATATTTACCTTTTTTTGATTTCTTATACTTTATACTTTGTATACTGTATGTACAGCATCTTCAGACACCTGCATGTTTGTTTCTCAGTTGATTTTCTATACAATCCACTAAGAGCCGGTTCACACTACCACGACCAGAAAGTCGCCCCATGAAGGAGCGACTTTTTAGCAGAGACTTGTAAGAGACTTGTAAGATAGGCTGTAAGATAGGCGACTTTGTCTGTGGGGAATGCCTGGGTAATCTTTTTCTTCTTCCTGGAAAGTCTGATAACAAGTCGCTTGAAAATAGATAAGGATCCGACTTAGAGGCGACTCCCATTGAAGTCCATGTGCACAAGTCGGATAGAGGTCTCCTTGAAGTAGCACAGAACCCTTTTCTGAAGTCGGAGCGACTTCAGTAGTGCATATTAAGACGGCTCTCATTCATTTACATTGAATTTGTAATGACAAGAGACTTGGGGCGACTTGAGGGCACACGTCCCGTCCATTGTATAACTTTGTTAACCATGCTGTTTTCAATTAAAACTAAAGGCAAAGTTGTTGTTGTTTTTTTTTTTTCATTTTGGATTGAGTTTTTCTTTTTTTTTTGTCATCTGAGTCCCATCGGGGAACTTTCCCTTCAATAAAAATCTAGACCGAATAAACGTTCTGTGTCAAGCCTGCGCAGATTTATAGGGGCACATTTGTCAAACAAATTAGCAACACAATTAGATCAGGTCGCCTCTTTCTGACACATGTTGTTTACAAGGTAAAATCAGTATTTTTTGCTAGAAAATTATTTAGAACCCCCAAACATTATATATATTTTTTTTTAGCAAAGACTCTGGAGAAGAAAATGGCCATCGTTGCAATATTTTTTGTTACGCGGTATTTGCACAGCGGTCTTTAAAACGGGGAAAAAATAGATTTCACTAAATTAAAAAGAAAAAAATAAACAGTAAAGTTAGCCCAATTTTTTTGTATATTGTGAAAGATGATGTCACGCTGAATAAATAGTATCTATTTACATCATCTTTAATAGTTACATTCGTTACAGTTTAAAATTACGCAGACTTATGGAATGGCAACAAACTACGGTATTTAAAAATCTCCATAGGCGACGTTTTAACTTTTTAACTTTTTTTAATGGTTAACGGTTTAGAGTTACAGAGGAGGTCTTGTTCTTGAATGCTCTCACTCTGACGATCGCGACAATACCTCACATGTGTGATTTGAACACTGTTTTCATTTGCAGGCGCAACTTACATATGCGTTTTCTTTTGTGCGTGAGCTCGCGGGACAGAGGCGCTTTAACATTGTTTTTACCTATTTTTTTTTTTATTCATTTTTGTTTTTAACACTGCTTTTTTTAAAAAAAAAAAAATAAATCTGATCAAAAAATCTGAAACATCCTTTGTGACAGTAAAAGGCAGTGACAGATATTATTTATGGAGGGATCTGGGGTCTAAAAGACCCCAGGCCCCTCCACTGCACTTCAAAGTATTCAAAACACAGAAATCTGCATTTTTGAATACTGACAGTTTTTTAAATCGGGCCATTGGCAGCCAAGTAAACCAGAAGTGACATTGTGATGTCGCTTCTGGGTTCATGATTGGAGACCCGATCGAAGCCGAACTCGGCTTAGTTTAAGACTCCAACCAGCTGGTGGATGTGCCAGCTGCTTGCTACACCGAGAGCAGACACACCTGGGCAGAACCATGGAAGGCAGCGGGGGGATGTCCCTTTCCGCTTGCTGGGATAACTGCTGAACGACTGCTGAGCCACATCTATTGTTATTTCCTGAAAGCTGACCGCCACCTCTAAAAAATTTTACCAGGTTGATGCCTGCAGCTGCCACAACCACTTCTTCAAGCCGATGTACAGGTACGTCGGCTTGCGGGAAGTGGTTCAGACCCCCTACACCTGGATTACTAGACAGTAAATTGAAACAAACTTGTAAAGGTTTGTGAAAGATTTGTTATTGAGTCCCAGTTCACACATATGCGATGCAGGAACCCTGCGAATCTACTGCGGGTTCTCCCATCGCATTCCCAGCGCAGGCAGTTCACACTGACAAATGCAAATCGCTGGGGGTGTCCATTCAAAGTTAACGACACCCCCAAATCAGTTCACATATCGCAGTGCGAACTGACATTCAGACATAATTCGGATTGCATAAGTGTGAACCATCATGCGATCCGATTCTGGTGCAGACCCAAAAAAGGGTCCTGTGCGTCTTTGTGCCGAATCACATGTGAATTCAGCCATACTATCTGTATGGCTGAATTTGCATCGCACATACATTGCATGTGATTTTCAGAGCAGTGCGCTCCGAATCACATGTGATGTCTGCCATCACACTAATGTGAACTGAGCCTGAAGCTAAGACAGATTCAGTCCAAATAGATGCATCATTTACAAGCGGTCATCTGAAGGGGTAATTTATGACTCAAGCTGTAACCATGTGGAAAATGTGTATCAAAATATGTCTTAAAGTGATTGTAGTCTCGTTTTGTTTTAATTTAAAAATAACAAATATTTTATACCTACCTGCTCTGTGCAGTGGAATTGCACAGAGCAGCCCAGATCCTTCTCTTCTGGGGTCCCCCTTCGGTGCTCCAGGCCCCTCCCTCCTGTTAAGTGCCCCCACAGCAGGCAGCTTGCTATAAGGGCACCCGAGCTCAGCTGCAGTTCAGAGTGTCCATTCAGACAAGGAGCTGCGGTTCAGCCCGGTCCCCTCTCTCTCTTCATTAACTAACTGAATTTGATTGACAGCAGCAGGAGCCAATGGCGCCGCTGCTGTGTCTCAGCCAATCAGGAGAAAGGATCCTGGAGGCCAAGTCTCTCCTATCACTGGATAGAGATAGGGCTCAGGTAAGTACTAATGGGGGCTGTTGCACACAGAAGGTTTTTGCATAGAAGGTTAATGCATAGAATGCATTAAGATTTAAAAAAAACCTTCTGCCTTTACAACCCCATTAAGCCTGCTACGCACTATTCGTTTTTTCTGTTCGTCAGTTCCGGTCAGAGTGGCTATACTAACTATTCAGCCCCGGTTCACACTACTGCGTGTGCGGGGTTCGCATGTCATGTCGGAGCGCACTGCTCCGACATGACATGCGATCAGCTGTGCGGTGCGAGTTTAGCCATACAGTTTGTATGGCTAAATTCGCATCGCACCCGCAGCAAACACGCACAGGAGGCATTTTTGCTGCCGCATCAGGATCGGATCGCACAGCGGTTCACACTTGTGCGATCCGATCCTGTGCGAAGTGCACGATCGCACTGCGATATGCGATCAAACTGGGGGTGTCGTTAAGATTACATTGACACCCCCAGCGGATCGCATATGGCAGTGTGAACTGCCGGGGGTGCGTGTGCGATGCGGGAACAGGCTGCGAATTCGCAGCCTTCCCGCATCGCATCAATGTGAACCGAGCCTCAAAGTTAGTATAGTGATCTCCTCCGCTGAGCTATTGTGTTCTGACAGGGGGACGGCCCCTGTCAGAACACTCCAATCAGTGCTCTCTGCCATTGGCTTTCCAGCATGCACGTCCAACAAAAGCTGGCCAAACAGCCGGCAACTGTCGGACAGACCGACATAAACATGGGTTGAATGTCGACAGTTTTTATTTTGGACTGGCAAATGTCCCCCGACATTCGGCCTGTGTGTACCCGGCTTTACTGCTTCTGTTTAGCATTGTCTTATGGACTTTCCTTTGGAATTATTAGAAAACATAGCCCATGTATGGAAGGAACAGAGCTCAACTGAAATGCTGATCTGTGTAGAAAAAGCTGTCCTGCATCAGGCAGGCCACATGGTCATATGATTTTGCAGATATGCTGGGTAGGGACTGGACTGGTAGGTGGACTTACCTTTTAGTGCTAAAGTGTGGTCAAGCTGACATCAGTTTTATTTCATTGTGCAATCAATGGGTTGTGGCTATGTTCTTACCCAGGCTGTGTGCTGCTGCAGTTAGGGTTAAGGCTTAGTTCGCACAATGAACCGCATGTGAATCGCACATGAACCACAACGCGCTCGTGTTCGATTCACATGCCACTCAGTGTGGTGCAATTTGAGCCCATTCATTTTGATAGGGGTAAAATCGCACAGCATTGCACCGAAGAAGTGCATGCAGCAATTTTGGCACTGCACTGTACAATACGACCATGCAATCATTTGCAGCCTGCGTTTGGGGTGTCGTTAAGATTGCACTGACACCTGCTGTGCGGCAGTGTGATTTGAATGCGGTGGTATCACAGTGTTTCCTGCACTGTACCTAGCCTAAAGATTTGTATACTGTGTATATTATCAGACAGGTGCAATAACAGTGGTTAAACAACATTTAAACCATTTGGCATTTAAAATAGATTGCAATGGTAGGCCAGTTCAAGGTGCCATCTTCAGAGAAGAGTGTTGTAAGCTACATTTATCCACAAACTATTGTGTGTTGTGTCTTACAAGTCAACATATCTTTTATACACAAGAGCAGGGGTCAGCGACCCGTATGTAGCAAGGTTTCTAGGCCTATGGACTGATGTGGGTCTGCCATTAGTACCGGTAATTTCTCCAGCCCATGTGAGCTATGACCCTGGGTGTGACAACTGAAGCAGCGACAACTCCGGCATCTTTGTATGTGGTTTTTATTTGATTTATAGGGGATGGGAGAAGGGAATGAGTGGGATACTCCTTGAGGCTTGAACTAATTACATGTGGAACTTTACTCCTGAAAAATGCCTGTTGGCCCTTCCTTGACGCCAGCCGGCGCCAGCCAACACTCACTAACGCTGTATATATCCTGTAGAACATAGAAGTGCTGAATTCTTGACTATTAGTTCCGAAGATCCAGGACTGAGAACTGTAGAACTCCTGACACTGTTGTGCTGTAGAAGTCACTGAATACTGTCCCCCGCTTTGACTTGCTTGAGGTAGTATGAAGTAGAACTCTGGATGGCTCTACTTGCAACTGACACACTCTATACAATTCAGGGCCCAACTGCAGGTGCCCCCCTTAACTTGCACTCTTTAGGGTCCACTGACTATGTACCCCCTCTGTAGCTTCAGGGTCCTCAACCTAGGTACCCCCTTTACAAATAGCTGGCACTGGATCCCAGAACCTCTTCCGAAGTGGTCCCCACTAACTTCAGGCAGACCCCCAGGGGCAATCCTCAGTACTCACGACCTGTGTAGGCTTTCCTGGGACTGGACCCCTCTCTCTCTCCGCAGGCTCTCGGCACACCGGATCCCCTCAGCTCACTCAGCACTCTCTGGACACTCAGGCGACACCCTGAGATATTCTCTTCCTCAGACAGGAGGAGAGACAGCCGCACTCTCCTTCCTGGGACTCTGCTCCTGCCAAAGACATTGTGTCATGTGCCACCCCCAAACTTATACCCACTCCCAGAATCCTTTGCGGCATAATCTGCCTCCTGGGGTAAAAGAGGGGAACCAATGCGCTACCAATGAGGTACAGAACAATGTGGGGTCAGGAAATATAGTAATGGTGGAACACCGAAATCAGCAGCTGACTCAGTAGTGTCACAACATACTAAAAAGAATATAAAGAAAGGGAATCAGCGCTTAATTTCTAGGGATGGTGGACCACAGATAGAATGTGACTATAGAAAATATGAAATATGGCCAATAAAAACGTATAATGTAGAAAAAATATTAAATATATAAGATAATATTAAAAACTAAATCATAAGTAAAAGATGATAAAATGTTGTAAGATAACCCAATGAGTGCTAAATATAAATAATGACCGTAAAAGACAATCCTGGTATAACGGTGTAGAAGATATACACACAAAGTGCTGCAGTGCTGATAAATAAATCAATAAAGTGATCACTGATCAGTGCCAAATATTAGTAATATAAGTGCTTAAGAAATAATATAGATGAAGATAATATTGATGGTAACTGTGGACAACAGATGGATTGCACAATGCAGGTGATAAATAAAAAACAAAATCTTGTGCAGGTGAAAGTGCAACTAGTGCTCAATAGTGCAAAATATTGATCAGCAAAAAATGCTGAAAAAATCCTAAAATGAATGAACACAAAAAATCAACACAAAGTCCAAAATAAGATATGTGCACAAAATAAAGTGCCAATAATCAAGTGAAGGTAATAAAAATTCATTGGTGATCCAGTGACTTTGTTAAAAGAAACAAATCCGGTGACAGCCAAGTGCGATTATTCGTGAGCTTTGAATCCCAAATTAAGTGCAATGGCCGCTCACCTCCAATAACACTCGAATGAGCGTTTTGGTGTAATCAATCACCATAGGGGACCTCCGGACGTTCACCAATAATATAAGGGCTTAAGGATGTGAAAAGATCTTCAAAGATATAATGCCCAATCAAGATTCCTTTTCCTTCTATAGGATCAGCGCTCTGGCAGATAAGCGTCGATGTTCTAGCAGGTACCTGGGACACTCGCTCATCTTCCTATCTGACCCAATTTTAGGAGCAGTGCGCTCCGAATTACATGAGATCTCTGTGATCGCAGAAATGTGAACCGGCACTTAGAGGCTTTTTTAACATTGATTTGAATAAAAATACTGTTATTTTACCTTTATTTAGGCTATACTCATTACTGTTATCGTCTGGGTATCGCAAATTTTCCCCTTGTTGGGTTTTCTAGAAGTGTTAGTTTATTGTTATCAATAAACAAGATGAAAAGAACATGAACAGAAAATAAACCCAAATCAAATCAATTTGATGTGACCATCCTTTGCCTTTGAAATCAATTCTTCTAGGTACACTCACACACAGCCAGCCATAGACAGAGCAAATTTCTTTCATGCAACCACAGGTTGCAAGATAAAGAAAATTTATTGATGCTTTATCAACTCGGTAAGTGTTGCTGTGAGAAATTCAGAATACAGGTAGTGTAAAAGATGCCACAGCCTATTAATTACAATCACAAAATAATAAAGCACGTGGGCTTTTAGGGCACCAGGTATCAAATAATGACAACCACACATCAAAATACATAATTTTATTTTTATTTAAAGATTATACATAAAGCACATTAAAAAAAGAAGGGGAAAAGATTCTGAATCATTGGTGTAAGTGTACCCAAAACAAAAATCTAGCCCTCTACAAGCTTATTACAATTGTAAGTAAAAATAAACATAGAAACATAGAAACATAGAATGTGTCGGCAGATAAGAACCATTTGGCCCATCTAGTCTGCCCAATATATCTGAATCCTATGAATAGTCCCTGGCCCTATCTTATATGAAGAATAGCCTTATGCCTATCCCATGCATGCTTAAACTCCTTCACTGTATTTGCAGCTACCACTTCTGCAGGAAGGTTATTCCATGCATCCACTACTCTCTCAGTAAAGTAATACTTCCCCATATTACTTTTAAACCTTTGCCCCTCTAATTTAATAACCAACTGATCTATCCAAAAATGGACCATGTACAGTACTATAAATAAATTCTATACAGAGAGGGAGGAGAAGAGGGTCACCGATGAGCTCTACGCATTTCGCAGTCCAAGCTGCTTCATCAGGAACAGTACATATCCCAATCTATATTACAATTTAGAAAATAAAAAACAGTAAGTATATACAATAACAGAATACAACAATATAAATACAAATACACATCACATTTCTTGTTTACCAGTTAATTTTCTTGCATGTGGCTATCCAGGTGTAACCATCAGCCCAAAACCTTTCAGAGGGGTAGAGACACCCCCTGAACCATGTGCCATCCCCAAAGCGAAACCACTAGAGCATACTAGGACAGACTGGGCTATCACCTCACCAACCTCCAACATTTGTATCGTACCCTACATGGTGGTATAAATTTACTGTATAGTGTCCAGCAAAATACTGAGATATGTACATCCCTAATTATAACACAAATACTATGTACTAGCACTATGCACCCAATCACAGGAGTCAATAATTACTAATACATACAAATACACTAGCAATATCCCCTTAAAACTATCCAAATACCACTGCTGACTGTTTACAACAATATACATTGTCAGAAGTGATGTTCTGACAAAAAACGCTTACTGCGCATGCGCTATGCGTTCCAACATGCGTTCCATGACGGGTAGTGGTAATCTGATAAAACACCCATGCGGGCACCCTACTACATCCAGCTACATCTTGAATTTTTAGAGTAATTTTACCAATACAGTGAGTGTAAATAAATACAAATAGTTATATTGATATCTGTGATGCTGTTTTAATGTTACATTTTGAAAGAAGCTGGGCACCAGCAGTAGGAAGGTGGTGGAGGCCATGTTGGTACACTTCTCAGCACTAAACCTTTATGATTTCACAGATATTACAAATGCTGTGATCTGTGTGACTTGTATTTCTACAATGGAGTCAAGGGGATGGTAGATCCAAGCCCTCATCCTATATAACCTGTATTCAAACCAAGATAACTTGAAACTGCTACCCTCACTTGAGCATCCATCAAAAGCAAACAACAGATCCCTCTGGTCTCATATTTCCCATTGATAATATACCTGTCCTTTTTTCCCTTATACCCCATAGAAAAAAAAACACACACACGCATGTGCGTTAATAACATGAATATGCATCAATCAGGAAGAGTATATCCCTTAAACAGTTATACCCAAGTGTATAATTTACTATGTTGTCTACCCATCACCAAACTATATAAAGTATAACCTAATAGATCCATCCCCGTGATCCCTCAATTTTCTAGATTCCAATGAAGAGTGGGAGAACACAGTGATTAGTGCTAGTGGCTATAACAAGCAATAATTGCAAGGTAAAATCCAAAAGGCTGGTTGTACCCAAATTGATTGATTGATCAACTTGGGTACATTTAGCCTGCCCATACAGGATCCGAACTGTCTATCGCTGGCTTTACTTTCACTCTTTCATGCTACTGTAATATTGCTATCTTTCGATGTTGCGATGAGGAGAATTGATTATTCTGAGAATGCTTGTGATCTTATCAGAGGTGATTTACTGCTGCTTAATAAACTGACACCAAAGAGATAAACAGAGTGGCGACACCTTGTAACTAAAAAAGCGTATTTTTTCTTGTTAAATAGTTTTTATTAAGATTATTTCAAATAGTAACAAACAGGGAAAGGAAATCATAATAATAACAGAGGAAGGAAACCATAATAATAATAGAGGAAAGCAAACTCATAAAACATTGATATTATGGCCAGTAGCACATAGGTGCAGTTATGTAATCTAACTTCATGCCCATGTAGAGAAGCCATTACAGCATTAAGCAATCCAAATATATGAATAGCATTAATACTTATAAGATGGGGTCGCTGATGGCCATTCTCTAATAGGGCCACCCCCAACCCCCCCGAACACCCCAAATGGGTACACACTGTGACCAGTTGGGGAGGAGGGGGTAGACCAGTGGTAGAATTAAAAAATTTTAGTAACCAGTTCCGACTTTCAAGCATGGTGTAATTTTTTTTATCTAATGTCAGTTAGGGGTCCGATCTGTCTGCCGCAATGTTGCAGTCTCGCTAAAAATCGCAGATCGCCGCCATTACTAGTAATAAATAATCAAAAATGACATAAATCTTTCCAGTAGTTTGCAGATGCGATAACTTTTGCACAAACCAAAAATATGTAGCAGAAAACAAATTGGCCTAAAATTATGAAAACAATTGATTTGTGTGAGTTTCACCACCTCAGGGGTCTCATCATCCCCGTTGGGCAGCAGTAGGGCCCCCGGGACTCCCTGTAGGGAAAGAGTTCCTGGTGGAGATAGCCACGGAGAAGCCTTAAGGGGAGAAGGGGTTCCTGTCCTCAGGAAAGAAGGGATCCCTGTCCCCCAGGGGAGAAGGAGTCCCTGTCCCCAGGAGAGACGGGGTCCCTGTCCCCCAGGGGAGAAGGGGCCCCTGTCCCCAGGAGAGAAGGGGTCCCCGTCCCAGGAGAGAAGAGGTCCCCGTCCCCAGGAGAGAAGGGGTCCCTGTCCCCAGGAGAGAAGGGGTTCCTGTCCCCAGGGGAGAAGGAGTCCCCGTTCCCAGGGGAGAAGGGATCACTGTCTCCAGAAAAGAAGGAGTCCCTGTCCCCAGGGGAGAAGGGGTCCCTGCCCCCAGAGAAGGAGTCCCTGTTCCCAGGGGAGAAGGGGTCCCTGTCCCCAGAAAAGGAGTCCCTGTCCCCAGGGGAGAAGGGGACCCTGTCCCCAGGGGAGAAGGGGTCCCTGTCCCCAGGGGAGAAGAGGTCCCCGTCCCCAGGGGAGAAGGGGTCCCTGTACCCAGGGGAGAAGGAGTCCCTGTCCCCAGGGGAGAAGGAGTCCCTGTCCCCAGGGGAGAAGTGGTCCCTGTCACCAGGGGATAAGGGGGTCCCTGTTCCCAGGAAAAACGGGGTCTCTGTTCCCATTTTTAAAGAGCTGGACACATGGTTTATATCTGTGTAGTAAGTGTAATGATGCCTATGTTCTTTAATGCTGGAATCTCAAAGCTAGCAAAATCTGAAAACCTAAACTGCTAGGTGGACTTTTGCTATTATGTCCAAAAATCCTTAATTAAGGGCTGTCTATCCCAAGAGATTTCAAAAGCAAAGCTGCTATTATTATAGTCTCTAGTATGTAATAATAATAGAGGAAAGCAAACTCATAAAACATTGATATTATGGCCAGTAGCACATAGGTGCAGTTATGTAATCTAACTTCATGCCCATGTAGAGAAGCCATTACAGCATTAAGCAATCCAAATATATGAATAGCATTAATACTTATAAGATGGGGTCGCTGATGGCCATTCTCTAATAGGGCCACCCCCAACCCCCCCGAACACCCCAAATGGGTACACACTGTGTCCAGTTGGGGAGGAGGGGGTAGACCAGTGGTGGAATTCAAAAATTTTAGTAACCAGTTCCGACTTTCAAGCATGGTGTAATTTTTTTTATCTAATGTCAGTTAGGGGTCCGATCTGTCTGCCGCAATGTTGCAGTCTCGCTAAAAATCGCAGATCGCCGCCATTACTAGTAATAAATAATCAAAAATGACATAAATCTTTCCAGTAGTTTGCAGATTTGCACAAACCAAAAATATGTAGCAGAAAACAAATTGGCCTAAAATTATGAAAACAATTGATTTGTGTGAGTTTCACCACCTCAGGGGTCTCATCATCCCCGTTGGGCAGCAGTAGGGCCCCCGGGACTCCCTGTAGGGAAAGAGTTCCTGGTGGAGATAGCCACGGAGAAGCCTTAAGGGGAGAAGGGGTTCCTGTCCTCAGGAAAGAAGGGGTCCCTGTCCCCCAGGGGAGAAGGAGTCCCTGTCCCCAGGAGAGAAGGGGTCCCTGTCCCCCAGGGGAGAAGGGGTCCCTGTCCCCAGGAGAGAAGGGGTCCCTGTCCCCAGAAAAGGGGTCCCTGTCCCCAGAAAAGGAGTCCCTGTCCCCAGAAAAGGAGTCCTTGTTCCCAGGGGAGAAGAGGTCCCTGTCCCCAGAAAAGGAGTCCCTGTACCCAGGGGAGAAGGAGTCCCTGTCCCCAGGGGAGAAGTGGTCCCTGTCACCAGGGGATAAGGGGGTCCCTGTTCCCAGGAAAAAAGGGATCCCTGTTCCCATTTTTAAAGAGCTGGACACATGGTTTATATCTGTGTAGTAAGTGTAATGATGCCTATGTTCTTTAATGCTGGAATCTCAAAGCTAGCAAAATCTGAATACCTAAACTGCTAGGTGGACTTTTGCTACCATGTCCAAAAATCCTTAATTAAGGGCTGTCTATCCCAAGAGATTTCAAAAGCAAAGCTGCTATTATTATAGTCTCTAGTATGTAAGCAGTTACCTGGTTGGCCACCAACAATGGCCACGCAGGGCACCTCCCATCATCCTCCCGAGACAGGAATGAGATGGGGTACCACACACCTCAGTTATGGAGCAACTCCATCATTTTGGCTACTCACAAACTTCCGGCTTGAGGCCCATCTCCAGTACACTTTGATACTTCTTCAAATAAAATTATTGTCTATGTGGTCAGCCTATTCAGGTGCTTTGCTTTTTAAAAAAGTGTATTTGGTACAGAGCAGTTCCAGCATTTTCTCATTTGTCCTCTCCATAAATCTTCAGCAACTCTTACATCAGCCTTGGAGATTTTGCTAATTTTTCCCCTGCCCAGTTTCCTATCAAGTTTCCTTAAATTTGGTTATCTTTCTCCCTCCCAGAGGGGTCTCTACAAGTTTCCCATGCAACCCCTCTCTGCTATCCTGTAGGAAGCTGTTTACAAAGTGGAGGCTCAACCAACTACCACTTCCAGGGGTTGGGTCTTACAGGAGAAGGGAATTAACCCCCCGATTACACACCTCCCCACTCATCAATGGCTCATCCCTATGGTATATCCCCTCAAACATGGCATACCTATAAAAAACAAATGTACAATATGTTTTCTCTACTCTTGCTAAGGTACAAACAATAAAAATAACAGATTCATTAACAACATAATCGTTTGAAAAACTATTTAGGACAGTGGTAAATATTATAATACAGTATAGCAATAAAGTGCACATTGATTAAAAGACTAACAACAGCTCAAATACATCAGATCGGGCAAGTTACCCCACTTGCCTGAATCAGGATGCTGCTTATGCACATAATACTTTAAATTAGTGGTTCTCAACTCCAGTCTTCAGGACCCACTAACAGGCCAGATTTTAGGTATTACCTTGGGTAGATGCAGACTAGAATAATGCAATCACTAAGCAGCAAATTATATCACCTTCAATGTATTTCAGTTATCTCGCAAACCTGGCCTGTTAGTGGGTCCTGAGGACAGGAGTTGAGAACCACTGCTGTAAATCCTCACCACCTGAGTGTACTTACACTACCTTGTCTATTTAGATGTGATGGCCATAGTTCCACTTCTCATAAAACCTCCAAAAGTCTTGAGTGGCGGTGTTACCCTCCAAAAGAGAGCAAAATCCCCTAGGTACTCTCAAATGCTCCTAGATTGCCACTTCATACAGTTTCTGCCATTCAGCCTCCACAACCTGAAACATAGTCTCCATCTCAAGAATTTTCTGCATTATGAGGCCCCATCTCAAGAATTTTCTGCATCGTGTATTTTTGTAGCCATGACAGGTGGGTCAGCACATAACCTCGCCCTTGAACCCGTAGCAAAAGAGCATTGGGTGCTCTCCATTTCCAGTTGGATGACGATTCTGAAGTCTGCCCCTCAACACCCACCAGTGCACCAGAATTTTCCAACTGGCCATGGCTCTACCAGTCAGAACAGGCTGGGGACAGGCGAGATCAAGAGGTCCACCACCATTAATCCAACCCCTGATCCCTTGTCAACTGGAATCTCTTACCAGGCTCTGACCTCCTCCCAATGTATCATAAAATTCCTTGAATCCTTACAATCTGGCAGAATCTAAAACAGGTAAATATTGCACTTCCTAAAGCATGCCCATGGGGTGATCATTGTCATCACCTGGCTGCAATGCAGCCACAACAGTACCAGTGATTCATTAACTATAACAGCATAGATCCAACCCTCTCTTGGGCATGAACCTTAGCCCAGTATCCATTGTTGTTCCTTGGTTAATGGGTACCACTATAAAGGGCCAAACCTCCTAAGCTCTTTACCGAAGAAGTCAAAGCATACTTTTTACTCTAGCCACACAGTTCAACAAAATGTTGCACTCTTCAGGTGCCATGATCACTCCTCTCCCTCTTTAACTGCACCTTCTAGTAAAAGCCCAACCAGCAAAGATGACACCTGCTTTTCTGGTAATGACGTACCCTCGTCCTACGCCAAGTGTAAGATGGTCCCTGGTTGGTCACAAGCAATAGCTATGCTGGCACAAGGCACCGCCCATCATTCTCCAGAGACATGAATAAGATGGTGTACTATGCACCTTGGTTATGGAGGAACTCTTTTATTTGGGCTATTTACATACTCCTGGCATGAGGCCCACCTCCACAAAATTGATACTTCTCTAAAGAGAAGTATTTTCTGTGCGGCCAGCCTTTTCAGATGCTTTACTTTTTCCCATGTCCTGTTCCATATCATGTACAGTACCTACCTTTCCTAGAGGTGGGCATCTTTACAGGTTTCCTATGCTTCACATGCTACTGGCAGCATGTCCCTATTTCCAGTCTGACCCCCACTCCTTCCCTGCAGGAAGATATATACAAAAGGAATGATCAACCCCCTCCTCTCCCAGGGGGGCAGGGCTTACAAGAGAAAATAATTAACCCTCTGTTTACAAGTATGAATGATTCACCAACATCTTTGCTCTCCTCTTTAATATCACATTTGTGTGGGGCTTCAGATTAGGGATGATCGAACGGTTCGGGTCGACCATCGGTTCGACCCGAACATTGGGTGTTCGAGGTTCGGCCGAATTTAGAACTTTTTGCTGAAAAAGTTCGAAATTCGGCAACCAGAACTGACCAAAATGCAATGGGACAGGAAATGGGCTTTAAAAGCCCGTGATTGGACCAGAACCATTAGTAAAAGCCAATTGAGGGGGGCAGGAGAATGCTAGGAATGTGATTGGAGTGACTAGTGAATACGCCCCCCCAGTATATAAGATAGCACCGCCAAATTCCTAGCATTGTAATACAGGGACGTGGAAGAGAGTGGAAGCAGTTCTGTTACTTCTGCTTCAAAAGTGTCATTTAGCAATTATTAGTGTGAGGAAAGGGATATCTAGTGTAGTTAGGGTGCTATTTTCCACTTTAGTTAGCTTCAAAAATCTAGTTTCTGTAGGGAAAGTGTTAAGTGCCAGGGTGACCATAGTGTAGTGTAGGGTGAACTGACTCTGACTGCTATGGCAGGGTGACCAAACCCTTCCATTTCAGGGTGACCGCTATAGAGAAAAGATTGTTTCCCTTAGGTGACTTATAGAACAGCGATATGGCTTCTCGCTGGTCAGCCTGCTTTTTGCTGCAGGCGTTTATAGGGCTTTTTTGAGGACATGTTTGGAGTCAGGCATGACATCTGAACTTGTGTATAGGGGTATATATACACACACATGTATGTATATATACACCTGCACATATATAGGTGTGAAAATAGCAGAACCCTATGCTTGCGCTAATGAAATAATTAACAGGCATATGGCTCCACTCCTATCACACCTATATGTGTGTATGTGTATAATACATATAAGTGTGTGTGTATATATACCCCTATACAGAAGTTCAGATGTTTTGCCTGCCTCCAAAGACCCCAAAAAATGCCCAAAAAACGCCTGCAATAACACACCTGGGCGTTTTTTTTTGGCGCAGGCGTTTTTTTGGGCATTTTTTGGGGGTCTTTGGAGGCAGGCAAAACATCTCAACTTCTGTATAGGGGTATATATACACACACACTTATATGTATTATACACATACACACATATAGGTGTGATAGAAGCGGAGCCATATGCCTGTTAATTATTTCATTAGCGCAAGCATAGTGTTCTGCTATTTTCACACCTATATATGTGTAGGTGTATATATACATACATGTGTGTGTATATATACCCCTATACACAAGTTCAGATGTCATGCCTGACTTTAAAGACCCCCAAAAAATGCCCAAAAAAAGCCTGCAATAACACACCTGGGCGTTTTTTTTGGCGCAGGCGTTTTTTTGGGCATTTTTTTGGGGTCTTTGGAGGCAGGCAAAACATCTGAACTTCTGTATAGGGGTATATATACACACACACTTATATGTATATATACACATACACATATATAGGTGTGAAAGGAGAGAAGCCATATGGGTGTTAATTATTTCATTAGCGCAAGCATAGTGTTCTGCTACTTTCACACCTATATATGTGGATGTGTATATATACATATAAGTGTGTGTGTATATATACCCCTACACAGAAGTTCTGATGTTATGCCTGCCTCCAATAACCCCCAAAAAATTCCCAAAAAAACGCTTGCTACAAAACCGGCAAGGTGTGAAAATATCAAAGCTATATCCCTGTTCTATAAGTGACCTAAGAGAAACGATCTTTTATTTTTCTGGTTCTGGACATGCTACAGAGCTGAAACTTCACAGGTACACTTTTTAGACCCTCCAGACACTAAATCCAAAGAAATCTCATTTTTTTTTCAATAATTTTTTCAATAATTGTCTCTCTATCAAAAATGACAATTTTTAAGAACTTTTTTGTGTGATTAATAGTCTCTGGGGCATGACCCAGAACCTTAGGCACTTTTTAGGGGCATTTATTGGGTTTTAGGGCTTCAAAATTGGGTTTTTTTATTACCGAAGTTCGGGTCCCATTGATTTCAATGGGGTTCTGAAATCCGGGCCAAACTTTTTGGAAGTTCTGGTGTTCTTGTCGAACCGAACTTTTGAAAAGTTCAATCATCCCTACTTCAGATATACAGTAAAGACAGTAAACATGTAGCACTGTGGCTGCCAATACTCTTGCTGCCATCTTTGATGAGCCAAGTGCTAGCATCACCAGATTACTAAAGCTTGTATGTTGCTGTCTCTTTGACCAAATTAAATTATTTGAGCATACAAACATCTTTCATGTGATTGTGAATTGTGATATAAATTTAGTGCTAAAGCACACATTTAAATAAAACACACCATTCCTGAATTTGCTGAATTTCTGAAGCAAACTAATGCAAAGATGAAAAAAAAATACCATGAGCCTAACTTGTAAAAGTATAATACACAATATGCAACACTGTCAGACAGTGGTTTAAAGGTATAAAATCTTGCATATTTAAGGTTCGGGAAACCAGCAAACTATGCTATACAAGAATTTGCTACCTTATTTTTGAACTTAGAAGGGCCCATAATGGGGGCTGCATTATATGCCATCAAGTTTAGGAAAAGCCGACAGTCTGTAGAAATGTTAAGTTGCTATACTGTGCTACATAACTTTGTCCTGCAAATTCCCACAGCCTGAAGGAAAATAAAATCTAAGAATGTATGTCTAGCTTTAGAAAATTCTGACATTTCCGGGTTAAATAACAAGGTAACCTTATCAATCTAAGCTCCTCTGATTAATTGGAAACACTTTTATAAAGGAAACCAACAATTTATAAAACAACCAACAATTAGTGATCATAGAGTCTAACAATGACCCTTTTCATGATCAAAACAATTTCCTCATATACTGTAACATTTCAGAGTACACTGGGGTAATCTCTTACTGCCATTACACCTTCTGTCCAGCATCTCATGGGGCACCCTAGAGTTCCTGCTACTCTAAGGGTGGCAAAAAAATCTCCCCCTTGGAAACTCTAAACAAGGTCCAGCCTGGCCTAACCAGATTACAGACCCATTATCAATCCAAGACACTTCGTAGGCTTTTGTCCTTTTTGTCATCACATAAAGTTCGTGATCATGAGAACTCGCCCCCTGAAGAAGTAACAACCGTCCAGTCCAAAAAGTACATAATAACAAAATAAAGACTTTGCTGTACACTTCCAGGAACATAATTTCCAACAACTGCAGAGGCATCTATTGGCACTTTTCCACTGCAAGTACCGGCTAGTACCGGCTCGGCTCTACTCGGCCCTGCTTGGCCTGGTTTGCTTTTCCACTGCGGTACCACATGGTATAGTGTCGGAACGGTTTGGTACGGTACGGTATAGGTTTGCTTTTCCACTAAAGTAGTACTAAAGTTAAGTGGGTGGGATAACAACGGGGTGGGTGTGATTCTCTGACCAATCAGTGGCTAGTAGTGACTGCATGCAAAGGATTGTGGGATATGGTACCAGTTTGGTACCTGTTGGAACCACAATTGAGTAGGTACTGTTTTTTCAGAGCCGTACAGTACCGTACCGTTCGGTTCCATGCAGTGGAAAAGCAAACCTATACCGTACCATACCGAACCGTTCCGACCCTATACCATGCGGTACCGCAGTGGAAAAGCACAAAAGCGTGCCGAGCCGGTACGGTTCTATGCAGTGGAAAAGCGCCATATTACTTCACAGTCACGTCTGTGGTACATACTCTTTGGAAAAGTTGCAAACAACTAATTGTCCATGTCTACACTTTGCTTAAACTTGCTGATAGATACTCTTCCTAAGGGGCGATGTGGTTTCCCTCCCCTCTGAGCATTCCAGAGGTGTATAACCCAACTTTATGTTCCCCCACATGTTTTCTTAGCTGCAGGCTCTCAACGAGAAGACACCATTTGTTGTTACACTACTCACCAAATAATTAGGAGTCTCAACCAGTCTTTACCTCTTTATCCTTGTAACAACAGCAAGAGTGGCAGGAAAGCATTGCTGAACAACCTTAAAGCAGGACTAATGCACTGTACACACTATCAGATTATCTGAAGACTTTTGTCTGCAGACTTACCAAAACCATATAATATGAGGTCAAACCTAAACACTTTCAATTTGTATGCAATCCGGCAGGCCCTTGCACTACATAGAAAAGGTAAATCTGAAGGAAAAAGTCTTCAGATAATCTGATAGTGTGTACAGGGCATTAAACTGAAAGAGTCTTCCATCCCACTACAGAACTAAAAAGAAAATGTAACGTAAAACAACAATAACCCTTTCAAATAATAAAACACTTGCCTCATACTCCAAAAAAAAAAAAAAAAAATGGAAACTTTGTGTGATTTTTTCGTCCTTACTATGTCATGGACAAGCAGGTCTGGACCAGATTAGAAGTTTAGCTACCATAATTCTTTTTACTTACATTCAACATGACGTATGTGGGCACAGACATAAAACTGTTTTTGTTAGGACTGTAATTTAATGCTGTTTCTTCACAATGAAAATAGTTATTAGTGTTAATTGCTTGTGTTTAGTTATTTAAACATTTATTTGCTGTAAAGCAATAGCCTGTTCTATTTTCTGTAGACCAAAGTTCTTTCTGAAATTGATTTTTTTTTTCACATCATTCTATTTGCCCACCAATTTGATGGGTGGGCATACTGTTCAAGGGTAAGGTACAGGATATGGAGTGTGATCAGCTTCTGACAGTACAGGGAAGCAGTGAAATTTGTAGGATTCCCCAAGTTTTGGAACTCTTAGGGTGCTGGGAAAATCAGCTGAAGGCAGAACTGCCTGCATTTTATTTACATATATAGCCATTTTAAAATTCTGAGGTGAAACATGTGCCTAAAACTGTGACCTAACAGACCTAACCTAATGGCCTAACCAGTGAATTGGCAGTTGATACATGTTGATACTTAAACATTGCTTGTATAATAGAAATTGAACAAACACAGAACCAAGGCAGTTTACAAAAATGGCACTATACAGTATATGTTGCAGGTCATACATTTCTTCAGGTAGGAATGCTAAAGTTCATCAGTAAGGCTTTGCGACTTTTTCAATAGTGATATCACATGAACTTAGAGACCACAGAATTCCTATGAATCACTTCCCCTCTAGGAGGTACAAGATTACTTGGTCACCCTGCCATCCTCAAAGTCCTTGGAATTATCCGACTGCTAGTGGGAGGCATTTCCAGAAAGCTGGCAAAAGGACTTTCCTCCTCACCAAGTACCTCTCCCTTACACTGCTCCTACTTTCTCCCTACCCAGCAGGCCTTTATCTCTGTCCTACTCTCACACTGTAGGCACCCCAAATTACACAAAATCTGTCTTTTACGAATTCCAGCATAAAGATTGACATCCAAATCTTGCAGGATTTCAGTATCAGAGATGCCTTCCTCCCTTAGATAGCTGCCTGTAGCCCATGACAGTGAAAAATTGAGAAATGCACAAGACCATCTTCAGGTCGATAGACATACTGAAGCCCAACACCTGCTTAAAAGTAGTACTAAATGCAAAACCTTTTTCATTTTGGCTAGAGTAAGGGAGGGTTAAAACCTTTGTCATTTTTGCAATGTGCAATGTGTCACATAGCCAAAATAGGAAGTGAGAGTGAGAGGAAATCCCTCCAAAGTGAGGGAATCCTGGCTTGTCACCAGGATCACCAGAACTAATGTCTCCATTGAAAGTTTTCCCTCCTAATCCTATTCTGGTGTAAACTCAAAATTTGGGATTTTCTTTCACATTCACTCTCCGGGATAACGGAGTAGGACAAACAGAGAGGGTAACTGTCCCTAACGGGAGCACAGACAGCAATCTGCTAGGTGTTCTATTCCTTCACCATTTTATCCAAAATGGCCCTCAACATAACAGACAACCATATAAAAGCAACAAAACTGGTATACATAATAATTAGGGTTGAGCGGACACCTAGATGTCCGTGTTCGACGGGTTCGGCCGAACTTTAAAAAAAAGTCCGGGTCAGTGTCCCGGACTTTTACCGAACTTTTCCCGGACACCGAACCCCATTGAAGTCAATGGGGACCCGAACTTTAAGGCACTAAAATGGCTCTAAAACACCAATGGAAAGGGCTAGAGTGCTGCAAATGGCAGCAAAACGTAGTTAAGAGCATGGCAAGTGCTCTGCAAACAAATGTGGATAGGGAAATAACTTAAAACAACAAAAAAAAAAACAGAAAAATAAAACAATGTTCTTCATCTCTGAAGGACGAGGCCCATATGGAGTAGGAGGGAGGTTGAGGTGGTGGTGGATGTGGCGGTGTCATAGGCGTGCGCACAGGGTGTGCCTGGTGTACCTGGGCACACCCTAATCACCTAGGGCACATAGCATTATCGCTCTGTTTGCCAGTGAGGAGATGGGAAAGATCTCCCTCGCACCTGCTCTGCTCTATTTCTCTTTGCCAGCAGGGAGAGTAATGTATCGGGGCCATGTACATGTAGGCAAACACATGCATGTGTATTTCAACTTTGGGGTGCACACCCTAATGCAATAGGCTGCGCACACCTATGGGCGGTGTAGGTGGAAGCAGCGGTGGAGGAGGACCAGGGCCGGATTAAGAGCATCATGGTCTTGGTGCTGAGGATTTTGAAGGGCCTTAAGGGCCGTGCCTTGGCATGCACCCAGAGGAGGAAGGGTGCAGCCATGCATGCCTAATTCAACATGGGATGCTGTCTCTGAAGCCCATAAACACATCCATGCATCGGCAACTGTCCCTCCTTGTCCGGCCTTCGCGCTGTGTGGGGAGGTTCTGAGGGTGCTGCCTGGGGAAGCGAGCATAGAAGCCAGACTTCTGTGTTTACAAGTGACAGAAGAGCGGTCACAGTGAATATGGCCAACCCGGGGCCTATATAAAAGGTAGGGGCCTGCATGGAGCTGCAGCTCCAATAGCCCCTACGTTAATCTGGCCCTGAGGAGGAGGACGAGGTAGCCAACACTGCTTCTTTTCACAAATTTTAAATGAGGGTACACCCCAAAAGAGTGAGAAAGAGCAAAAATGGAACAATGGCTGGGTAAGGTCGGTATCCATTGCTATTCTGCACAAGGTACGGAAAAGTCCCGTGGGATCCATGCCTGGTTCATTTTAATGAACGTGAGCTTGTCCACATTGTCTCTGGACAGGCGGCTGCGCTTGTCTGTTATAACACCCCCAGCAGTGCTAAATACCCGTTCAGATAATACACTGGCTGCAGGGCACGCCAGCACCTCCAAGGCGTAAAGGGCAAGCTCAGGCCATGTGCCCAATTTGGAGACCCAGAAGTTGAAGGGGGCAGACCCCTCATTCACTACATGTAGGCGTGTGCACACATACTGCTCCACCATGTTGGTAAAATGCTGCCTCCTGCTAAGACGTTCCATCTGAGCTGCTGGTGCTGCTGTTTGTTGTGGCGTGCTGACAAAGCTTTTCCACATTTCGGCCATGCTAACCCTGCCTTCTGAGGTGCTGGCGGTGCCCTGGTTGAGTTGGCGACCTCCTCCTCCTCTACCTTGTGCTTCCACTGTGGCCCCGCTGTCAGATGGGAATGCCAGCAGCATGGCGTCTACCAGCGTGCGCTTGTACTCGCGCATCTTGCGATCGCGCTCCAGTGAGTGAATTAAGGACGGTACGTTGTCCTTGTAACGGGGATCCAGCAGCGTGGCCACCCAGTAATCAGCACAAGTTAGAATGTGGGCAACTCGGCGGTCGTTGTGGAGACACTGCAGCATGTAATCGCTCATGTGTGCCAGGCTGCCCAGAGGCGACGAAAGGCTGTCCTCTGTGGGAGGTGTATCGTCCGTGTCCTCTGTATCCCCCCCAGCCACGCACCAGTGATGGCCATGAGCTGGCCTGGGTGCCACCCTGCTGTGAACATGGTTCCATCTCCTCCTCCAGCTCCTCCTCCTCCTCATCCTCCTCATCCTCCAGAACTGTGCCCCTGCTGGACAATTGTGTCCCTGGCGTTTGTGTGTGCAGGAACCCACCCTCGGAGCCCCTTGCGAATGACTGCCCTGAAAGCCTTTGAAATGTTACCTCTTCATCCTCCTCCTCCTCCTCCTCATCCTGTGCCACATCCTCTTCCATCATCGCCCGAATTGTTTTTTCAAGGAGGCATAGAAGTGGGATAGTTAAGCTGAGAACGGCGTCATTGCCACTGGCCATGTTGGTGGAGTACTCAAAACAGCGCAACAAGGCACACAGGTCTTGCATGGAGGCCCAGTTATTGGTGGTGAAGTGGTGCTGTTCCGCAGAGCGACTCACGCGTGCGTGCTGCAGCTGAAACTCCACTATGGCCTGCTGCTGCTCGCACAGTCTTTGCAGCATGTGCAAGGTGGAGTTCCACCTTGTGGGCACGTCACATATGAGGCGGTGAGCGGGAAGGCCGAAGTTACGCTGCAGCCCTGCCAGGCGAGCAGCAGCAGGGTGAGAACGCCGAAAGTGCGCACAGACGGCCCGCACTTTCTGCAGCAGCTCTGACATATCGGGGTAGTTTTTAAGGAACCTCTGCACCACCAAATTCAGCACATGCGCCAGGCAAGGGATGTGCGTCAAACCGGCTAGGCCCAGAGCTGCTATGAGATTTCGCCCGTTATCGCACACCACCAGGCCGGGCTTGAGGCTCGCTGGCAGCAACCACTCATTTGTCTGCTGTTCCATGCTCCTCCACAACTCCTGCGCGGTGTGTGGTTTGTCCCCCAAACAGGCAAGTTGTAAAACTGCCTGCTGTCGTTTAGCCCTGGCCGTGCTGAAGTTGGTGGTGAAGGTATTACGCTGTCCGGATGAGGAGGCGGTAGAGGATGAGGTAGCGGAGTAGGATGAGTTAGGAACAGGAGGCAAACTGAAGCGCCCTGCAATCCTCGGTGGTGGAAGGACATGTGCCAAATTGCTATCCGCCTCAGGCCCATCCGCCACTGCATTTACCCAGTGTGCCGTTAGGGAGATATAGCGCCCCTGACCGTGCTTACTGGTCCACGTATCGGTAGTTAGGTGGACCTTGGCACAGATGGCGTTGCGCAGTGCACACCTGATTTTTTCCCCCACTTGGTTGTGCAGGGAAGGGATGGCTTGCCTGGAAAAGTAGTGGCGGCTGGGCACGACGTACTGTGGGACAGCCACCGACATAAGCTTTTTAAAACTGGGCGTCTCCACCAGACGGAATGACAGCATTTCAAAGGCCAATAATTGTGAAATGCTGGCATTCAGGGCCAGGGATCGCGGGTGGGTAGGGGGGTACTTCCTCTTCCTCTCAAGTGTTTGGGAGATGGAAAGCTGAACGCTTCCACGGGACATTGTGGAGATGGTTGTTGGTGACCCAGGTGGTGGTGTTGCTGACAGATCGTCTGTTTGCGGGGTGGCAGGTGCCGGTATGACTACAGAGGTGGCTGGAGCGGCCGAGACTGCAGCAGAAGAGGAAGCAGGATGAGCCAGAGACGTTTCTTGGTTTTGAAGGTGTGTACTCCACTGCAGCTCGTGCTTTGCACTTAGATGCCTGATCATGCAGGTTGTGCTCAGGTTGAGAAGGTTTATGCCTCGCTTCAGGCTCTGATTGCACAGGGTGCAAACCACTCGTGTCCTGTCATCAGCACATTTTCTAAAGAACTTCCACGCTAGAGAACTCTTTTGAGCTGACTTTGGTGCGCTCGTTCCCTTGCTGCGTTGGGCAGTAGCAGGCGTAGTGTCTAGGGCACGGCCGCTCCGCTTCTGCACCCTGCTCCCTCTTCTGCTGTGCTGGTGGCTCTGTGCGACCACCGCCTCTTCCTCCAAACTACTCAGGTCATCTGCATGACCTTCATTCCATGTGGGGTCGAGGACCTCATCGTCCTCCACATCATCTTCCACCCAGTCTTCACCCCTGCCCTCCCTGTCGGTCTCCACAATGCTGAACGCCGCAGCAGTTGGCACCTGCGTTTCGTCATCATCGGAGACGTGCTGTGATGGTCCTTCCATGTACTCATCTTGAGAAATAAGTGGTTGGGCATCGCTGCACTCAATCTCTTCCACTTCTGGGGCAGGGCTAGGTGGATGGCCCTGGGAAACCCTGCTGACAGAGTCCTCAAAAAGAATAAGAGACTGCTCTATGGCTTGGGGCTCAGACTGCTTGCCTGATTTGCAAGGGGGTGAGGTGAAAGACGGTTGGACATTGGCTGCAGGTGCCAACTCTGACCTTTCTGCAGTAGACTGGGTGGGAGACAATGTGAAGGAACTGGAGGCACTGTCAGCAGCAAACCAATCTACTATCGCCTCTCTGTGTTCTGGCCTCATCACTTCTAGAGGCGTATGATGCCCTACCAAATACTGATGCAGGTTCTGTCGCCTACTCACACTTGAGGAAGGTGTTTCACTTGTGCGTGTAGCTGGCACAGATCGACCACGTCCTCTCCTTGCAACAGGAGCTCTAGCAGCAGCACCACCACGACCCAGGCCACGGCCCCTATTTGACGCTCTCCTCATATTTCTGAAATTTAAGATCTTGCCCTAGAAAGGTCTTTATTGAATAGCGGAACAAAAGAACAACAGTATCGCACGGGTGTATCTCACAGTCAAATATGCAAACTATGCCGCAATTTAATGTTTTTTACACCAAAAGGGTGTGTATTGAATAGCGGAATAGGATAAAAAACTGTGTATCTCACACGTACAAACACAGACTAGGCCCGATTAAATTTTTTCCTACCCTAAAGGGAGGATGAGGAAGAGGAGTATGGAACAGGCAGCACCCTCAAATCTTCAGAAGTATGAGATGAACCCCAAAAACTTGGAAAGGTGGATCTCACACGTACCGACACAGACTATTCCGCAATTTAATTGAGCCACAAAGGTTTTTATTGAATAGCGGAATAGGAAATATGATCAAAAAAAAGTGTATGTTTTTCACACGTACAGAAGCACACTAGGCCCCAATTACTATTGTTTGTACACCTAAAAGGATGGATGAGGAGGAGGAGGAGGAGGAGTATAGAACAGGCAGCACCCTCAAAGCTTCAGAAGTATGAGATGAACCCCAAAAACTTGGAAAGGTGGATCTCACACGTACCGACACAGACTATTCCGCAATTTAATTGAGCCCCAAAGGTTTTTATTGAATAGCGGAATAGGAAATATGATCAAAAAAAGTGTATGTTTTTCACACGTACAGAAGCACACTAGGCCCCAATTACTATTGTTTGTACACCTAAAAGGATGGATGAGGAAGAGGAGGAGGAGGAGTATAGAACAGGCAGCACCCTCAAAGCTTCAGAAGTATGAGATGAACCCCAAAAACTTGGAAAGGTGGATCTCACACGTACCGACACAGACTATTCCACAATTTAATTGAGCCCCAAAGGTTTTTATTGAATAACGGAATAGGAAATATGATCAAAAAAAGTGTATGTTTTTCACACGTACAGAAGCACACTAGGCCCCAATTACTATTGTTTGTACACCTAAAAGGATGGATGAGGAGGAGGAGGAGTATAGAACAAGCAGCACCCTCAAAGCTTCAGAAGTATGAGATGAACCCCAAAAACTTGGAAAGGTGGATCTCACACGTACCGACACAAACTATTCCGCAATTTAATTGAGCCCCAAAGGTTTTTATTGAATAGCGGAATAGGAAATATGATCAAAAAAAAGTGTATGTTTTTCACACGTACAGAAGCACACTAGGCCCCAATTACTATTGTTTGTACACCTAAAAGGATGGATGAGGAAGAGGAGGAGGAGGAGTATAGAACAGGCAGCACCCTCAAAGCTTCAGAAGTATGAGATGAACCCCAAAAACTTGGAAAGGTGGATCTCACACGTACCGACACAGACTATTCCGCAATTTAATTGAGCCCCAAAGGTTTTTATTGAATAACGGAATAGGAAATATGATCAAAAAAAGTGTATGTTTTTCACACGTACAGAAGCACACTAGGCCCCAATTACTATTGTTTGTACACCTAAAAGGATGGATGAGGAGGAGGAGGAGGAGGAGTATAGAACAGGCAGCACCCTCAAAGCTTCAGAAGTATGAGATGAACCCCAAAAACTTGGAAAGGTGGATCTCACACGTACCGACACAGACTATTCCGCAATTTAATTGAGCCCCAAAGGTTTTTATTGAATAGCGGAATAGGAAATATGATCAAAAAAAAGTGTATGTTTTTCACACGTACAGAAGCACACTAGGCCCCAATTACTATTGTTTGTACACCTAAAAGGATGGATGAGGAAGAGGAGGAGGAGGAGTATAGAACAGGCAGCACCCTCAAAGCTTCAGAAGTATGAGATGAACCCCAAAAACTTGGAAAGGTGGATCTCACACGTACCGACACAAACTATTCCGCAATTTAATTGAGCCCCAAAGGTTTTTATTGAATAGCGGAATAGGAAATATGATCAAAAAAAAGTGTATGTTTTTCACACGTACAGAAGCACACTAGGCCCCAATTACTATTGTTTGTACACCTAAAAGGATGGATGAGGAGGAGGAGGAGTATAGAACAGGCAGCACCCTCAAAGCTTCAGAAGTATGAGATGAACCCCAAAAACTTGGAAAGGTGGATCTCACATGTACCGACACAGACTATTCCGCAATTTAATTGAGCCCCAAAGGTTTTTATTGAATAGCGGAATAGGAAATATGATCAAAAAAAAGTGTATGTTTTTCACACGTACAGAAGCACACTAGGCCCCAATTACTATTGTTTGTACACCTAAAAGGATGGATGAGGAAGAGGAGGAGGAGGAGTATAGAACAGGCAGCACCCTCAAAGCTTCAGAAGTATGAGATGAACCCCAAAAACTTGGAAAGGTGGATCTCACACGTACCGACACAGACTATTCCGCAATTTAATTGAGCCCCAAAGGTTTTTATTGAATAACGGAATAGGAAATATGATCAAAAAAAGTGTATGTTTTTCACACGTACAGAAGCACACTAGGCCCCAATTACTATTGTTTGTACACCTAAAAGGATAGATGAGGAGGAGGAGGAGGAGTATAGAACAGGCAGCACCCTCAAAGCTTCAGAAGTATGAGATTGTGTTCACTGTACCCCACAAAGATTGTGTTCACTGTACCCCACAAAGATTGTGTTCACTGTACCCCACAAAGGTTTTGTTCACTGCACCCCACAAAGATTGTGTTCACTGTACCCCACAAAGGTTTTGTTCACTGCACCCAACAAAGATTGTGTTCACTGTACCCCACAAAGATTGTGTTCACTGCACCCCAAAAGGATTGTCTTCTCTGCACCCCACAAAGATTGTGTTCACTGTACCCCACAATGGTTTTGTTCACTGTACCCCACAAAGATTGTGTTCACTGCACTCCAAAAGGATTGTCTTCACTGCACCCCACAAAGATTGTGTTCACTGTACCCCACAAAGGTTTTGTTCACTGCACCCCACAAAGATTGTGTTCACTGTACCCCACAAAGGTTTTGTTCCCTGCACCCCACAAAGATTGTGTTCACTGTACCCCCCAAAGATTTTGTTCACTGCACCCCACAAGGATTGTTTGTCTTCACTGCACCCCACAAGGATTGTCTTCACTGCACCCCACAAGGATTGTCTTCACTGCACCCCACAAAGATTGTGTTCACTGCACCCCACAAAGGTTTTGTTCACTGCACCCCACAAAGATTGTGTTCACTGTACCCCACAAAGATTGTGTTCACTGCACCCCAAAAGGATTGTCTTCTCTGCACCCCACAAAGATTGTGTTCACTGTACCCCACAAAGGTTTTGTTCACTGCACCCCACAAAGATTGTGTTCACTGTACCCCACAAAGGTTTTGTTCACTGCACCCCACAAAGATTGTGTTCACTGTACCCCACAAAGATTGTGTTCACTGTACCCCACAAAGGTTTTGTTCACTGCACCCCACAAAGATTGTGTTCACTGTACCCCACAAAGGTTGTGTTCACTGCACCCCACAAAGATTGTGTTCACTGCACCCCACAAAGATTGTGTTCACTGTACCCCACAAAGGTTTTGTTCACTGCACCCCACAAAGGTTTTGTTCACTGCACCCCACAAAGATTGTGTTCACTGTACCCCACAAAGATTGTGTTCACTGCACTCCAAAAGGATTGTCTTCACTGCACCCCACAAAGATTGTGTTCACTGTACCCCACAAAGGTTTTGTTCACTGCACCCCACAAAGATTGTGTTCACTGTACCCCCCAAAGATTTTGTTCACTGCACCCCACAAGGATTGTCTTCACTGCACCCCACAAGGATTGTCTTCACTGCACCCCACAAAGATTGTGTTCACTGTACCCCACAAAGATTGTGTTCACTGCACTCCAAAAGGATTGTCTTCACTGCACCCCACAAAGATTGTGTTCACTGCACCCCACAAAGATTGTGTTCACTGTACCCCCCAAAGATTTTGTTCACTGCACCCCACAAGGATTGTCTTCACTGCACCCCACAAGGATTGTCTTCACTGCACCCCACAAAGATTGTGTTCACTGTACCCCACAAAGATTTTGTTCACTGCACCCCACAAAGATTGTGTTCACTGTACCCCACAAAGATTTTGTTCACTGCACTCCAAAAGGATTGTCTTCACTGCACCCCACAAAGATTGTGTTCACTGTACCCCACAAAGGTTTTGTTCACTGCACCCCACAAAGATTGTGTTCACTGTACCCCACAAAGGTTTTGTTCACTGCACCCCACATTGATTGTGTTCACTGTACCCCACAAAGATTGTGTTCACTGTACCCCACAAAGGTTTTGTTCACTGCACCCCACAAAGATTGTGTTCACTGTACCCCACAAAGGTTGTGTTCACTGCACCCCACAAAGGTTTTGTTCACTGCACCCCACAAAGATTGTGTTCACTGCACCCCACAAAGATTGTGTTCACTGTACCCCACAAAGGTTTTGTTCACTGCACCCCACAAAGATTGTGTTCACTGTACCCCACAAAGATTGTGTTCACTGCACTCCAAAAGTATTGTCTTCACTGCACCCCACAAAGATTGTGTTCACTGTACCCCACAAAGGTTTTGTTCACTGCACCCCACAAAGATTGTGTTCACTGTACCCCACAAAGGTTTTGTTCACTGCACCCCACAAAGATTGTGTTCACTGTACCCCCCAAAGATTTTGTTCACTGCACCCCACAAGGATTGTCTTCACTGCACCCCACAAGGATTGTCTTCACTGCACCCCACAAAGATTGTGTTCACTGTACCCCACAAAGATTTTGTTCACTGCACCCCACAAAGATTGTGTTCACTGTACCCCACAAAGATTTTGTTCACTGCACTCCAAAAGGATTGTCTTCACTGCACCCCACAAAGATTGTGTTCACTGTACCCCACAAAGGTTTTGTTCACTGCACCCCACAAAGATTGTGTTCACTGTACCCCACAAAGGTTTTGTTCACTGCACCCCACAAAGATTGTGTTCACTGTACCCCACAAAGATTGTGTTCACTGTACCACACAAAGGTTTTGTTCACTGCACCCCACAAAGATTGTGTTCACTGTACCCCACAAAGGTTGTGTTCACTGCACCCCACAAAGGTTTTGTTCACTGCACCCCACAAAGATTGTGTTCACTGCACCCCACAAAGATTGTGTTCACTGTACCCCACAAAGGTTTTGTTCACTGCACCCCACAAAGATTGTGTTCACTGTACCCCACAAAGTTTGTGTTCACTGCACTCCAAAAGGATTGTCTTCACTGCACCCCACAAAGATTGTGTTCACTGTACCCCACAAAGGTTTTGTTCACTGCACCCCACAAAGATTGTGTTCACTGTACCCCACAAAGGTTTTGTTCACTGCACCCCACAAAGATTGTGTTCACTGTACCCCCCAAAGATTTTGTTCACTGCACCCCACAAGGATTGTCTTCACTGCACCCCACAAGGATTGTCTTCACTGCACCCCACAAAGATTGTGTTCACTGCACCCCACAAAGGTTTTGTTCACTGCACCCCACAAAGATTGTGTTCACTGTACCCCCCCCAAAGATTTTGTTCACTGCACCCCACAAGGATTGTCTTCTCTGCACCCCACAAAGATTGTGTTCACTGTACCCCCCAAAGCTTTTGTTCACTGCACCCCACAAGGATTGTCTTCACTGCACCCCACAAGGATTGTCTTCACTGCACCCCACAAAGATTGTGTTCACTGTACCCCCACAAAGGTTTTGTTCACTGCACCCCACAAAGATTTTGTTCACTGCACTCCAAAAGGATTGTGTTCACTGCACCCCAAAAAGATTGTGTTCACTGCAGCCCACACACAGAAAAATGGATGTGGATCACTGACACCTGCCTATCTCCTATCCCACACCACACAGCAATATCGATTGTAGTTTGTAGAACACACTTTCCCTAAAATTCAGCAGACTCTGTCCCTAACAGGATTGAGAAGAGATCGTAGATCAGGAGAACTAAGTGCAGACCCCACCCCACACAGCAATATCGATTGTAGTTTGTAGAACACACTGACCCTATAATTCAGCAGACTCTATCCCTAAAATGCCTACAACTCGCCCTGCCTAAACACTCCGACCTGTCCCTCAATTCTATCCGGACACAAATGGTTTTTTCCTGCCTATCTTTCCCTAATCAGCAGCCAGCACGTTGATGTGTGCTCTGTCCCTGATCTAAGCAGCATAATGACGCCGCTGCGGCTGCCTCGAACTTATAAAGACTTGGTCACATGCTTCAGACGGCCAATCACAGCTACTGAGACATTTGCAGGCATGGCTGGGATGGCTTAAGGCACCCCAGTTAAACGATTGTTGATTGGCTGTTGAAAGCCCGCCATGAAAAGAGCGCCAAAGCATGCAAAACCCGGAAATAAAACGACCGAACACAGATTTTTACCCGAATATACAGTAAAGTGTCCGTGTTCGTGTTCGGGTAACAAAAATCCAATTATTCGGTACGAACGCGAATAATACAGTCCGTGTTCGCTCAACACTAATAATAATAACAATGTTACGCAAAACAAAACATTTGCCACCCTCTGATGGCCCCTGCATTGTCCGAAAGTGGAGCATCCACAACAGGGGTATCTGAGGCTCTTAAAGCAGTGGAAGGCTGTTTATTCTGAACCCCTCCCCCTCCCCCCATTTGAAAATTTGTCTTCACTCACAGACAGGACAACCTCAATGGGAGGATCTGAGACTCCTTAAGTAGAGGAATACTTTTATCCTGAGTCTCTGGACTGGGTGATTGAGTCTCTAATGATGGAAAAATACCACTTCAGTTCATCCTTCAGAATCGTGGGCAAGTTTCTTTTTACTGAACCAGCAGGGGTTGTAGAGGGCAATGGAAAGGAGTCTGCACAGAAGACACAAAATCACAGCAGATTCTGTTGTAAATGCTTGCAAAAGCCCTTCCTGGTCTTCCAACACAGCATCATTAAGGGATGATAGAGAAAGAGCTGCTTTTAAATACAGCATGGAAAAGTTTCCCATCTGGGCTCCAATATATTGCCCTGCTGATATCTGGAATTATGAACAAGCACCCTATAGCAGGGTTGAAGGAATAGTAGACAAATCACACATTCATCTTCTATGGTTTGATGCCATTTTAGTGCAACTTTCAAAGCTTTCGTTAGGTGGCACCAAAGCTCCTGTACCCAAACACCAGGTGATTGTTCAGACACAAGCTGGGATGTGTCCAAAAGCAGATCCAACTGTAACCGACTACTTTGTGATTCAAAATCTGTACCTTGATCTGACAAGGCGTGGCAATGGAGGGACAGGCCAGGTCATCTCACTGGGCAGAGCAGGAGCTGCAGGGACACGGGACTGGTGTTATTATACAGGACACTGATGCAGGCAGAAATGCGCCCTTGGCACCCTCTCTGTCCCCTTATCTGGATCCCGACGAACAGGGGCAACCAAATCTGGCCAAAATATTATGTGCGGTGCATATGCGTCAGTTATCACACTTAAAGATCAGTGTGGGGGCCTTAGAGAGGAGGTGTCCCTGGTGCGGCAGGATCTTCAAAAAATCTGTGAACGAACGACTGCTGTGGAAAGCAGGGTTAGTGAACTTGAGGATAAACTGCTGCCTGTGACCAGGGAGGCCCATGCAGCCTACCAGCTAGCCCAAGAAACCAATAATAGAGCAGATGATATAGAAAATCGCCCGCACCGTAATACTATACACATTGTTGGGCTACCAGAAAAATCTGAAGGAAAAGACCCTACTATGTTTGTGGAGGGATGGCTAATTGACTTATTTGGGAAGGAGGCCTTATCACCTTACTTTACTGTTGAGAGGGCGCACCGCACTCTGGGTCACCCGCTTCCTCCTGGGGCCACCCCACAACCCATTTTGGCATGTCTTCTACATTATAGAGACAGAGAATCGGTTCTGCAGTGTGCAAGGGAGCAGGCCAATATACAACACAATGGTGCCAGAATATTCTTTTATCCAGACTTCTCTGCTGAAGTACAGAGACGTCATGCCAAGTTTGCTGATGTGAAAAGGCGACTGCGTTCCCTGCAACTTCTTTATACGATGCTCTACCCTACCAAGCTTTGTGTCACTGCTAATGGGCAATCACAGTTCTTTAATTCAGCTAAGGATGCGGTTGCATGGCTGGATCATAATATAAACAGGCCCTGCATTGCCGTACGAACAATGAGGAAGGTGATTGACACTGGAAAGATCTTTTCAAACTGGTTTGCCTTGTTACCCATCCACGTTGAGCTTCAACAGGTTCTACATGTTTCACTTGTTCATCTAAGTTACCATTCTGCTGGGAGACTTGTTTAGCAATATTTCCAGGCATTGGGCTGATGTGGGTCTGCCATGGTTACCATTTACACCAACATCACATTTAAGCTGATTGCCCAAGTGTGAGATCTAAGACAATGAACAGTCCGGCATCTTTGGTTGTTTTTGTTTATTTTATGTGGGGATGGGAGAAGAGAATGAGTGGGATACTCCTCTGGCTCAACTACATACAAATTGGGACACTTGAAGAAAAATGCCTTTAAGAGCTGGCTTCACGCCGGCTAAATGCCGACCAACGCTTGCTGGCGCTTGTAAATACTGACTTGCTGTCACTGAACTGAAGACTGACTTCTGACACTCTAGTTAGCTCAAATGTCCTTTACACTGCTTCCTCCAGTCCTTTCTGACTGAGGTAGCCACTTGTAGACACTGCTGCAACTCTCAACACTGTACACTTCAGGGCCCAACCACTGGCACCCCCTTTACTCTTCAAGGTTAACACTGGCACCCCCTTTACTCTATTCCTGCACCGGCTAGCTAGTTAGCTCCTAGATCCCTCTGACCCTCAGACCCCCAGGGGCAGTTTGCAGTACTCACGACTCAGAATGCCTTCCTGAAACTCGTCCCCCAATAAGCTCCACTGGTCCTCAACACACTGGATCCTCTCCTGCAGCTCAGCTCAGCCCTGTGTCCCCTCAGGCAAACCGCCTGGGACACCCAATTCCTTTTGACAGAAGGAGAGACAGCTTTACCTCTCTCCTGGGACTCTGCTTCCCACCAAAGATGCTGTGTCATGTGCTCCCCTCAAACTTATACCCCCTCCCAGAATGCTGTGCGGCATAATCTGCCCTCCTTGGATAGATACAAGCCTGGGTGTGCCATTGGCCGGGTTTCCTCCACTGTTCAATGAGAGCCCTCATTGGGACACAGTGGGGAGACTCCCCAGTCTCAACAGCCACACCTGGGAACCATGACAACCTAGCTGAACAAATCATGGCCCTGCTGATAAGCAGACAAGGCCCACTATATTTTACCTAGCACCTACATTGGAGGGTGCTACACTTGATATGGTTCACTGAACTGCGAGCTACAACATGATTTACCTATTGGTGCTTTATCGTGCCGGAATGAGAGAGTGAGGTTCGAGGTACCTCCATATGCTGAACTTTGTATTGATACGGCTGGTCCTGTTGATAACTGTTAGTTTTGTTCAAAACTGTTGGCATCTTTGCCTGTTACATGGAGGATCTTGCCCTGCCTGCGGACATTCCTACAATTACTGACTTACTGACGAAGGCACCGTTGTGCTGAGTTGCTTACAATCACTGACTGCAGCCCTTTTCAACCAAGAGAGAAGATGTTGGGATATTCCTACAAGTATGCCATACCACTGGCTTTAAGGCAATATTGGATTCTATGTTTTACTTTTCACGACATATACAGGTCTCAGGACCGTAGGCCATTCATGGCGGTCTTTGCTTACTTATAACTGTTTACAATGGCTGAGGTTCCGGTAGTATGTAGTATCGTGGAATATTAGAGGTTTGAGCTCCCCTCTTAAACGTATGATGGTATTTACGTGTTTAAAAAAATTCCAACCTGCCATTTTATGCTTTCAGGAGATTCACTTAACTGCAGAGGCTAAAACTTGCCTAAAATACTCGTGGGTGGGAAGAGAATACCACTCTACTCACACCTGTTTTTCCAGGGGGGTGAGCATTTTGGTTCATGGATCAATTGACTTTCAGGAGTATGATGTTCATATAGATTCTGAGGGAAGGTTTGTCTTTCTACACTGTCATATTGGGTCACTACACTGTATTCTGGCTTGTGTATACATGCCTCCTCCATTTACGGTGCTGGTGCTCCGACTCCTGCTGTCTTATTTGGAGGGGAAGCTGGACTTGCCACTGATGATTGTGGGAGACTTCAACTGTTGGCTGAGCCCCTCTATGGACAGACACCAGATTTTTCGGTCCTCTGTTACATCAAGGGGGTCTCCATTGCTTAGATTACTAAATGAGGTGGGATGGGTGGATTTTTGGAGACACAGGTACCCCAATGACAGGCAATTCTCCTGTTTTTCTAAGATGCATGGTACTCTGTCACGAATTGATATGGCAATTGGTAACTCGGCCATGCTCCCATCCGTCACGGGATGTATAAATCGCATAGTATGTTGGATCATTCACATATTGTGATATATCTGACTGTGCCCCCCCCCCCCTCAAACTTATCCAGGGTGCCCTGGAAATGTAATGCCTTTTGGCTCAAATTATTTTTATTGCATGAGGAGATGGAGCAGAGCATGTGGGAGTTTTCTGATAGCCAGGATCCGGCAGAGGATGCATTAGTTCAGTGGGATGCGTTTAGGGCATATTTGAGAGGACTCCTGATTGCAGAGATTACAAAGATTAAAAGACATTCTTCCAGTTTGAGGGAGGACTTGGAAGCAAGGGTCCACGAATTGGAGGTGTGGTATGTGGGGGATCCTACTGACCAGGCCAGAGAGGAATGGCAGTTAGCTCAGGCTGCTTTTGAGAGGCTGATGTCCTCCTCAGTGGAAAAAAAAGTAATTTTTCTCCCGACTGGCATTTTTTGAGGAAGGGGAAAGCACGGGTGGACTTTCATCTAGGATTGCCAAGTCCCAGATGCGTTCCCCTGCCATAAAAACTCTGGAGGGGGCATTGGTACTCTCCCTTGATCTAATCCTGCAGGTTTTTTTTTTGTAGCACTTTTTTATGAGAAACCTTATCTCTTCACGACTCAGTATACTCTGGAAGATCTAGATAGCTACTTGAACGGTATAAATTTCCCACAACTTATGGAGGACCAGAGGGAGGCCCTTGATTCACCACTCACTATAGAGGAGTTGTACACCGCCGTTAGTTCTTTCCCTAACTGTAAGGCCCCCGGGGGAGGATGGAATACCTATTAAGATCTGCAAGCAGTATGCTGACATACTTCTTCCACAACTTTTAAGGGTGTTCAATGCTGCAGACTTTACCGTTAACTATGTCCAAGGCCAATATTGTTTTAATTCTAAAACCCGGCAAGGAACCTACGGCTCTTATAGGCCCATTTCCTTGCTGCAGTGGGACAGCAAACTTTTAGCCAAGGTATTAGCTCTTAGACTTATTAATGCAATTATGTCTATAGTTCACCCAGACCAGGCTGGATTTATGCTAAATAAGTCCACAGCGGTTAACCTTGAGAGACTTTTTCTTAATATGCAATCCCTAGCAGATAATATGGGACAGAGAGCTCCGCTTACACTTGATGCTATGAAGGCCTTGGATAGCATCGAGTGGAGGTATCTCTGGGGGGGTACTCCAGCGGTTTGAGTTTTGCGACAATTACATTTCATGGGTATGTTTGTTATCCTATCAACCTTGGGCAGCTATTCAAGCATCCGGTGGAATATCTCACACTTTTTCCTTGGGCAGGGGCACAAGGGTGTCCTCTGTTGCCCCTGCTCTTTGCCTTGGCCATAGAACCTATGACAAAAAAATGAGAGAAAATCCAAATATAGTGGGCTTCCACTACGGAGATAGACATGAAAAAGTAATGCTATATCCGGACCATACATTAATTCTGCTTGGAGATGTGGGTGTTTTTCTCAAAGAGACTATGTCCACCATAGCGGAATTTGGGGACTAAAATCTGCATTAATGCTCATTGATTCAGGGGACAGTTCAGAAATAGAGGTCCAAGACTTCATACCATTAACAACCTATTACTCAGGTCTTAGGATAAACTGGACAAAATCTGCATTAATGCTCATTGATCCAGGGGACGGTTCAGAAATAGAGGTCCAAGACTCCATACCATTAACAACCTCCTTTAAATTTTTGGGAATTCAGGTGACGCCTAGTATTAGAGACTATGGAAGGACCAATATTTGTCCAATGCTGCAAAGGTTTAGGGACCATATTAAAATGTGGAGGTCTTTACAGTTGTCAGTAGCTGGCTGGGTAAATTTAATCAAGATGATACTTATGCCTCAGTTGTTGTATGCCCTACACAATTCACCGATAGTGATTCCACTCAAAACTGTTTGCAACGTAAACTCTGTATTTTCCGTAGCCTAATTTAGAAATATCCCCCTCACAGAATTAAACTGGAATATATGCAGCGTCCCAAGGATGAGGGAGGACTGTCATTGCCAAACCCATGGCTCTATTATATGGGGGACCAGTTGCAGCACCTGATAGACATGTGGAGGAAGCTGGCGGAAAAAGCTACTTCTGATAGTAGCTCGGCTGAAGAACTCATTTTGTACACTGTGCGGGGTCCATCTGTCCCAGTGGCACTAGAGGCCCAGGCCTTTGGTAAGCCACATAAAGCATTTCCGACATATAATTTAATCCAAAAGGTATGGAATAAAGCTAGATACCTTCAAGGAGTGACAGGATATATGGAGTGTTCTATATGAGACACATTTTTCAAAATGGTAGCCTGTTGTCTTTTGAGGAGATGCAGGAGTGATTCACTTTGCCATCCTCTTTTCGTTTTTATTACCTTCAACTAAGACATGCTATCTTAGCTCAAGCTGGGTCTTCTGAGTGGTCCTTGTCTCCGACACCACTGTTTAGGTGGCTAATACTTCTAAGGGGATTATATCTCAAATTATATCTCAATGTTATAATGTGTTGCTTCAAATATTTCTGAAAAAACACCCTCTTAATGTACTGGCTAAATGGGAGGGGGATGTGTGACCGATTCGGAGGAAGCTTGGGACGAGGCCCTCTGGGCGGTGCCGGTCTGCTCTTTCAATGTATCACAAAGACTAACACAACTGTACATACTACTGAGGGTGTATTATACTCCCCACAGATTACATGCTATGGGATGGGCATCCACCCCAATATGCACCAGGTGTAAGCGGGATCATGGAAATCTGATTCATCTGCTGTGGAGATGCTCCACGTTACACCCTTATTGAAGGGAGGTGCTGGGCACTCTTAACGGGATATTTCAGACCTCTATTCCTCTGGATCCAAAACCATGCTTGCTCAACTTATTGGATGATTATGATTTAGAGGGGGGGCCAAAGAGGCAATGACGTGATCCTTATTTTTAGCACACAAATTGATTATGATGCACTGGAAATCAGAGAATCCTCCTGCGGTAGGGTAGTGGATCAACAATGTAGGCAATACGCTCCAAATGGAAAAAATAATTTATCAACATAGGGGAAACGCACACAAGTGTGAGAGATTATGGGGACCATGGCTCGACACACCTGGGCTAGCCCTGGTGGATTTGGTCATGGATAGACTACTAGGTGGAAACGCTGGATGAACATGATAAATACAAGCTACTGAATGAGGTGGAGGATTTGATGTTGGAGATATTTGTTATTCCGGGAGGGGGAGAGTGTCACATCTGTTCTATATGTGTCTGGAAAGTGTGTATGGCACTGAGATGTTTTCTTTTTCTTCTAATTTATGTAATGCAATGTTACTGCTCCTGTGACAAACTGTATTGACTTGGGTTGTATGTATTTATATGCCTTCTTTTTTCAAATGAAGTTTTGTTCTTTGGATTTAAAAAAAAGAAATAGTTAGCAGCTCAAATGGCTCAGCCATTGTAACCGTGAAAGGAGTGGTTTACTCAGCCTGTCCTTTATAAGGAGCACAAATTTTAAACTCCTGGCAAGCTTGTCATACCTATGTTGATAGTAAAAGTACCTATGGGCATATGCCTCAGCATCGTAGCACAAAAATGTCTACTGGTACAATGCAGTATCTCATAGACTCCTAAAGCAGTTGACTGGGGAATCACTGACTGATAAATATACTGCTGTTCAGTGGTAATATGGGCCCATCCATATAAAACTCAATTGACTATCTGAATGAGAACCTTCCCACGATGCACTACAGACAATGTCCCCTTTACCTTTAGATCACGCTGGGGCTTGAACATGACAGTTGTTCCTTGTAATGATTTTCTAGCCCCCAAAGTGAGTGGAAAAACCGTCTCCTGTTGTGATGGTGTAGCACTACCCCCACAGGGGTTACTGAGTGTGTTCAGATCCTCCTCACTTCCTGGACCCTGAGTCCCCTCTGACCTGACTGACACTATGGGTTCTGACATAGTGAGTAAATAGTCAAAAACAAAGGTTCAATAATGAAAGATCAGTTTTACTATCTTATAGCAGGAAAATGAACAATTGTGAGTTCAACACAAACAGAAATTATAGCTAAAGATAACCAAACTAAGGCTCTGAGTTCCAAAACCCCAATGTCAAAAAGGGAACTCAAGACTCAAAGTCCCAAATAACCAATGTAAATATGTTACTGCTTTGAATGAGGAATGATATGCTAGTTACTACTTCAATAGATCTTTCCTCCTTTAAAGATGTGAGAGTGACCAAACAGGTATAAACAAATATCCTCAGGTTATTAAAGAATAATGGATTCAGTATTAATTAGGCTCTAACACTATATTGCAATACAATCTAATAGAGTGCACTCTGTCACCTATAGGGGGCCCCCTTCTCTATGGATTATGTGAGTCTCCTCCTGGGCAAGGCCTTGCTTATCTTCGCCGGCAGTGAAGCTCTTTAATCATTCCAAGAATGATATTTGTAATCCAGTATGAGAAAGGGAAATTTTTGTAATCCAACAGGGAAAAGGAAATATTACTATCCAGGCCCTGTCTAGGATGTATACAGTCTAAGGGCTGGCATGTGTTTAGTTGAGGCCTTCTGGTTCGCCACACACTATTACAAACTGCAGTGTACTATGGTAACTGTTCTATAGTAGAAAGTTCCCTCAGTATTTGTACTGCATCACAGGCCTGTCCTGGTACTGTATTTGTAAACTACAGTGTTTGCTGTAATCAGATGTCTCTCACCCGATTCGTTGGTGTCCTTGTTCAACAGTCCTCCACACCAGGCCAGTTACCCCCGATAACACCCGCCGCCTTTCTCTGTTGTTTCTGCGCTCAGTCCGTTACCTTTCTCAATGACACACGCCACCTCTCCCAGGTGTCTTCCACTAGGCCCGCAGCCTCTCCTTCTCTGCACTTAGCAGCAGCTCTTCCTTCCATCCACACAGCACGCTGTCCTTGAGGTAAGAGAGTGAACCTTTAGTCCTGCCTCTAATTTATAAGCTCTCCCATCAGTCCCCGCTGAACCCACAGCTCCCTGGGAGTATAGTTCAATCTAATCCGTTGTCCACAGTCTTCACCCGCTTTGGGACTACATTTCCCACAATCCAAAACATCATCCTCTTAACAGAGACCCAGATATTAAAGAGATAGTACATCAGCCTTAATCCTGCCGGAATTAATTTTGTCACCTGGCTACAATAGTATGTTCAGACCATAGTAAGGTGGCAACAACACCATCCCCACCTTCTCTGTCTGAAAAATATTCTGCATCTGTCAGGACTGAGAAGTGTTGACCAGACCAGAAGGGTCTGTTCTCTCCCATCCTTCAGGTGTGTTGATGGGCATATTTTAGCTTCTTGTAGTAGTTATTTTAAATCCATCTCCTGCAGGACATTCATGCTCAGGACGACCGGGACTTCTGCTGAGGCTTAGCCACAGGTTAGTAGCAGGACATCTAGGTAACACTTTCTACAGGAATGGAGGATTGATTGTTGGCTGCCTTTAATGTGCTGTTGTTGGTAGAAAGTATAGTTTATGGTAGTTACTGCAGATTCAGTGTCTACCAAGCAGCTTTCCCTATGTTTAAGCCCTGTGGGTGGTGTGAAATGCGTCAGTTAGTGGCCTGGGAGAAATTGGGCTGAAGCTGCTTTCACTTTCTCAATGCTGGCACCCAGCTCTCTGAACGCCAGAACCAAGCATTGATATGATTCACTGGAGCATTACAGGAAGACTGTTTAGAATTTTTTTGATTTATGATCACAGTGAAGTCACAAAGTTGCAGTTTTTTGCATCTGTGTGCAGAGGAAATGTCCTACACAGATCCTCAGCTTGTCTGGAGGTAGATAGTATTCCATCACCATAGTGTGATACGACAAAGCCCACAAAAATACATCTCTGTTGAAGGTCCAATACACAAGATATTATCCAATGATATTTCATGCAATCTAGTCCAGAGATATCACAGGCTGCCCATTCTAAAAAGGAACAAAGCATTTTGAAAAATGAGCAAGAAATTGCACAGCCTATGGGCAAACACCAATCAACAACAATTTGTCTATGCCATTATCAATCCAACAAGTAATAACAATGGGGATGTACAGGCAGCATACAAAATGCCATTTCAGTGTCAGTTTTTGCCAGCAGTGAACCCTCACAATGCCTACAAACCCATGCCTCTGTCTCATCAAATGAAGGAGAGTGTATATAACGCTGGATTATTGGCATCATTCACAAAACCCTCTCTAGGATACGACAAATGATGGATGAGCCAGTATGTATTTATTAACCACACCCAAGGAAGAAATAACCTGATTGTGCAACAGCAGGAAACCAAATGTGCCAGCCATCTGTCCGAGAGACACCTTATGTAGTTTCTATGAAACCACCCTGGGATGCATGTGAGCCAATTTAAAATGTCATTCATAGGAGGAATGACCCACAGCTGGCAAGTAGGGATGGGCTCTGTGTTCGAGTCGAGCAATCATTGCAATCCGTTAGAGGACAGAGGAGCGCACATCAAGGATAGCAGAGTGTCAGTGTGGAGAGTGGAGTGGAGAGCGTGCAGCAGGGAGCTGCAGCGTGCAGGGGAGACGCTGAGGGATCGTGGGGTGAAGCTGACAGGGAGGTGAGACTGTGACCAGGTCCATGACAGGCTGCGGAAGTAGCAGCGGCAGGGAGCAGAGGACAGTCACTGACAGGAGGAGAGGAAGCAGCTCGAGAGAGACAGCAGGGACTGTGAGTGGACGGCGGATAGGGGAGTCAGCAGGTGCTGGGCTGATCAGGAGAGGGCAGGCGGGGATCACAAAGGGAACTGTCAGGATCTGTTCTGATCAGATCAGGAGAGGCGACAGGGAGGGATCCAGGGGATGACAGGCACAGACTGAAAGAAGAAAGGCCGACAGGGGGAAGCTGCAGAAACTGACAACAGACCAGGGGTGGCCAAGCAATTGGACTGGGAATACCTTAATACCTGGGAGTACTTGGTGACTGGGAGTACTTTGCAAATGGGAGTACCCTGTGACTGGGAGTACCTGTAACTGGGAGTACCTTAGTAGTTGGGAGTACCTGGTGACTAGGAGTACATTGTGACTGGGAGTACCTTGTGACTGGGAGTACCTTGGGACCTGGGAGTGCCTTGTAACTGGAAGTAACATGTGACTGGGAGTACCCTGTGGCTGGGAGTACCTTAGTACCTGGGAGTACATTGTGACTGGGAGTACCCTGTGACTGGGAATACCTTACTATTTGGGAGTAACTGGTGACTGGGGGTACCTGGTGACTGGGAGAACCTTGTGACTGGGAGTACCTTAACGACTGGGAGTACCTTATGGCACTTTTCCACTGTGACTTTAGTACAGGTAACCAGAAATTATTTTTCTTCAAGTGTGGCTGGTGTGGTGGGTCAACTGGTGCTCCCCTCACTGGCAGGACCGCACTTACCAGAGAAAATCACCCCTACAGGGGTAACAAGCCTGTAATTTGTAATATGACTCCTATGATCCTCAGATCCTATCCTTTGGTTTGTCTGGGCAGTCTGGCCAATATGGATCCTATCCATATTAGGAGGTAGGCTGCAGCCAGCACTTAGTTTTTCCCCTATCCTAAGCGCGGATCATTCTCCATTCTTCCAACTGTACTAAATGCTTTCTTCTCCTCAGTTTTTACACAGGAAAAGGAGGGTTATATTGACCATGACTGTATGGTTAGCAGCACATCACAGGACTTGCCGCTGTGGCTAACAGATGGTGAAATCAAGGAAAGGCTCGATAACATTAACACAAATAAATCACCAGGACCAGATGGCTTGCACCCGAGAGTACTCAAGGAACTCAGTAGGGTTATATCTAGATCGTTGTTCCTAATCTATACAGACAGTATATTGACAGGAACTGTACCAGGTGACTGGAGGAAAGTCAATGTGATACCAATATTCAAAAAAGGGTGGAGGTATATTCCGGGAAACTATAGGCCGGTCAGCCTCACATCAATAGTATGTAAATTATTGGAAGGGATGATAAGGGACTATATCCAAGAATTTGCTAAGGACAACAGTATCATCAGCAGTAATCAGCATGGGTTTACAAAAGGAAGTTTTTTCCAAACCAATCTGTTAACATTTTACGAGGAGGTGAGCTGTGAGCTAGATAGGGGGAGACCTGTGGATGTGGTGTATTTGGATTTTGCTAAGGCATTCGATACTGTTCCCCACAAACTAAGGTCTGCAGGCATGGACCACAAGGTTTGTCCTTGGATAGAAAACTGGTTACAGGTGCGTGTCCAAAGGGTTGTGATAAATAAAGTGTACTCAGACTGGTCTGGAGTGGTACGTGGGGGTCCCCCAAGGCTCAGTCCTGGGACCAATTTTGTTCAATTTATTCATCAATAACATAGAGGACTGAATCATTAGCTCAATCTCAGTTTTTGCAGATGACACAAAAATAGGCAGGGCAATAACTTCTCATCAAGATATAGAAATATTACAGAATGACCTGAACAAAATAACAGAGTGGGCAACTACATGGCATATGTGGTTTAATGTGGAGAAATGTAAGGTATTGCACTTGGGGGCTAAAAACATAAATGCAAAATATGCTCTAGGGGGGAACCTCTGGGGGAATCAAGAATGGAGAAAGATCTGAGGATCCTAGTGGAAGATAGACTAAGCAATAGCATGCAACGTCACACTGCAGACTATTAGCATGCATAAGGAAGGGGATATATTCCAGAGGTAAAGCTATAATTCTGCCACTTTATAAAACCCTGGTCCGGCCACATCTTTCCATAGTATTCTGTCCAGTTCTGGTCACTGATCCTTAGAAGGGATGTGCTGGAACTGGAGGGAGTCCAAAGAAGGGCAACTAAACTAATTAGGGGATTGAAGGGCCTTAATTATGAGAAGCATTTGCAAGAGCTTAATTTATTCTCCCTGGAGAAGAGACTCCTGAGAGAGGACATGATAGCGATTTACAAATACCTCAGTGGTGATCTCAGCAAAACTATTTAGTCTCAAGCAGTGTAAGAGGACACGTGGCCACACAATGAGATTACAGGAGAGGCAGTTTACCCTTAAGCTGCGTAAGGGGTATTTCACTGTAAGGGCAGTGAGATTGTGGAACTCTCTTCCACAATTGGTGGAAGTATACCTACTTTTAAAAAACTCTTGGGCGTGCATCTCAAAGATCACAACATTCAGGGTTATGGGAAATTAATACATTACTGACACACACACACCTGCACAGGTTGAACTGTATGGACTGTTGTCTTTATTCAACCTCAACTATTATATAACTATGTAACTATCAGCTGTTCATGTGTTCACAGAACACACAAACAAACGGGGCACTCGGCGGGAAGTTCGCCCGCCAATGAGCGCCCCATATTGCACTGCGCTGTTGCAGTGCATTGATTGCTGATAATTGGCCAAAGCATGCACCTGACCTGTATGCTTTGGCCAATCACAGGACAATGTCCTGTCAGAGCCATGATCAGCTAAAGGCAGGGTGCCTTTGGCCAATCGTGGCTCAGGGGCTAAGTCCACGCCCCCACACTATATAAGGCTGCTGCTTACACGGCAGCCGTGTATAGTGTGTGACAATAGAGATTAGGCAAGTAGTTAGTGGATAGTGAGTTCAGTCAGTTTAGTGTGGTCAGTGTAGTGTACAGGCATACTTCACTTTTAAAATATATGGATATGTTGTAGTGCTGGGTTCCCTCTCAGTGCTCCCCAAGTTTTGTGTCCCTGTTACTTATAGTTTGGAATCAGTGCCATGCCAAGCTGGCCAAGATTTCCTATAGACGCCAATGTTAAAGACAGGGAGCAGGGGCATGTCAAGTTGACCAAGATGCCAATGAGCACTGAAAGCTGAAAATTGGTCTGGGCAGGAAAGGGGTGAAAGTGCCCTGTATTTAAGTGGTTAAGGAGAACCCTATGAAAGAATTAAAAAAAAAAACGGCATGGGTTCCCCCCTAAAATCTATACCAGGCTCTTTGGGTCTGGTATAGATTTTAAGGGGAACTTCATGCCAAAATTGAAAAAAAAGAACGGTGTGGGTTCCCCCCTCAAAATCCATACCAGACCCTTATCTGAGCATGCAGTCTGGCAGGAGCCTGGAAAGAGCCCCCCCCCCCCATCCTGAACCATACAAGGCTGCTTGCCCTCAACATGGGGAGGGTGCTTTCGGGTGCCCCCCAAAGCACCTTGTCCCCATGTTGATGGGGACAAGGGCCTCTTCCCGACAACCCTGGGCTGTGGTTGTCGAGGTCTGCAGGTGGGGGGCTTATCGGAATCTGGAAGCCCCCTTTAACAAAGGGGGCACCAGATCCCGGCCCCCTTTGGTGAAAGGGTATCCATTCACCAAAAAAAGTGTAAAAAAGTAAAAACCCCAGAACACAGTTTTTGACAAGTCCTTTATTAAAAAGAAAAAAATAGTGTCCCTCGATGTAAATCCATCGTCAATCACGACGCCCGTCGGACCTGAAAAAAATAAAAAAATTAAAAAATGCTTCCGCTTCTTAACTTAAAATTTGAAATTTTTGCAAGTTGGATCAGGCAGACATGATTGACAGCCCTCTAAAATTGATGTTTTCATTTACCCTTTATAAGTGTATGTGTAACACTGAACTTTCATCCTGGCCATGATCCCTCATCTATAAATATGGTTACTTTCAGTATTTTTAGGGTGACGGAATGCAATATTTCTCAGGCCACTGACATGTGATCATCTGACTGACAGATGCAGGTAAATGATTACAGAAGATAATCTATTATCTCAAGCGTGACTCCATTTATTATCCTGGTGTTTTCCGGTAATGTTATATAACCAGCAGCAGAAGGGTATTTGTCTGAGAGGTTATTTTATAAATGGTTTTCCTGTGCTAGATCTGTATGAATCAAGTCACATTTTAAATGATGGGTCGTTATATGCTAGTTTAAGATGCCTCTTTAAAATCATGAATCCATTTCCTAAATGGATTGATTGATGCTGTATAGAAGGTCACGTGGCACTTTTTACAAAGTGTTTGTTTTAGGAACGTTTATTCGATCATTAGTGGGGTCATATGACGTTCGTTTTCAACCGCAGCGATGGGAAAATACAAAAAAACAGAATGGAAAATTTTTCTTGAACTAACAAATTTCTAACAGCAATAGTGGTCTTCATTTAGTAAAGTCCATTCAAGACCAAAAAAGGTTATATTACTTTTGAATGACATTTGTCAAGCTGTCAAATGTACTAAGAATTTTCGTATGGATTTTTGTACAAATGTTATTTGAAATTCGTTCATTCAAAAATCTACTAGTGTTTGGCCAGTTTAAGGTTCCATTCACAATTGTGCGACTTGTTATGCAACTTTGTAAATCAAGGCTAAGCCCCTTTCATACTTCTGTGGCTTTCCTGCGACTTGGGACTGCAAAGTTGCACGACAAGACGTACCCCATGATTTCCAATGAGTACTCTTCATATCCGTGCGACATCCCTGCACTACTTTTGATCCGACTTTCAAGACCTCAAGATTACCCAGGTGTTGCTTCAAGTCCAGTCAAAATTGCTGCAAAAAATTGCGCAAAATCGCGTGACTTTTAGGTTGCACAAGTGTGAAAGGGTGCATAAAAGAAAAGAAAAGGAGGCGCAAACACCTAGTGTGTTACCCGTGGTTACTGTATAACATTTTTTAATAAAATGCCAAATGCATACTCACAGACATGAAGAAATAAAATCGTGTTACAAATTCCCGTCACACATGTCCTGGAACATGTCCTTGAAGATACAACCGCTAACGCGTTTCGGGAGTCAAGCTTCCTTCTTCAGAGCTGCTCTTTTTTTTTGCACCCGTTTTGGAGTTCCCTGCCTGAGGAGAGCAGCAGGCCAGTCTTCCCCTTTAGAGTGAGCGCTTGGCTGAATTGTTTGTTTGAAGTGTGAAAGGGGCCTTACATGACAAGTCGTTTCCCATGTTTTTTAATGATAACCATTCATATATATGCGCAACTTAAGGTTGCAGCGACTTTAAGGTAGTTCATGTACTACTTTGGTTCGATTTTCATGCAACTTGAATGCCATAGACTTCTAATGTTAACCCTCAGAAGGTGCATAAAAGTCATACCTGAATGTTATACAATGCAACTTGTGTGCAACAGTTGTCCTTTATCACTGGTCAAAGCCAAAGTCAGATCTACGTTGCACCCATCCAAAGTTGCGTCAAAGTTGCATCAAAGTTGCACCAAAGTTTCATTCCAAAGTCGGCGCAACTTTGAAGTCGTACAAGTGTGGAGTCAAAAGGGTCCTTTCACACTGGCTTTCTGCCCAGGGGACTCTGTTTTGCTCAGCGTGGATTGATCTGCCAATACCTGCTGAGCAGGCGGATGACAGGTCTGTCTCCGCTTACTTTGCAGAGACAGACCTGTCAGAGCCCCGTTCTCCTCAATGGAAGATTGGAAGAAAACGGACTTCCATTTTCATCCGATCCGATCCTCCAGACGGAGGGAAACTTAGGGTTTCCATCGATCTGGATTTCACGGACAGGATCGGATCGGATAGCAGTGGGTATCAGTGGACATCTCACTGCTGAAATCCAGTGGCGGCCCATGCATAGGGGGCGCCGCCCCCCTTAAAAAAAGAAAAAAAAAAAATTACAAAAAAGAACAATAAAGTTAGGAAAAAAAAAAAATCGGTTCGTCGGCCACCGTCCTATGTGGGGGCTAAAGGGGGGGTGGGGTTTACAACCCAGAAAGGCGCCGATTGACTGCCTTCTGGGGGCGTAACCTGGGCGCAGGAAAGAGCGCTTGGCCACCCCCACCTTCGTGATGTCCTGGCTGTGATTGGTCCAGTCTCCAGCCTGGACCAATCATCATCCAGGACATCCGATCGCGACGTCACAATGGGGGCGTTGCCGGTGCGTGCGTCAGTCATTCACCATCACCGCTGCTCGGAGGATGAGGGAGAAGCTGCCCGCTCACCTTCCCGCCGCCGCCGCAGAGGACGAACTGGATCGAGAAGGGGAGAACCCGCCGCCGCCAGGTAAGTGCATTCAATTGAAGGGAGTACGCACGCTGGTCTCTGCATTGATTGGGGGACAATGCTGTGGGCACTCTGCAATCATTGGGGTATGATGCTGTGGCACTCTGCAATCATTGGGGTACGATGCTGTGGCACTCTGCAATCATTGGGGTACAATTCTGTGGCACTCTGCAATCATTGAGGTACAATGCTGTGGCACTCTGCAATCATTGGGGTACAATTCTGTGGCACTCTGCAATCATTGGGGTACGATGCTGTGGCACTCTGCAATCATTGGGGTACAATTCTGTGGCACTCTGCAATCATTGGGGTACAATGCTGTGGCACTCTGCAATCATTGGGGTACAATTCTGTGGCACTCTGCAATCATTGGGGTACAATGCTGTGGCACTCTGCAATCATTGGGGTACAACGCTGTGGCACTCTGCAATCATTGGGGTACAATTCTGTGGCACTCTGCAATCATTGGGGTACAATGCTGTGGGCACTCTGCAATCATTGGGGTACAATTCTGTGGCACTCTGCAATCATTGGGGTACAATGCTGTGGCACTCTGCAATCATTGGGGTACAATGCTGTGGGCACTCTGCAATCATTGGGGTACAATTCTGTGGCACTCTGCAATCATTGGGGTACAATGCTGTGGCACTCTGCAATCATTGGGTACAATGCTGTGGGCACTCTGCAATCATTGGGGTACAATTCTGTGGGACTCTGCAATCATTGGGGTACAATGCTGTGGCACTCTGCAATCATTGGGGTACAATGCTGTGGGCACTCTGCAATCATTGGGGTACAATTCTGTGGCACTCTGAAATCATTGGGGTACAATGCTGTGGCACTCTTCAATCATTGGGGTACAATTCTGTGGCACTCTGCAATCATTGGGGTACAATGCTGTGGGCACTCTGCAATCATTGGGGTACAATGCTGTGGCACTCTGCAATTATTGAGGTACAATTCTGTGGCACTCTGCAATCATTGGGGTACAATGCTGTGGCACTCTGCAATCATTGGGGTACAATTCTGTGGCACTCTGCAATCATTGGGGTACAATGCTGTGGGCACTCTGCAATCATTGGGGTACTCTGCATTGAAAGGGGCTCGCACGCTGAACTCTGAATTGAAGGGGGCACAGCACAGTTGCATTGAAGGGGGCACGCACGCTGAACTCTGCATTGTGGGGGCACAGCACAGTGTTCATTGCATTGAAGGGGGCACCGCACAGTGTTTATTGCATTGAAGGGGGCACAGCACAGTGTTTATTGCATTGAAGGGGTCACAGCACAGTGTTTATTGCATTGAAGGGGTCACAGCACATTGTTCATTGCATTGAAGGGGTCACAGCACAGTGTTTATTGCATTGAAGGGGTCACAGCACAGTGTTTATTGCATTGAAGGGGTCACAGCACAGTGTTTATTGCATTGAAGGGATCACAGCACAGTGTTCATTGCATTGAAGGGGGCACAGCACAGTGTTCATTGCATTGAAGGGGGCACGCACGCTGATCTCTGCATTAAAGGGGGCACACACGCTGGTCTCTGCATTGAAAGGGGGCATGTACGCTGATCTCTGCATTGAAAGGGGGCATGTACGCTGGTCTCTGCATTGAATGGGGGCATATACCATCTCCTGTACCATGACCTGTGCCATGCCTATACCATATCTGTGCCATGCCTATACCATATCTGTACCATGCCTATACCATATCTGTGCCATGCCTATACCATCTCCTGTACCATCACCTATGCCATGCCTATACCATCACCTGTGCCATGCCTGTACTATGACTTCAAAGTCACGCAATTTTTTACTGCGTTTTTTGGCGCGAAGCAATACCTATTACATTTTTGTTTTTGCGCCCCCCCCCCCAAAAATTTTGAGCACCAGCCGCCACTGCTGAAATCCATTGCTCCATAGGGGTGCATGGAGCATCTGATTAGGTCCGCCTGAAAAACTGACAGACGGACCTGATTGTAAAGCCCGTGTGAAAGGGGCCTAACTGTGGCTAAAGAAGTCTTACCCAAAACACTGATAGAATCATTTATAGACATTACTGTAATGTATTTTTTTTACAGGCTTGGGAGATCCACAGTAATCCTCTACCATTTCATGTACGGGTGGATTTGTAGAAGATGTGTTCCCTTTTCTCCATAGAAAAACAAATTTAGAAATATTATTAGAATATTAGAACTAATGAGTAGAGTGGTCGCCTGCCATTGGGCAAGAGCCCGGGGACGGACAGGTTCACGAATCAGTATTATAAGGCCCTGTTCCCTGCCCTGGGATCTCAGATGTGTATGTACTTCAATGCGATTTCCCGAGAGAACCCCCTTCCTTCAGAGGCGTTGCTGGCCCATATCGTGGTGTTACCTAAACTGGGTAGAGACCCCCTTTATTGTGCTAATTACAGGCCCATCTCTCTCCTCAACACCGACACCAAGATTTTGGCCAAGATACTGGCGTTGCACCTACAAGACCATGTGGCTGCTTTGATCTATCCTGACTAGGCTGGCTTTATGCCCCTTAGGGAGGCCCGCGACAATACCATTCGGGCCCTGCATTATCTACACGGCCCGGACGAGAGCTCAAGTCTGGTCCTGTCATTAGAGAAGGCCTTTGACAGGGTGGATTGGCTGTACCTGTCGGAGGTTCTTCGGTCTCTGGGTCTCGGGACCCGCATACTGGGCTGGATCCTGGCGTTATACTGTGGTCCGGGTGCCAGGGTCAGGGTGAATGGCTTACTCTCGGATCCCTTCCCTATCTTTAACGGTACCCGACAGGGGTGCCCTCAGTCGCCCCTTCTTTTCGCCCTGGCCCTGGAACCCTTCTTGCGGAGGGTGAGGGATGCGCCTGATATTGCCGGAATCATGGTGGGTTCCGTTAAACACAAATTGTCCGCCTATGCTGATGACCTGTTGTTTTATGTGTCCCGACCCCAGCTCTCTCTCCCTGTGCTTGTACGTAAATTGGACTTGTTTGGAGGGCTCCCTAATTTCAAGATCAATTACGATAAATCTGAGCTATTGTCAAAGAAAACTCTAGTATTATAGAAGTGATGTATTGCATATCCCAGGGCTAGGGTCCAACTATAGAAGAATATATGCCTTTAAATAATTAGGTCTCTACCAAAAATCTGAGCTATTGCCCATTCGTATCCCCCCCGGGCATGGCGGAGATGTTGAGACGGTCCTTTGGCTATAAGTGGCGGGAGGGCTCCCTTCCATACTTGGGCGTGCACATTTCTTCTGACCTGAAAACGCTGTACGATAGGAACTTTGGTGACCTATTGGCGCGCATTCATCTTGATCTGGACTCCTGGGCGTTGCATTCCCTGACTTGGTTTGGATGCATCAACATTCTCAAAATGACTATCCTCCCCCGACTTATTTACTTGCTTAATACGGTTTCCATACAACTGCCTCAACTCTTTAAACGTTTGCGTAGTTCCTTTCTGAAGTTTGTATGGCGCGACAAATGTCCTCGCCTAGCCTATGCTATTCTCCGGAGACTGAAATCGAATGGTGGGGTGGGTTGCCTGACATCTCACTGTACTACAAAGCAATGGCCTTGGTTCGTATGCTGAATTGGGCACATGACACCACGACTAAACCCTGGGTCCCACTGGAGAAAACGTTAGTGGGCAGGAACTTGTCGGGCGCGCTGTGGAACCCGGGGAGCGATAGGGGGCTATCTGAATGGACTTCCCCGCTGACGAGGGCGAGGCTCCGTATATGGGATAGCCTTAATGAGGATGCAGACTTTTCCCCCGGAGTATCCCCCTTGCGCCCCTAGGAGGGTTTCCCTGGTTCTCTAATGGCAAGGATGCCTGTTTTTTTCGCGCCTGGGGTGCAGATGGGAAAACTTATTGTGGCAAGTTTGCTCCTTCTGGCAAGCTGTTGTCATTGACGGCTATGCGAGAACGCTTTGGGAACTCTTTTTATGTCTGACTGACGATATAGACAATTGACTGACTTTATGGTGAAACTCCTTCTGCGCCCTGCTCGATAGATCAGCTTTCCGCCCTGGAGAGATGGTTTGTCGACCCCCCAGAGTCCCGACATTTACTTTCTCATATGTATAAATTGATCCTAGGCACAGTTTCTCACACGGCTCCCTACTATGTTCGGGAGTGGGAGAAAGAGTTGGGAGTGTAATTCCCCCCCGCAGCTCACCAAGATCTTCCACCTAACCCATGTCTCCTCCATTAGTACCAGAATACAGGAATCTTCCTACAAATTTCTAGCTCATTGGTATAGAATGCCCTCTAAATTGCTTCGGATGTTCCCGGGTTCTGATTCGCACTGCTGGAGGGGCTGCAGCCAGGAGGGTACGTTTCTCCACATATGATGGGCTTGCCCCCTCTTGCAACCCTTTTGGGATGCTATTCATCCCTGGATACAGAAATTGGCTATTAGCCCTCCTGAATGTACCCCTCTGCAGTACCTGTTTCATGACACCCGCTCCTTCATTAAGAAGTATAAACATAGTGTAATCCCGTTTTTGCTGAATGCAGCTAAATGTTTGATCCCACGGCATTGGAAGCAGACCTCTTGTCCTACATTGTCTGAATGGAAGAGAGAGGTTAACTTAGTTATGGAGGCAGAGAGGAGGGTATTGACTTTTTCTTTCTCCTTTCTTTTCCTTTTTCTCTGTTCTTCTTGGTGGCTGTGTTATGTGCCGTCCCTCTCTCCCTCCTGCTCTTTTACCTCTTTTCCAAGGCTTCTCATTTTCCTGTGTGAGGGTACTGACTTTGCAGGGGCAACAGACTCGCTTCAAGGACACATGGACCGGGTTGATGTTTTACTAGGAGGAGATCTCAGACACTTAGTTTAGACCCCTGGGAGGGAGGCCTATAGTCATCCTCACAGAGTGTTCCCCCCTAGCCGGGTGCTGCATATATACTGTCCCTGTGTAGTCCAGGTTCTCCTATTATTTTTTCTTTCTTTCTCCTTTCTTTTCCTTTTTCTCTGTTCTTCTTGGCGGCTGTGTTGGGTACCGTCCCTCTCTCCCTCCTGCTCTTTTACCTCTTTTCCAAGGCTTCTCATTTTCCTGTGTAATATGGATTACTCCAGGATACCTTTCAAGCTCTGTACATTATTGCAAAGCAGAAAACAGTACATCACCCAACTCTAGTATTATAGAAGTGATGTATTGCATATCCCAGGGCTAGGGTCCAACTATAGAAGAATATATACCTTTAAATAATTAGGTCTCTACCAGATACAGGGGTACCATCATCCTTGTAATGGCAATGTTGGTATAGCTAAGGGTTACTCCCACTGAACCCTCAGCATAGGGAGAGTGGACTATCTTGGTACCTAGGAAGTAGCACAAATTATGTGATAAAAATGTTTTTACATTTTATTTATATAAGAATTGGTTAAAAAGGCACATATCTCCATATACATAAAACAAACAATTCTTGTATAGCATATTTGTTGCATTGGTATTGCTGGTAATGGCGTGTCCTCAGGTGAGTCCTAAGGACATAGGATGTAATTAACTCTTAATGTACAACGAATCCTCTACATGTTTCGCGGGAACAACCTTGCTAGTTCCAAAAAACCTTTTGATAAACGCTATGTTGTATTTTACCACATTTCCTAAAGCAGTAGATACCACTTTATGAATGGAGCCCTATGTGACTTTAAGACCCCAATGTTTACTTTGAATGCTGTATAAATACAGGGTCGCAGGGGTCCTGTGAAACATCGCAATTCTTTGCTATGATGGGATCACTTAACTTTTGAATGCTATTTTTACGTTCCACATTATACTGGCAATATATGCTTTAACCTTCTGTAAAATAGGTCCCCTTTTCTCTGTATTTCGTCATTTGAGATTAAGCCCTTTTGGCTAAAACATGTCAAGTAAAGCTTGGTCAGGGCTGACTCTTTTGTGATATTGTTCTGGGATAATAAAATTTTGTCAAGGCTGGCTTGTTTGTGAATTCTTAGAGGAAGTGTACTAAGGCTGGGTTCACACTGGTGCGAACACAGACATCACATGTGATTCGCACCACATTGCTGTGCAGATCACATGCAATGTCTTTGCGATACAAATTCAGCCATATACTTTGTATGGCTGAATTGGCATCACATTCAAGCCAAAATGGTACAAGACCTTTTTTGTTGGTTCACACTGGAATCAGCAGTGAACACCCATGCAATCTGATTCCTGTACCATTTCACAGTTCGCACTGCGATCTTCAAACCGATCTGGGGGTGTCCTTAACCTTATAGTGACACCCACAGCAGTTTGCAGATGTCAGTGTGAACCGTTTGCGATTCAGGTGTGATGCGGGAACCCACACAAGATTTGCAGGGTTTCCTGCATCGCACCAGTGTGAACCCAGACTGAATGATGCTGGCTATCATTCTAGGCTTTTTTTGACTATGGTTGTGCTTTAGGCATATCTAACAAAAACAAACCTAGAAAGTGTTTTTCTTTTTCTTTTTTAGATGTCATGACTGTAACCTAAACTGTAACCTATGTAAACTATAAATTCAGTATAACTGTAACGTGTAACAGCAGCTAAAACTTTGGTTTTCAATTTTGCATAGAGTAGGGGAGGGTTAGAACCTTTTTACAGCTTTTATTGCTCTCTCTGACCCACTTGGGAAGATTTTTTTTTTTTTCAAGAAAAATAAACCTTTATTGAGCATAAGAAAGTCATTGTACAAGTAACATGCCACAATATAACACATAAGTAAGACATCCAGTACAATGAAAAAAAAAATGTAGAAAACAAGCACAGCATGGTAAAACAGGAGCAAACTATAAAGGCAATGTGCTATCTCGCAGTACATGGAAATATGCTCAAGAACCGCCATAACAGAACAGGAAAAACAAACCTAATGGTAGAGGAAGAAAGTAGAGGTAAGAACCCCGAAGAGGCGTGTAAGAATATCATAGGACTAAAGAGGGGTAAAGGAGGATGGGTAACAGTGGGAAGAGGGGAGGAAAGAAAGGAAGCCGGGGAAAAGGAAAGGGGGGAACAGGGTAGTACATTCCACTGGGATCTACTGTATATAAAAATACAAAACATCACATCAGGCCACCAAACACCTCAACCCTCTATCCATGACCAATTGGTGTGGCGCCAGGGAGGGGTCATCCAACCAGGGCCGCAAGAGGGAACTGAACTTCTTATTAGCATTGCGGTGTTGGTAGGTCACCTTTTCTCTAATCAGCAAATTATTAACTTGTGCGATCCATTGAGCCAGCGTTGGTACACGGGAGGAGATACAATACCTGGCTATAAGTTTACGAGCCAAGTACAACAAGCGTATAATAGCTATATGATCATTCGGAGTCAGGGTCTCCACCTCCAGAGCACCAAGTAAACACACTACCGGATCCTTAAGCAACTGAAAATTATAGACTCTTGAGATTGTGTCAACCACTGCAGTCCAATAACGAAATAGGTTGGGGCACCTCCACAATATGTGTATAAGATTACCCTGCTCCCTCATACATTTCGGACATACAGGTGTAGGTCTGCGACCCCATTTAAACAGCTGAACCAAAGTTCTGTAAGCTCCATGAAAGAGAAACAGGTGGGAGACCGCCTGCAAAGCCGGCACAGAAACCGTCGGTATCGAAGAGAGGCATAGCTCCCAAGTCTCCCCATCGATGGGGCCCAAGTCTCTCTCCCATCCCGTCCTGGCCGGAAGGCTGGACTGGTCCTGCATGGAGCTCAAGAGAATAGTGTATGCAATAGAAATCATACCCTTCTTTTCTGTATTGTGGAAAACCTCCTTTAGCAGGCTATGGTCAGTCAACCTAAGTCATGAAATTCTGGACTGAGCTGACAGGGCATGCCGCAACTGTAAGTATCTAAAAAAATATTGTCTGGGTGCTCCAAACTCCTGCTGCAATTCCAGAAAAGACTTAAGTACATCAGCTCTATACAGTTGCGCCACAAAGTGCACCCCCAGGGCTTCCCCTCAACCCTAAGCAACTCACGATAGTTAGAGTTTCGCCAAATTGAAGTGTGTAGAAAGTATCCTTGTACCTTCAATACGCATTTGACACGTGACCATAACATTGTAAGCAATTTAACCGTTGGGAGTGCGGTCGAAAGATGCATAAACTCAGCCTCTAAATGGACAAATGCAGTGTGCGGGGAAGTCGGGGGGATCAGGAGGGCTCTAATCGGGTCAGTCAGGTCATGAGCTCCCCAGCCTCCCAAATGTTGCAACTGGGAGGCTAGAAAGTACACCCTAGGATCAGGGACTGCCAGTCTTCCACTATCCTTTCCCATCTGCAGAGTAGAAAGCCTAATCCTGGCTGCCTTCCTGCCCCAAATCAAGTCGCAAATTAGCGACTCTATACTTGGGAAGAGTTTACCTAACTCCTGGTCCTGGTGAACTTAAAGAAGTTGTAAAGTGCACCTGCCATAATAAAATTTACCATCGCTGAACCCCATGGAGAATATTAGTTCTCTGGCTGGCATACTGATGCTAATACTTCACTTTTTTATAATTCACTGACTCAAGATAGTTATAGAGATAAGGAATTCTTACATTAACTTAGAGGCTCCTTGTTTTGGGTCTGTGTTTGCAAAGTATTGAAGGAAGAAGGCAGACACAGCCAGGCAAAAAGCATTTTCATAAGTAGGCCAGCAATGGCAGCCTCTGACTTATTTTATGACAGTTACACCGCTCAAAATATATGGATATCTATACTGATATGGACTGGGTAATGTGTTAGGAAAGAAAGGATTCCACATCGTTTGATGGAAATCAAATTTATCAACCTACAGAGCAAAGACACCCCCAAAATCAAAGTGAAAAAATGATGCAGCAAGCTAGTCCATTTTGCTGAAATTTCATTGCAGCAACTCAAACTGGTACTCAGTAGTTTATATGGCCCCAACATGGTTGTATGCATGCCTGACAACATCGGGGCATGCTCCTAATGAGACGACGGATGGTGTTCTGTGGTATTTCCTCCCAGATCTGGACCAGGGCATTACTGAGCTCCTGAACAGACTGAGGTGCAACCTGGTGGGGTCGAATGGACCAAAACATGTCCCAGAGGTGTTCTATTTGATTTAGGTCAGACCATGGGGGCCATTCAATGGTATCAATTCCTTCATTCCCCAGGAACTGGTTGCATACTCTCGCCACATAAGGCCGGCCATTGTCGTGCACCAGGAAGAACCCAGAACCCACTGCACCAGCCTAGGGTCTGACAAAGTTAGGGTGCCATTGTCTAGCCTGTAGAGGTCTGTGCGTCCCTCCATGGATATGCCTCTCCAGACCATCACTGACTCACCATCAAACCGTTCGTGCTGAATGATGTTACAGGCAGCCTAAAGTTCTCCACGGCTTCTCCAGACCCTTTCACCTCTGTCACATGTTCTCAGGGTGAACCTGCTCTCATCTGTGAAAAGCACAGGGTGCCAGAGACAGACCTGCCAATTGTGGTGTTCAATGGTAAAAATGCCAATCAAGCTCCACGGTGCCGGGCCGTGAGGACAGGGCCCTCTGGAGGACATCGGGCCCTTAAGCCAGCCTCATGAAGTCTGTTTCTGATTCTTTGGTCAGAGACATTCACACTGGTGGCCTGCACAGCTCTCTCTCTAACTCTCGTGAGAGTTTGCCAGCAAGGGAGGTAGGGATTTGTCATAGGAGAGCCAAGGAGAGCTGGAGGGGCTGGATAAGGGCGGAGATAACAAGAGACTGCAGAGATCTATGAGTATTCATGAAGAGAGGAAAAATGTGCAGGCAAGAAGTGTGAGTGTGTCTGTCTGCATATACGTGTGTGTGCCTGAATGTATACATATATATATATATATATATATATATATATATATATACACAGTATCTCACAAAAGTGAGTAAACCCCTCACATTTTTGTAAATATTTTATTATATTTTTTCATGTGACAACACTGAAGAAAAGAAACTTTGATACAATGCAAAGTAGTTAGTTTGTATAACAGTGTAAATCTGCTGTCCATTCAAAAAAACTCAGCACACAGCTGGATATCTATACTGATATTGACTGTGTAATGTGTTATAAACGAATGGATGCTACATTGTTTAATGGAAATGAAAAGTTTCAACATACAGAGGGCTGAATTCAAAGACAACCCCCGAAAAAGCAAAATGAAGAAATGATGCAGCAGGCTAGTCCATTTTGCAGAAATTTATTTGCAGCAACTCCAAATGGTACTCAGTAGTTTGTATGACCCCTACGTGCTTGTATGTATGCCTAACAACGTTGGGGCATGTTTATAATGAGATGAGGATGGTGTCCTGGGGTATTTCCTCCAAAATTTGGACCAGGGCATCACTGAGCTAATGAACAGACCGCGGTTCAACCTTTGGGCGTTGGATGGACCAAAACATAATGTCCCAGAGGTGTTCTATTTGATTTAGGTCAGGCAAGTGTGGGGGGCCATTCAATGGTATCAATTCCTTCATCCTCCAGGAGCTGGCTGCAAACTCCCCATATGATCAGTGGCGGAGCCAGAGGGTTAGCTGGGGTGGCAATTGCCACCCCAGAAGAAGTTCTTGCCACCCCTGTTGCCACCCCAATCCTGGGCGGGTTTATCCTGGGCAGGTGCATGGCAGCGGAGGAATCACAGGGATTGCCCTACGGGAGCTGCGAAGTGAGGAGGGAGGCGGATGGAGAGCTTGCAGGCAGAGGGAGGGAGAAGGAGCGGAGTAATCACACAGGGGAGCGCCGATCCATCCCACACCAAGTAAGGAAGACCGGATCTGTCATGACATGAGCAGTGTTGCCAATCGTCCTGTCATGAGCAGTGTTGCCAATCGTCCTGTCATGAGCAGTGTTGCCAACCGCGCCGCCCACTGATGATGTCATGCTGCACGGGCGCCGGCCTAAAAAATGTAAAATGCCAGGAGGCGCCAAGCCGCGGCGGGTGGATGGGAGGAGTCGGAGACTTGACTTGTTGTGGTGTGAACAGTGCAGGGGGGAGCCGAAGGACTGTGGCAGCACCAGCAAGAAAGACAGACAGCGCGGCCCCGACCACCCCGAATGGATTGGACACACAAAGCCCTGACCAGTGCCACTAGCCGACACCGAGCACACCCTGCCTTGGCTGCCGCCCCCGGGTAAGTGAGTGAGTGGAGTCAGGAGTGTAAGCTTTGATCAGGTCTTCGGCGGCCGTTCAGGCTTTTTGCCTGGGTCTCTCGGTGGAACGGGAGACCCAGGCGAGCCGCAGAAGGCTCCTTGTGATGACAGCTGAGCGGCTTCTTAGCCGCATCGGTTGCCATTACAAGACAGCCGACCGTCGGCTATGGACGCCGGTACCGGGGTTGATGCCTCTAGCTGCAGGCATCACTCCGGGACAAGCACTTTCCGAAATATCGGTAATATCGGCGAAAGTGCATATCGGCACTCGATATATCGGCTTTGCCGATAATCGGTCAATCCCTAATTTAAAGAAGGTAAATAGTCACAAAAAAGTACTGCCCTCTCCTTCAATAAAGTGCATTCAAATTATAGTGCATAATTAAATATCTATAAACAGTGTCAAAATCATCTTTATATAATACATTTATGTGAGTCCATCTTTTCTTTTAAATATAGATACAGTTCATAAAAAAATGATTCAATGTCCGTGAAACAAACTGCAGTCCCATACACCAAAAACTCTTCAGTAATCGCCTCTGATCACCAAAGTGCCCTTCACCCTACCTGTGGGTGTCTTCTCACTTGCTTGAATGGACCTCACTAATGAAAGAACGCTATATGTGCTTTGCAGTGTTATAAGTGGCACCGCCCCCACTGGCTGTACACTCCAAATCCGTAGTTCTCTGCCGCTCTAAACATGGTGTCAATCATATAGGAGGCAAGAAGAAAGAACCGTAGTGGAAATCGCTAATAAAAAGTCTTTTTTTTTTCACATAAAAATCCGCTCACATTTCAGAAGTAAAAAACAGGCATTTCACAATACAATCCTCGGGATACACAGCTTCACCTAGTCCCAGCCTGATTAAGTCACCACCCACCTCACATGTAGCGCCCAATAGGCTTTCTCAAAAATTCAGGTTCTGTATTATTTGAATACACTTTATTGAAGTAGAGTGCTGCACTTTTTTGTGACTATAAATATTTTTTTGCATTTTGTACAGGTGGTTGGATGCATAGTGGTGCTAGCTACTTCCTATATTACTGTATATAGAGTTGAGTAATAGGTGGATTATACACAGGGATAGAGCGTACATTTTTTTCACATTTAAATTGAAAAAGGTTGAATTGCGTCTCTGTTCACTGGTGCAGGAACGAATCAGGTCTGAATTTTTGCCTGAATTTGCACCTCGGATCGGACCCAAAGACACACAGGACTCTTTTGCAATGCCGACCGCGGCAGCCTCGGACCTGTGTGAATCGGCTCCATTGCGAGGTGGGCACACTGGCATGTCATGAGAATTGGCAAACCGCATCCAATTCGCAGATATGTGAACCTGGCCTAATAAATGGGAACAAAAGGGTATAACTACTATTGCACAGCTTAAATCAAGGGGTACAATCATGATCATCCCATTTGAAACCTTGTCAAACTGGTTCTCATTACCAAATAATGAGCAACTTTTATATCTACAAATAACCTTGTTTATCAAACAACACCCTTATCAATCAATTCATAAACCTAATCTAGTGTGGCCTTTTTGGAATTCCACCAAGAGACCAGTAAAAGGCATTACATTATTTTACAATATTTTACAACATAAACGGTTATATACCAAACCCAACCCTCTCCTTAAATGGTAAAGAGATCTTTCGGGTCCAGTTAACTATCAGCAATGGCAAAAAGCCATTACAAATATCTTGCGCTATTCCAAATGTGCATTATATTGGGAAATGAATCAAAACGTATATTTACGATGGTATCTCACTACATTCACCATTGCAAAATTTACTCCAGAGAAGTCTAACTTATGATGGTGAGGATGCGGACAGATGGGCACATTAGTGCACATGCTATGGACATGCCCTCATGCACAGCTTTTGGAGAGCTATATTTAGCTTGATCTCCACAATAACAGGTGTAATCATTAAAGATAATATTGAGCAAGCAATTTTAAGTATTAATACTGACCACTTCCCACCCATTGTATGGCCAATTACTATGCAGATCTTATTTTCAGCATGAGTTGAGAGGTAGGAAGTTTATCTGAGTTCCAAACCAGTCCTATTTTTTCTTCTTTTTGTACATGTAGTCAAAGTAATTGACATCAGTCCAGTGCGAGTATGTTACGTTTTTTGTTTTTTTTTTCCTGATTAGCTACAAACTAGTTTTTTACTGGTTGACTGCACCAGACCGGAAACATTCTCCTCACACTAGTGCCTATAAGTACTTATTGTTCAAATATCAAAACGACATGTTTGGATACCCTCTGTACAGATTTGTTACGGTAAACTATTGTTGGAGAAACAGGCAGGAGAAAAATTCTGTTAAACTGACTGATATCCATTTCTGAACGCTTCTTATATTGTATAATGAGACTGTAAACGAGATATGTGATCCCTTTCATGCAGTTATTTGATGTGATATAACTTTGAAAAAAATACAATGTTCTGAAAATAATGTAATTTTCTTTGACAAAGAGTCTGTGGGTCGCATCTGAATGTGTACTAGTGTGAACCAAGCCTAAGGAACATCAGAGGTGAAGGTGCTCAAGCAGATGGCAAGGAAAACTGACTTAGTGCCAACTTCCAGGACCTGGAACAGCTAGTTGGCTATGAAAAGTGGAAGGGTTTTCTCACTGAAACAATTCATTTTACCTTCTTTTCACTTTTTTTTCCGTAAGGGTCTTTTCATACGAGCGGTCCGCTCAGGGGACTCCGCTTGACTCTGCTTGACTCTGGATATCCCCACTGAGCAGGCAGATGACAGGTCCATCTCCGCTCTTTGTGCAGAGTGGAGAAGGACAGAGTCCTATGGGGAAATCGAGTAAAAACGGACTGCCTGTCCGTTTTTCACCCGATCCTATCCGATCCTCCAGATGGATGGAAAATAGGGTCACCATCCCTATGGATGGCGGGAAGGATCGGATCAGATAGCGGCGGGTGTCAGCGGACATGTCACCGCTGACATCCGCTGCTCCATAGGGGTAAATGGAGGGTCCAACCAGGTCCGCCTGAAAAACTGAATGGTGGACCTGATCGGACTTCCCATGTGGAAGGACCCTAAAGCGTTTTCCCTCTGGCTTTTAATGACAGCCTTAGCTGAACTGTATATGTTCAAATCACCAACAGATAATAGAAATGCATACTAATCCTAACAAATGCCACAGAGCACACTGCTTTAACACAAGAACTAACTGTGTGAGCCCAGAACTCCCAGGCTAAAAACTCGATGGCGAAAACCTATAATTATGGATTTACTGATTTACCCAACCCCTCCTTTCCAGACTGAAATAAATACTAGCACTTACCAAAAGTTGCTGTAAAATACAGCAAAAGGTTAGCAGCCTGAAAGCAATACAAGGCAATTATATAACCTTTACATTGCTATGTTTTCTGCTGTTCAGGTGGATACAGCGTGCTCATAATAATGACACCCTTTATCTTTAAATGAAACACCAAACTCAGCTGCAATAAACACTGGGAGCAATATTACATTACACAGACAGGAAAGTTTGACAACAGGATCTTATAAAAATCATGGTTGAGGATTGTTTGATATATACATTTTCCATTTCTTTAAACTTCTGCTTAAAATTACAAGTCCACACTGTAACAGCTTACTTACAAGCTGACCCATAATAATACTCCTAACTTGCTCCCTTCTGCCTGATACTATACTGTTGATCTACTAAAATTGGAACATGCAAAATCTGGTACAGCTCTGCAATCAGCTTCCAATTTTTTATGTTAAAGCTTATGTAGCACCCTCCTAGGTAGGTACTAGTGAGAAAGTATAGTTTGAGCTCTGTCTGCTTACCAGAAGTGCTGCAGGTAAATCTATATTGTTCTCTACCTACCAGAGAGTAGGATCTGTTAGTGAGGTTTGCTCATTGTGTTCAATATGCAATTCATTCTGTCTGGAGAGAGTTTCACACTGGTCCAATAGGGAGGCATGTTGGACAGTGGGAGAAAACCTAACGAATGGGTGCATGGGCTTTTGATACAGTCGGGATAGGGAAAGTCTCCTCGGTGCATGTTGGGATACTGTATAAAAGACAGGAGCACAGGTGCTTGAGGTCTTTCGTTGGAGAGCGGAGTCCCAGAGGGGGGGGCGGGAGCGGCTGCCTCCTCCTCTGTACTGTAGAGGTGTCATGCGGCCTCAGGGAGTCGGCCTGAGGGTTCGGAGAGTAGCAGTGAGGAGCTGAACCCAGAGGTCCAGGGAAACTGGCTGAGAGGGGAGACACTGGAGGATCTGTCTCTGCAGTACAGTGAGTACAGAATCTCTTGTTAAGGGGCCTGACCTGAGGGTGGCCACCCCTGCTCCTAGGATAGTCAGTGGACAGGTGTCAGCTGAAAGGGGATGCTAGTGAGAGTGTCCTGAAGATAAGATATCGTTCGTTCACCAAGTCATCTTGTCAGAGAGTAAAGAGAGCAAGAGACTTAACCCTTTCTATACTTGTGGCAGTGTGGATTAACAGCCTGGCTGTTCCTAAGTACTAAAGAAGTTCTGAAGATAGAAGTCCTCATCTATGTGAATAGTTCAATTGGAGTATCCCACTATTCCCTTCTCCTATCCCAATTACCAATAGACAACGAAAAAACCAACACCCCTAGACAGTTTATTTCTGCCAAGAGCCAACAGGAGCAAGGAGGGATCCAGGAACTTTATCTAATTATAACTGTGTGCTGGTAACCAGGGGAGCCCACAAAGTCGATACGATATCCAGCAGTCCCTGCTACACTTAATTGAACAAGCTGAAGTTAGAAGCTGATTGTTTACCATGCAATGCTGCACCAGATTTTGCACTCTCCAGTTTTAGTAAACCAACTCCTATGTCATTACAAAAAGCAGCAAAAAGTGACTTTGCCCTGCACCCCAAGTCCCTAATGATTATTCATGCAACAAATGATTGGTGAAAAAGTCAGATGCATGTCCATACCTGCATAATTGTTCTGGGTCAATAACTCAAAAAGTAAAGAAACAAGTGGATCAGCATGCCAGCTAGGCAACTAGCTTTTCAAGGGCTCCTGTTTCTTTTTGATTAACCAACACATCCACGTCTATGTGTTTAAGATACCTGGTGCACTGCCGCGTGCTGTGGCTCCATCAATAAGCCCCACAGAATGCAGGGGCTGACAGGTGGAACCACAACATGTAGTGGTGGACTGAACATCTGACACACCCTGTAGCATTTCAAATACAGAACATTCTTCAGCAGTAAGAGCACTGACAATAGCTCCTAAGGCCTGATTCACAGCTATGCATTTTAGTGCTTTTTGCATTTTTACAGATTTGCACTACAGAATGTGTTCCATAGAAAACCATGTTAAATGGACTGTAGTGCATTTCTGCAAAAAGCACCAAAAATGCATAGGTGTAAATCAGGCCTAAGAGGGAGTTATTGAATCTAGGCTCTCAACCTTTTCTTTTAACCAAACCCAAACACTTTAGCGGCACATGGCAAACTTTTTTTTTGGGCGGGGGGGGGGGGGGACACTGTGGACCCTGGTGTAAAAGGGAACTCTGATGGAAGAGGGTTTTTGCTCACCAAAACCCCAACTTACTCCGGAGTTTCCAGCATTCCCCCTTAAATCAGGTTCCTCAATGCCCCCCATCTTACATCATAGTGCGCAGAGCCCCCCTTACATTTGAGTCCCCCTTACCTTAGTGTACTCACTTGCTCAGAGGCAGGAGAGAGAAGGGAGAGGGGGGGAGACTTCACTCACAGACAGTGGATGGTGAGCTCACTCACCCAAGAACGGAGGCTCAGGTATCGGCACCTTTAGACCATGATGTATCTCCTGGCTTCTGGGCTTCTGGGCAAATATCCTGCCCGCACATCCTTTTTTTCTGAGGCACAACATGCCAGGGATTGCAGTGTGGATGGGCAGACACTGGGGTAGGAGCAGAAGAAGGAGGAGCAGATCAAGTCCTCTCCCATCAGTGTTTGTGGAGGGGAACTGTGCTGGCTCTGGGCAGTGTTTTAGAGATTGTCACAGACACTCAGATTAGACAACTGCAGCCATCCCTCCAGTTGGCAACCCTGGTGATTAGTGTGTGCCCTGGCACACCCGGTCCATGCATTTGCCTATGTACTTAGCGATTGTTGTACCCGGTTACTCGGGAGCATAGGTGTGTTCAGCCTTTCGTGTGCACCCCAAAGCTCAAACACACATGTGTATGTATTTACAGTATATATAGGTAAATAGATATACAGTATATTGGTTATTGCCAGTGGACAATGTCAGTAGTTTTATATTTTTAATTTACTTTCATTTAATTTTTTTACAGTTTTTTACCCTATTTTTTACAATTTTCTTTTATTTATGTTTTTTACAGTTTTTTCAGGAGCCCTGTTGGGGGGCTTTGGTGAAATGTCAGGGGTTTACACAGACATATGATGTTTTACTTTTGAGACTGAGAAGGGGCTGAGGACAGAGACTCCCTAGTTCCTTTCTCTGCAGCCTCAGCTGCACTGGACAGTGAATGAATGGGAAGTGCTCTGTGCTGAGCTGGTTCACGTTCATTCACAAACAAAAGCATAGTAGACACAGTTCACTATGCTTCAGTTATGAATTAACATGATAAATAATCATTACTGATCACTCACTGGGTTCATTTAGAAAAGAAAGGAGCCAGTAAATGACTTAATGACTGGCCTCTTCCCCTGCTCTCCATCTTGAGACATCACCTGTGTGCCTGCAGCAGCAGCAGCCAGCAGGAGAGCAGAGGGGGGGGGGAAGTCAGCAGCACTGTGGGGGGCACTCAGCAGGGTGAACCTGATTAGGGTGTGCCCACGAGCACCCAGCACACTATGTGTGCACGCCTATGTTGGGGAGCCACAGTCCCATCTTAATAATGTGTCTGGCCACATGATTCAAAGCCCGGACTGTCAGGGTGAATCCTAGATGGGTGACCCCCCTAATGTCATCCCAGACCAGGCAATGAAGATGGCCCAAGATGCCGAACACAAGGTGCAGCAGTAAATGCTGGTGAGGGAGTTTGCAGGCATTGAAAATGTGAAATACAGCAGGCTTTAGCTCTTCTGAGCTCCTCTTCAAATTTTATCTTTAGGTAATCCTAGTTTGACTTTTAGTTAAAGCTGCTCCTGTTTTTTGTTAAAACGGAACTCTAGACAAACATCTAAATAAACAGATGAACTGTCATTATTCTGTCAGCTCTTAGTCTTGTGTTCTAGAGCAGTGTTTTTCAACTCCGGTCCTCAGGGCACACTAACAGGCCAGATTTTAAGTATTACCTTGGGGAGATGCAGACTAGAATACTGCAATCACTGAGCAGCAAATTATATCACCTGGGATGTATTTCAGTTTTCTCGCAAACCTGGCCTGTTAGTGTGCCTTGAGGACCGGAGTTGAGAAACACTGTTCTAGAGTACCAAGAGTGGTACTGAATTGAAAAGGAACAAATAAAATGTGTCCTTAACAAAAAAAAAAGGAAACATTTAAAAAAAAAATGTTTTATGAGGGAACTGTTAGTGCATACACTGTGTGCACAATTATTAGGCAAGTGAGGATTTTGACCAAATTACAATTTTTTTTGCAATTTGTCAATCTCCAAGCTGTATATATGTAAATGCTTATTGGATTTAGGCATATCAGGTGATGTGATGTGTATTTGTGTAATGAGGGAGTGCCTAAGAAGATCAACAACCTATATCAAGGTGTGCATACAGTACTTATTAGACAGCTTCTGCTCCTCTCGCAAAATAGGCCAAAAAAAAAGAGAATTTACTGACTCTGAAAAGTCAAAAATTGTAAAAAGTATTTTAGAGGGATGCAGCACTCTTGAAATTGCTAAGATATTGGGGCGTGATCACAGAAACATCAAAAGTTTTGTTGCAAATAGTCAAGAGGGTCACAGGAAACATGTTAAGAACAAAAAGACGGAAATTAACTGCCAAAGATTTGAGTAGAATCAAACATGAAGCTACCAGGAACCCATTATACTCCAGTGCTGTCATATTCCAGAACTACAACCTACTTCGAGTTCCCCGAAGTACAAGGTGTTCAGTGCTCAGAGACAGGGCCAAGGTAAGGATGGCTGAAACCCAACCACCACTGAACAAGACACATACTCTGAAACGTCAAGACTGGGCCAAGAAATATCTGAAAATAGATTTTTTTAAAGATTTCATGAAGAGAAGAGAGTGACTCTTGACGGACCAGATGGATGGTTGTGGTGGGATTGGTAACGGGCACAAAGCTTCACTTCGACTCAGACGCTAGCAAGGTGGAGGTGGGGTACTGGTATGGGCTGGTATTATTAAAGATGAGCTAGGTATACCTTTTCATGTTAAAGATAGACTCAAAATCAACTCCCAAACCTACTGCCAGTTTTTAGAAGACACTTTCTTCAAGCAGTGGTACAGGAAAAACTCAAGCATCTTTCAAGAAGACCATGATATTTATGCAGGACAATGCTCCATCACATGAATTGAGGTACTCCACTGCGTGGCTAGCCAGGAAAGGCCTTATAGATGAACGAATGATGATATGACCCCTTATTTCTATGACCTTAACCCCTATTGAGAACTTCCAGGCCCTTCCTAAACGGGATATTTACAGTGAAGGAAAACAGTACACCTCTCTGAACAGTGTCTGGGAGGATGTGGTTGCTGCTGCGCAATAAGTTGATCGCCAACAGATCAAGAAACTCACAGACTCCATAAAAAGAAGGCTTATCACTGTTCCTGAAAAGAAAACTTTTTATATTGGTCACTGATTTTTTTTTAAAAAATGCCAGAAATGTTTATTTGTAAATTTCGAGTTATTTGTATTTTTTTTCTCACTTTAACAGATGAAAATAAACAAGTGAGATGGGAACATTTTTGTTTTCTTTTAGGCCCGTTTCAAACTTGTGCGACTTGTCCAGCGACTTGGGACTGCAAATCGCATGACAAGTCGTACCCCATGATTCCCAATGGGCACCGTTCATATCTGTGCGACTCCAAGTTGCAGCAACTTCAAAGTAGTTCCTGCACTACTTTGGTCCAATTTTGATGTAACTTGAGGTCCATAGACCTCAAGATTACACAGGCATTGCTTCATGTCCATTTAAAGTTGTGTCAAAATCAAGTCAAAATTGCAGCAAATTCGCAGCAAAAAATTGCAGCAAAGTCGTGCTACTTTCAGGTCTCACAAGTGTGAAAGGGGCCTTAGTTGCATAATGATTCTGCACACTGATAGTTGCCCAATAATTGTGCACACATAGATATTCTCCTAAGAAAGCCAAAACCTCCCTTTTACTTTCTTAAATATTCAGGTGTGAAGTTTATTATCATTTTGGATTGACCGAGAGCACTGTAGTTGTTCAATAATGAAATGAATCCTCAAAAATACAACTTGCCTAATAATTGTGCACAAAGTGTACATACATGAAGAAAGTAAAAAATCATAAAAACCAGACTGAGCTCAGCCTCAATATGCAAAAGTTTAATGTATCCCCTAAATGGATATATACGTATATATATATATATATATATATATATATATATATATATGAATCCCAGCAAAATAGCCTGACACATGTAACAACTGGGAAAATATCTTTATTGCATCCCTTTAACCTAGAACATACAAAAACCCACTATCTAACTAATAAAATCCTAACTGGGTAATTATTAAAAAAAAAAAAACAATTATGGCAGCTGCAGGAAAATTGCAGATCTAAATCATTTGGTGGAGGGGGGGTTATATTGTGGGGTTGTTTTTCAGAGGTTGGGCTTGGCCCATTAGTTCCAGTGAAGGGAACTCTTAAGGTGTCAGCATACCAAGACATTTGGGACAATTTCATGCTCACAACGTTGAGGGAACAGTTTGGGGATGGCCCCTTCCTGTTCCAACATTACTGCGCACCAGTGCACAAAGCAAGGTCCATAAAGACATGGATGAGCGAGTTTGAGGTGGAGGAACTTGACTGAGTCCTGACCTCAACCCGCAAAGGGACCACCTTTGGGATGGTTTAGAGCGGAAACTGCAAGCCAGGCCTTCTCGTTCAACATCAGCGCCTGACCTCACAGATGCGCTTCTGGAAGAATGGTCAAATATTCCTATAGAAACACTCCTAAACCTTGCTGACAGCCTTCTCAGAAGAGTTGAAGCTGTTATAGATGCAAAGGGTGGGCCAACGTAATATTGAACCTTACCAACTAAGACTGTGATGCCACTAAATTTCATGTGTGAGTAAAGGCAGGTGTCCCAATACTTTTGACAGTATAGTGTATGTACTGTATTTTCCCCAAGCTATTTCCTACAGTCATATTTCTTTTCTTTTTTTGTTCACTTCTTTCCTTGTATACTGCCAGTCTACCTATTTAGTAACTGGCTTTTTGTGATGGGGTAGTTTTCCATTATGCCTTGAGAATTAGGTCCTGGTAGGGCCACCAAAGCCAAACAAGTCAAGGGGAAGGGACATGACAATGTAGCATTCCACAGGAAATCTGGGGTTGCAGTTTAAAAGTGGTGAATGCAACTTCCCCACAAGGGAATAATTCTGACTAGATATGTGCAGAATAGAAAAATGTGTTTAGTTTAGTTTCAGGTAAATTAGTTATGTTACTAATTTTGTTTTTGTTGATTTGTTTTGGAATTAGTTTAGGCTAGTTTCATTTCATTTATTCATTTTCGAACGAATTCCAAATTTTCAGAACGATTTGAATTCGGATTGATTGAAAAATGATCGACCAATCCAAATTCTGTGTGAAGAATAGCTGGTTGTTAAGGAGCCGGCACACTGTGTCCTTAACAACTGAGAACTCATTAGCTGTCAGTGGGTTTCCCCGCTGACAGCTGAATGTAAGGAAAAAAATAGACAGCCACTTTAAAAAGAAAACTTCAGGAAAAAAACAGCGTAGGGGTCCCCTCCCCATCTATACCAGACCCTTTGGGTCTGGTATAGATTTTAGGAGGAACCCCAGGCCAAAATAAAATGGCATGGGGTCCCCCCCAAAATTTATACCAGACCCTTATCTGAAAATGCAGTCCAGCAGGGCAGGAAAGGGGGGGTGCAAGCGCCACCCCACCTTTTGAACCCTACCAGGGCACATGCCCTCAACACGGGGGGTACTTTGGGGCAGGGAAATCCCCCCCCCAAAGCACCTTGTCCACATGCACCTTATCCCCATGTTTTTATTTTTGGCATGGGGTTCCCCTTAAAATCTATACCAGATCCTAAAGGCCTGGTGCTGATTGGGGGGAGGGGGGCTCATGCTGGTTTTTCCTTTTCTTTTGTCATGGGGTTCCCCTTAAAATCCATACCAGATCCAAAGGGTCGGTGACGTAACTGGGTGAGCCCGCCCCCATATCTACCTCTCATTGGGTGAGTGTAATTCCTGAATGAAAGATAAACATATGGCAGGGTTACCTGGTGACATCAGCAGGTGATCCTGCCCCATAATGACACTCGAGCCTATGAGAGTTAGACATGGGGTGGGGTCACCCAGTTACATCACTGAGTAACCCCCGCCCTATGTTTACCTCTCATTTGGCTGTGTCCCTGGACGAATGGAGTTGTGTTTGGCGGGCAGGGTTTTTTTTTTTTTCTTCAGTCAGGTCGGTGCTTTTAATGTTTTTTTTTAAATAAAGGACTAAAAAAAAAAAACTGTTGTATGTTTATTAACTTTGACTTTTTTTGGTGAATCAGTAGGAGTATGTTCCTCATACTTATTCCCCAGGGGTATGTATCCCATACTAACTCACATAGAGGGTCTGGATCTGGGGGCTTCTGGATTTTGATAAGTCACCACCCACAGCCCCACAGCCACCAGGCCAAGGATAAGGTTCTGGTATGGATTTTGGGGGGCCTCACGCCATTTTGTTTAAAATTTCGCCATGGGGTTCCCCCTTAAAATCCATACCTGTACAAGAAATATTATGGTCTGAAGCATCATGAGCGATATGCCTCCATCCCTTAATTTATACACACAGTAAAAAATACATTGGTCATGGGACTTTACATGAGGCAAATCACATCCAAAACAGAATATACGGTAATTGGTACACATGATTTCAAATTTATTAATAAAATAAATGGACATGTTGAGTCCTAAATACACATGATCATAAATTTCATATACAGTAAGTAGACACATTAAAATTCCAATGAGCTGATTTATATTAAAATTGCATGATAACAATATGAATTCATAAGAGATCCTGGTATTTGTATACATGATGTCATTTTACAGATAGAGATACATGATTAGAAAACATATGGCAAGCAAAATTGTAGGCATCCTAAGACTCTGCACGTTTCGTGGATCCCTGTCCGCTTCATCAGTAGATGATACAAGAAAAATATCTGTGGGAGTAAGTAAATACCAGAGTGGTAATATCATATAAAAGGTAAGAGGCTCCCAAAAAAAGGGGGGGGGGTTGAAAGGCGAATGGCCTTATTACTTACAGTACAAGTCAGCTCAAGGATAAGCAGCCTAGTAAGCGGTGAGTGCCAAAGAATGTCTATCCTGGGGGCTGTCACCCCCACAGACCAGAGAGACAGCTGGAGGGCAGACCAGCCTTCCAAATAGTGTAGAGCCATGGAGTGTGTGAATATGTGGTTGCACATCTAGCCAACACTGGTCTGTAAAACAAGTTAAAATATGTAAGCTATATACTTAAAAATGCCAGTGTTGCTATCCAAATGATGTGACATGTGACAAAAAGAAACTCCCAGATTGGTGGGCAAAAAAAGAACAGAGCAAAATGGTGGTGAGCCCGGTGTCCAAGAGAAAGGAAAAATGGTGGCACTGACCCAGATGGTCGGTGTAAAAGTGAATGCTAGGTAAAAGCAATAACAAAAGTAGCCACTCTATAATCTTAAATAATATCACCCATAGTTTCATAGAAGGTCCACAAAAACCCACCACCAGGAATGAACGAGGGTCTTTTTATGTGACTTTGAGGGAAATATTGAAAACACACAAATACTTTAAAAAATATTCTTGGGGGATGCCTTAAAGCTCTATGTGGTGTTACAGAACAGTATGATTTTTATGACCAGTCTTACTGACAGTGTACAGTGGCAGCTCATAGCTTACAAACAGCAGTAGCACCCCAATCTGATACGTTTCAGTTTGAAAAAAAAAATAAAAATTTTCAGGTAGCTTTAGGTATGCCCACATTTACGAGAGACACAGGCTAGATCACAGGCTAGGGTTTTACTACAGATCTTAAAGGGTAACTCCACTTTCGTGGGGGAAAAAAAATAGCAAAAAAAGAAAAAACAATATAGCGCATACAATTGCGACACAGATCGTATTGATATTGAATGTTTTTAATGCAATGCAATATGGCTACCTGGAGCTGTTCTGTACACAGAATGTGTACTAACCACACCCCAGAAATATATTTTCCTGCTTGTGTGATTGGCTCACCAATTTTCCCAGAAGTCTGCCTGAGATACAGAGTCAGATTTCTGGCATCCCCTGCAATAAAAATTTCATTTTTGGGGAGATACTTCCAGTAGGAACATGTCTAAAGGAATGCAGGCCCAGCAGACTTCCTCATTAGAGCCCTGCAGCTGCCACAGCTGATAGATAATTAAGAAATCACTCCCATTTGACCCACTCACCACAGAGGCACAGAGGAAGAAACAATGATTTCTTCAGAATAACAAAAGGTAGGAATCTGCAACAAAGTTTGTTAAAATCCTTGTAATGTACATAAACCACTCAGAGGGGAATGCTTTTTTTCCTCAACAAAAGTGAAATTGCGCTTTAAGGTCCGGTTCACACTGATGCGATGCGGGAAGGCTGCGAATCCGCAGCCTGTTCCCGCATCGCACACACTCCCCCGGCAGTTCACACTGCCATATGCGATACGCTGGGGGTGTCAATGTAATCTTAACGACACCCCCAGTTTGATCGCATATCGCAGTGAGATCGTGCAGTTCGCACAGGATCGGATCGCACAAGTGTGAACCGCTGTGCGATCCGATCCTGATGCGGCTTCCAAAAAGGGTCCCTGTGCGTGTTTGCTGCGGCTGCGGTGCGAATTTAGCCATACAAAGTGTATGGCTAAACTCGCACCGCACAGCCGATCGCATGTAATGAAGGAGCAGTGCGCTCCGACATTACATGTGAACCCGGCACTCGCACAAGTGTGAACCGGGGCTAAATGAATTGTAAACTCTGTTTTTTAAAATCTTTTTAAAATAATGAACAGGATTTTACTTACATGCTCTGTGCAATGAAATTAATTATACACATAAAAATGATATAAAGATGATTGTTACAAATAGCTACCTACTAAAAATGCCCAATATTATATATCATTAAATATAAATAAAATGTATGATAAATGTAAAAAAAAATATTTAAAACATTTTTTAAAATTTAGCAATTAATTAAAAATAATTCATTAAAAAAATTAGAAATATTAGTAAGTTAATTATGATTTTAAGTTTAAAAATTTGTTATAAAGCAGTTTATATCTAGATCCAATCAGATTAGATTTAATCCAATCCAATCAGATTTAACCCAGAAGGTGCCATCGTATGTAACTGGTAAATCCATTTTGTTTTATTCTGCGAGACAGCATTTTTCATCTTTGTATCCCTCCATTATTTATCTATTTTATCTATCGCACAAAAGGACAATTCCCTATTATGATATCTTCTAAAATGTTTTGAGAGGCTATGGAGACGTAAACCTTTTTTTAATATTGTTCACATGTTCCCTGAGTCTTTTAGTCTTAATTCTCTTGTGGTTCTGCCCACGTATTGCAGCCCACACTCACAACCTAATAGGTATGTAAAATGTGTGCTGCCACATGTGATGAACCTTGATATTTTGTATACAGTACTTGTCCTTTAGCATTGGATTAAAAGTGTCTTGGTTTTTTTTCACAAATTCTGCATGTGAGACATTTACCACATCTGAAAAAACCCACCAGACCTAAAAAGTAACAGCTTTTTTAAGTGGGTCAGGGATACTTTTCACGATTTTTTCTTTCAACGTGGTGGGCGTCTATATATAATTCTCAGACATTTGGGTAAGGTTTTGGCAAAAATGGGGTCCCTGAGTATTATTGGCCAATGTTTTTCAACAACTTTTTCTATTTGTCTGTTGTATTCCGTACAGAATGCTATATCAAGCTCCTCGTTCTTTTTTGTTTGGGAACGAGGAGTTATTCTCTGTTCATAATGTTCACTTCATTCTGAACCTTTTGTAAATATGAATTTTTGTATCCTTTTTTTTCCCTGAACCTGTTTATTAATGTTTGTGATTGTTTATCATAATCTTCAGGTCAATCACAATTTTTTCTTAGATACATGAGTTGTCCTTTAGGTATTGCTGTGATCCATTTAGGATAGTGTCCGCTAGAGGTGGGGATGTAGCTATTCCTATTGGTTTCTTTGAAATGGATACATGTATACATCTTGTCCCCATATTTATATAATTCCATATCTAGATAATTTACTTTCTCCCTGCTGTAGTTTGCTGTAAAAGATATGTTGTACTGATTTATATCAATCCGCTGCAGGAATTCTTTCAATGTTTCCTCTGATCCCTTCCATACAAGGAACACATCATTAATGTATCGCCTGTATATTTTAAGCTCAGGAATAGATTTAGCATATATTTCCTCTGACTCCCATTTGCTCATAAAAATGTTTGCTACCATGGAGGCATACTTAGCCCTTAGCCCCCATGACTACACCCTTTATTTGTTTGTAGAAATGTTTAGCTTGCCAGAAATAGTTGCCTCCCATTGCCGTCTCTAATATGTCCAACATAAACTCTATTTGGGTACTTTTGAGACTAGTTTCTTGTTTTAGGGCCCATTCAATAGCTTTAATAGCATCCTTTTGCCTGATGTTGGTGTATAGTGAATTAACATCTATACTTATCAGTATGGTATTATCGATGATAGGAATGTTTCTAATGTGATTCATTAATTCTCTACAATCTTTCTTGTATGATGGATATTTCTGTGCTATCGGTTGTAGGTAGTATTCTCCAACTCTGGAGAACAAAGAGTCCACCCCATTAATAATTTGTCTTCCTGATGGGTTCTTTTGATCTTTGTACATTTTTAGAACTTGATATATAAGAGGTGTTTTAGGTGCTTCCGGAATAACGTATTTAGCCTCCTTCTTATCCAATATTCCTTCCCTTTTTGCTTTTTTGATCCTTTTTGTCAATTTGGCTTTTAGTTTGTTCCCAGGATATCATTTAAGATTTTTGGTAAGTATCTTTGTCCTCAACTAAGCAATTTAGTTCCTTAATATAGTCCTCCTTATCCAGGACAACTACCCCCCTTGTCTAATGATAATATTTTCCTTTTTTTCAAGTTCTGCTAGGCCTTTTTAAACGCGTTTATTTCTCCTAATGGGGTGCACGTTAATAGCTCAATATTCTGTTCAACCATCATTTTAAAAACATCTAAACATTGGTTACTACTTTGTTTCGGGTTAAAAGTGGATTTGTTTTTCAATCCGCTATGGACAAATTGTGAATCTATCATAACTTCTTCATGAGTTTTTGTGGCAAAATGCTTCTTTATATTAAGTTTCCTTATAAATTTATGTAGATCTATAAAGGTTTTGAATTTATCTATACTTTTGGGAGGGGCGTATTTTATTCCTAATCTTAATACTGCTAGTTCCTCTGTGTTAAAGTTATCACTGCTTAAAGTGGAGTTCCACCCATTTTAATAAGTTTAGATGTACATAATCCCCTTTAAAAATGCTTTTACCAATGTAAACAATTTTTTTTTTTTTGCAAGGAAATACCTATTTTCTTCTTTATTCATCCACATTTCCGGGTCCGGCTGCCTACAGGGGATTACGTCACTAGGCGATTCACAAGGGCTGCTGGGATGTATCCCAGCAGCCCTTATGAATCGCCTAGTGACGAAATCTCGCATTATTACACCGGCACCAGCTGCACTCAGGGATGGATTGCTTGGAGTCCGCGCTCTGCCCCGCCTCCTCTCAGTGAGCTCTATGGGATGTAATGCTTTCAGTCCGCGCTCACTGAGAGGAGGCGGGGCAGAGGGGGAGCGGAGCACGGACTCTAAGCAATACATCCCGTAGAGCTCACTGAGAGGAGGCGGGCGGAGTGCGGACTCCAATTTGCCTTTCACCGAGGGGGTCTCCAATGTCCAATGTCCTCACCTTCCACTGTTTCCTCTGCATGGGGGTCTGCCGTGTCCCCTGTCCAAAACTCCCCCTCAGAATTGGGTGGGTGGCCATGATTCCCATATGATCCAGGGTCTGACCCTCTTGATCTGGGGGATGGAGTATATGATCTAATAGGATTGAATCTATTATAAGTAGGGAGATTGTATTGGGGTGTTTGTGGTCCGTTGTATGATTGGTTCTGGGAATGGTGTGTCTGATTTGGAGCATTCCTTTAAGTATGGTGTTGTTCTACTGCAATGTTGCTACTTCCTCTAGCTGGTGTCTGAGGGGTATGTGTACATTCATCTAATTGTATGTCTCTCTCTGCTGAGGATTCTCTTGATATTTTCTTCTGTTTTGTCTTTTTGTCGAAACAGAATATATATACCAAGCCCTTTTTATACTCATTTGAGTCTCTATGAAATGTTTAGATTTTTTTATTTCGGGTGTCTTTATCCATTTTGGTGTTATATTCTTGTATGTGTTGCATTTTATCTTTATATTCTGTGGTGTTAATCACTGGATCCAATTGTTATTTGAGTGATTTTATTTTTCCCTTAAAACATTTTAATTTAGTTTTCCTTATTAAAATAATCAATTCTAAGAGTCTTTGTTTACTTACATTAAAGAAATTGTACAACTCATCCCTAATCTCTTGGCTATCTAAACCAGTGTTTCTCAACTCCGGTACTCAAGGCACACTAACAGGCCAGATTCTGAGTATTACCTTGGGGAGATGCAGACTAGAATACTGCAATCACTGAGCAGCAAATTATATCCCCTGTGATGTATTTCAGTTTTCTTGAAAACCTGGCCTGTTAGTGTGCCCTGAGGACCGAAGTTGAGAAACACTGATCTAAACCATCATTAGGGGGCCACATCCCAATGGACCCTTTCTGGGGTGATACCTTCCTTGACATATTGTTCTAATGTGGTGATGTCCCACCATGTCCTAACTTGTATATCTAATGTATGTTTTAAATTATATTCTGTACCTGTGATAACAGTGTAATTAGAAAAAAATTCCTCTGTGTTATTTCTTTTATTATTAATAAAATCAAAAATCTCCATTTCTGCTGGGTATAAATTGTGGAAATCACAATTAAGAGTGTAAAAAAAAGCAGTTTAACCCATGCTATGGGGTTTTTTGATTGGTGTACTATCAATAAAATGTGTACAAAAAATACAGGGGATGAAAAGGAGCTGCTGCTATTATAAAAGGGAATGGGAGCCTCAAACAATAATCAAAAATGGTTAAAAAAGCGCTGCTTCCTTAAAAGAATAAGCATATGAACATTACATAACCTGTAATTCAGTCAAAATACACAAAGTGCCAGTGTAATCAACTGGTGTATGCCTAACTTTTCTTTTAGCTATAGGGATGCGGGATAGTGAATGTTAACCACTTTACGACCGGCGCACGACGATCTACGTCGGCACTCAGCCCCGGCCAGGCAAACTGACGTAGGCCTACGTCAGCACAATTTGCCGGCCCTGTGCGCGCTCCCGCGCGTCCCCGCCGCCGATGATGACTCGATTGGGTTCAGAACCGATCAGTCATCAGGTCCAGGCCAATCATTTTTGGTCTGGACCTGTTGATCGGTCCTGCCCAATCAGATCATCCTCTAAGCCTGTGAAATGTAAACACAGGCTTAGAGGAGATGTGCCCTCCCCCCACAACGGTCTTTTTGGATCCAGCGTGAGAGGAGAGCACATCTTACTGTGAGTACTGCACCAAGCACACCCACACACAGTTAGATAGGCACATTTCACCCCCGATCGCCCCCCCAATTAACCCCTACAGCACCTGACACAACACACACTATATACAGCATATAGCATATACCTATATACCTGTATAAGTGTGATTTGTGAACAGGTGTAGCACTTGCGACCCCCCCTTTTCCACTCAAATTACCCCCCACCCCCCCTAATAAAGATTTAACCCACTGATCTCCCCTGACCCCCCCCTGATCACCGCCGTTAACCCCTACACCCTCTGTCACATCAGCACTAATACAAACGCAATATACGGTGTTATTGTATTTTTGTATTAGTGTCATTGTGATCAGAATTAGCGCAGGCGACTAAGTTTCTGTCCCAAGAAGGTTTAGGGTCCCCGCCACCCGCCCAATAAAGATTTAAGCCCCTGACCCCCCCCTGATCACCCCTACACCCCCTGCCATAACACACACCGTATACAGTATATAGCATTTTGCTATATACCCGTATAAGTGTGATTTGTGGTCAGGTCTAGCGCTTGCGACCCCCCTTTTTCCACTTGAATTACCCGCCACCCCCCCCTAATAAAGATTTAAGCCCCTGATCCCACCTGATCCCCCCCTGATCACCGCTAGTTAACCCCTACACCCTCTGTCACATCAGCACTAATACAAACGTAATATACTGTGTTTTTGTATTTTTGTATTAGTGTCATTGTGATCAGAATTAGCGCAGGCGACTAAGTTTGTGTCCCAAGGAGGTTTAGGGTCCCCGCCACCCGCCCAATAAAGATTTAATCCCCTGATCCCCTCCTGATCACCCCTACACCCCCTGCCACAACGCACACTGTATACAGTATATAGCATTTTCTATATACCCGTATAAGTGTGACTTGTGACCAGGTTTAGCGCTTGCCACCGTTCCTTTTATCCTTAGGATACCCGCCAGTCCCTTCCAATAAAGATTTAAACCCCTGATCCCCCCCTGATCACATCCCGTTAACCCCTACACCCTCTGTCACATTAGCACTAATACACACATAATATACTGTTTTTACTGTATTTTGTATTGGTGTCATTCTGACTTGAGGTTGCGCTAGCTAGCTAGTTTCTTTCCCAAAGGAGGTTTAGGGTCCCCGCCACCCCCCCCCCCAGATCCCCAGCGCATAGTTTAGAAGTAACCCCTTGATTGCCACACACGCACGCACGCACGCACCTACACTTCCATTTCTAGTATAGTGTTTGAACAGATCAATATCTGATCTGATCAGAACTATACTAGCGCCCCCATAGTTTAGGGTTCCCAAAACGCGGTGTTTGCACGATCAGTACTGATTCCGGCCAGCACCTGCGTTTAACCCTTTCACCCAGGCAAGTGTAGTAATCAATAGATTACTGTCACTTGCAAAAAAACACAAGACACAAAACCGCTGTGTTAGCAGAGTCAGGCCTGATCCCTGCTAGCATTAGCAGTTTTTTTTTGTAGCGCTTGAAATAATCTTCGACAACCAGGTGCTTTTATTACCTGTGAGTCGCATCACTGTACGAGTAAATTTAGTTACCAAAATGACCAAACGTTCGTACAGGGATGAAGAGCTTATCAGTTTTATGCTGACCGAGTCATCTGATAGCGAAGGGGAAGCTACAATGACCGAATTAGTGTCAGTATATGAACCTGATGACGGCAGCGGCTCCCTGACAGATAGCTCCGACGACAGATGGGTCCCTGTTAGACCCAGGCGTACCCGACCCCATTCTGAAGTTGTTGTGATGCAGGAATCGCAGGGTGCTCGTATGGAGCAGAGTGTGGGTACTAGTGCCGCTCATCCTTCTGGCGACCTGGCAAGCGCCAGCGGCCTAGTACAACCTGGACCTAGTACAACCAGCACTGCAGTAAGACCTGGTGACGTGGCGAGTCCCCTAAGTGCTGTTGAAGCTGGTGCGGTGGCTAGCACAAGTAGTGGCCCGCAGCCACCGCGTATTCGAAGACAGGCCCGTAGAGCCCATAGTGCCCTCCCTGATGCGCTGGCATTTCCTAATTGGCAACCCACTGATACTACAGCGCCAGTACTTCCCCCATTCACCGCCCAACCTGGAATCCACGTGGAGACAGCTGGTTTTACGCCCCTGAACTTTTTTGAGCTGTTCTTCACGGAAGATCTTTACAGATCTATTGTGGATCAATCAAATTTATATGCACAACAGTTCATCGCCGCCAACCCAAATTCACACCTTGCCAGACAATTCGGCTGGAAACCTATAACGGTTTCCGAATTTAAGATCTTTCTGGGCCTTTCCCTCCACATGGGCATAACTAAACAGAGTGAATTGCGGCTATATTGGTCCACTAGCCCAGTTCACCATATGCGCATGTACTCTGCCTCTATGTCCAGGACGAGATACGAGCAAATTCTGCGATTTATGCATTTCAGCGACAATGAACTCTGTCGTCCTCGGGGAGACCCTGCATACGATCGGCTCCACAAAATTCGGCCCCTCATAGACCACTTCAATCAGCGGTTTGCAGCCTTGTTTACCCCCGAACAAGTTGTCTGCGTTGACGAGTCCCTGATTAAATTTACTGGCCGCCTTGCTATGAAACAGTACCTCCCCAGCAAGCGTGCCAAGTACGGGGTCAAACTGTATAAATTGTGTGACAGGGCCACAGGCTATACAGTTAGTTTCCGGGTCTATGAGGGAAAAGATAGCTGTGTGGAGCCCCCCAACTGCCCAGACTACATAGGGAGCAGCGGTAAGATCGTTTGGGACTTGGTGTCACCCTTATCCGGAAAGGGGTACCATTTGTACGTGGACAACTTTTATACAAGCGTGCCACTATTTAGTCACCTTCTCGATTTACAAATTGGCGCATGTGGCACCGTGCGACCTAATCGCCGGGGCTTCCCCCAACGGCTTGTAGATTCCCGTCTTAGTCGGGGGGCGAGAGCCTGCTTGAAAACGGACAAATTACTTGCGGTGAAGTGGAAGGATACACGGGATGTTTATGTTCTGTCCTCCCTTCACCCAGACACGACGATCCAAATTCCTACGGCAACTGGCGTTATGGGGAAACCCCTCTGTGTCCACGAATATAACCTTAATATGGGAGGGGTGGACCTTAACGACCAGCTTTTGGCGCCGTATTTAGTTGCCCGTAAAGCCAGACGCTGGTACAAAAAAGTGTCTGTTTACCTATACCAATTGGCTATGCTGAACGCCTTTGTCCTATACAGGGCGTCAGGACGAACTGGATCTTTCCGCGAATTCCAGGAAGAGATCATCCTTGCCTACCTGTACCCAGGAGGCATGCCTGCCCAACTTCCTCTTCCAGATGCAGTGAGCCGGCTGCATGAGAGGCATTTTTCACATGTCCTCCCGAGTACCCCTACCCAAAGATGGCCCCAAAGAAGATGTTGTGTCTGTAGCAAGCGCGGATTTAGGCGTGACACCCGTTATTATTGTCCCAAATGTCCTGACCAACCTGGTCTCTGCATCGGGGAATGTTTCGAGCGCTACCATACACTAGTGGATTATTAGCGTAGGGTACAGCACGACACAGTGTAGGGCACATAAACACAGGGTCTCGAAGGATGTTGGATGTCCATCGACATTTTGAGAGACCCAAGCTGGAAGAGAAGATCGCAGATGATCGCAGTCCCTCCCAAATCAAGAAGTAAAGGAACAGTTAGAAAGAAAAATAAAAGGATCCAAAAACTGTTGTGGTGTCAGTAATTTTATATGTCCTTCTACTCCTTCCTACTATACTTTTTTCAATGTCCTTTGTTTGTTTTTTCATTCTTTTGTGACCTGTTTCTCTTGCAGGTACTTGTCGGCTACCACGCATTGATTTTATATATTCTGACACAAACAGTGTTTGCGCTCAGCATATATGGATACCTTTGCTGATAGCAGCTGTGGTGATTTTCTGATTTCAGCACTGCAGTTAAAATCCTATTTTGGTATACGTGGATAGCGCCGTGTATACCCATCATTAAATTCAGTGGGTGGTTGTTTGGGCGGTTAATGATGAAGATCCAAAAACTGTTGTTGTCAGTCATTTTATATGTCCTTCTACTCCTTCCTACTATACTTTTTTTCAATGTCCTTTGTTTGTTTTTTCATTCTTTTGTGACCTGTTTCTCTTGCAGGTCCCTCGTCGGCTACCACGCATTGATTTTATATATTCTGACACAAACAGCGTTTGCGCTCAGCATATATGGATACCTTTGCTGATAGCAGCTGTGGTGATTTTCTGATTTCAGCACTGCAGTTAAAATCCTATTTTGGTATACGTGGATAGCGCCGTGTATACCCATCATTAAATTTAGTGGGTGGTTGTTTGGGCGGTTAATGATGAAGATCCAAAAACTGTTGTTGTCAGTCATTTTATATGTCCTTCTACTCCTTCCTACTATACTTTTTTTCAATGTCCTTTGTTTGTTTTTTCATTCTTTTGTGACCTGTTTCTCTTGCAGGTCCCTCGTCGGCTACCACGCATTGATTTTATATATTCTGACACAAACAGCGTTTGCGCTCAGCATATATGGATACCTTTGCTGATAGCAGCTGTGGTGATTTTCTGATTTCAGCACTGCAGTTAAAATCCTATTTTGGTATACGTGGATAGTGTCGTGTATACCCATCATTAAATTCAGTGGGTGGTTGTTTGGGCGGTTAATGATGAGTAATACTACGCATTATTCCTGTGCTGATTTCTGATAGGTTCTCTTTTTTTCCGTTCAGCCCACAGGCTGCATGAAAAAAAAAAAACCTATATGCCAAACAAGGACCAGCAATGTACTGGTACGTTGCTGGACTTTGAGTGGTTATACCAGGATGATGCCTGCAGATTTAGGCATCATCTTGGTATCGTTTTTTACAGCCAGCGGTCGGCTTACATGTAAAAGCAATTCTAGCAGGTAATTGGCCGCTAGACTGCTTTTACATGCAGTGGGAGGGGCCTCCCCCCCCCCCACCGCCGCCTTCCGCAGCCTTCCATGGTTTTTCTCTGGCTCTCCTGTCCCACCGGTTAACCCGAGAGTGCAGCCGGTGGTTCAATTATCTAACCATAGAGCTAATTGGAGATGAGAATGGCTCCAATCATCTCTATGGCCTAAGATGCCGGAGGCTACGAGCATTTTATGACTTCTGTTTCGCCAGAAATAAACAGGGCCATTGGGAAATTGGGAAAGTATTTTATCACACCAATTTTGGTGTGGTCAGATGCGTTAAGGTCAGAGGAGAGATCTAGAGTCTAAAAGACCCCAATTTTTTTAAAAAAGAGTACCTGTCACCACAGATTGCTATCATAGGGGATATTTAAATTCACTATGATAACAATAAAAATGATTTAAAAAAAAAAAAATTAAAGGAAAGGTGTCAAAATAACATAAAAAAGCAAAAGAAAAAAGAAAAAAAAAAAAATTGAGCCCCCCCCCTTACCCCTGGTGCTTGCGCGCAATGGCGCACGCAAGCGGTGGTCTAGTGTCATATGTAAACCACAATTGCAGCATGCATGTGAGGTATCGCCGCGATCGCCAGATCGAGTGCAGTAATTCTTGCAGTAGACCTCCTCTGTAAGTCTAAAGTGGTAACCTGTAGAGACTTTTAAAGGTTTTCAAAAATGTACATACGTTTTTGTCGCTGCGCAGGCATGCGCAATTTTTAAAGCATGTCATGTTAGGTGTCTATGAACTCGGCATAAGATCATCTTTTAAATTTTACCAAAAAAATTGGAATTATATAGTGTATTTGTGCAATAAATTAAAAAAAAATGTATTTTTTTCGCAAAAATTGCGTTTGGAAAATCTGTGCGCAAATATCGTGTGACAAAAAAATTTGCAACATCCACCATTTTATTCTATAGGGCCTCTGCTTTAAAAAAATATATAATGTTTGGGGGTTCAAAGTAATTTTCTAGTAAAAAAAAAATATTTTTTCATGTAAACAAAAAGGCACAGAAAAGGCTTGGTTTTCAAGTGGTTAGAAGAGTGGGTGATGTGTGGATAAGATTGAGTATAAAATGCCGAAACTGTTCAAACACCCCCCAAATGACCCCTTTTTGAAAAGTAGACACCCAAAGCTTTTTTCTGAGAGGCATGGTGAGTCCATGGAGTATTTTATATTTTGCCACAAGTTTCGGTAAAATTATTATTTTTTTTTTTGTTGTTTTTTTACAGAAAGTTGTCACTAAATGATATATTGCTCATGCATGCCATGGGAATATGTGAAATGACACCCCAAAATACATTCTTTTGCTTCTCCTGAGTACAGGGATACCACATGTGTGAGACTTTTTGGGAGCCTAGCTGTGTACGCGCCCCCGAAAACCAATCCACATCTTCAGGTTTTCTAATGGCGTAAATTGCTGATTTTACCCCTGACTACCTGTCACAGTTTCAGAGGCCCTGAAATTTCAAGATGGCACAAAACCCCCCCAAATGACCCCATTTTGCAAAGTAGACACTCCAAGCTACTGGCTGAGAAGTATGGTGAGTCCATGGAATAGTTTATATTTTGCCACAAGTTTCGAGGAAAAAAAATGTTTTTATTTTTTTTTATTTTTTTACACAAAGTTGTCAGTAAATGATATATTGCTCACACAGGCCATGGGTATATGTGAAATGACACCCCAAAATACATTCTGCTGCTTCTCCTGAGTACAATGATACCCCATGTGTGAGACTTTTTGCCAGTCTAGCCGCGTACAGGACCCGGAAAAACCAATGCGCACCTTTAGGCTTTCTAAGGGCGTAAATTGTTGATCTCACTCCTTACTACCTATCACACTTTTGAAGTCCATAAAAAGCCAAGATTGCACAAACCCCCCCCCAAATGACCCCATTTTGCAAAGTAGACACTCCAATCTATTTGCTGAGAGGCATGGTGAGTATTTTGCAGCTCTAATTTTTTTTTGGAAAATGAAGAAAAAACAGGAAAATGCATTTTTTTTCCTCTTTTTTCAATTTCCAAAACTTTGTGACAAAAAGTGAGATCTGCAAAACACTCAACATGCCTCTCTGCAAATAGCTCAGGGTGTCTACTTTCCGAAAAGGGGTCATTTGGGGGGGGGGTTGTGCTGTCTTGGCATTTCATGGCCTCCAAAACTGTGATAGGTAGTCAGGAGTGAAATCAACAATTTACGCCCTTGGAAAGCCTGAAGGCGATGATTGGTTTTCGGGGTCCTGTACTCGGCTAGACTGCAAAAAAGTCTCACACATGGGGTATCCCTATACTCAGGAGAAGCAGCAGAATGTATTTTGGGGTGTCAGTTCACATATACCCATGGCATGTGTGAGCAATATATCATTTACTGACAACTTTGTGTAAAAAAAAAAATATATATATATATATATATATATTTCCCGGAACTTGTGGCAAAATATAAAATATTCCATGGACTCACCATGCCTCTCAGCAAATAGCTTGGGGTGTCTACTTTCCAAAATGGGGTCATTTGGGGGGGTTTTGTGCTATCTTGGAATTTTAGGGCCTCCGAAACTGTGATAGGTAGTCAGGAGTGAAATCAACAATTTACGCCCTTGGAAAGCCTGAAAGTGGGGACTGGTTTTCGGGGACCTGTACTCGGCTAGACTGCAAAAAAGTCTCACACATGGGGTATCCCTGTACTCAGGAGAAGCAGCAGAATGTATTTTGGGGTGTCATTTCACATATACCCATGGCATGTGTGAGCAATATTTCATTTACTGACAACTTTGTGAAAAAAAAATATATATATATATATATATATGTATTTCCCGGAACTTGTGGCAGAATATAAAATATTCCATGGACTCACCATGCCTCTCAGCAAATAGCTTGGGGTGTCTACTTTCCAAAATGGGGTCATTTGGGGGGGGTTTGTGCTATCTTGGAATTTTAGGGCCTCCGAAACTGTGACAGGTAGTGCAGAGGTGACATGCACAATTTACGCCATTAGAAAACCTGGGAGTGTTGATTGGTTTTCGCGGTCCTGTACACAGCTAGGCTCCCAAAAAGTCTCACACATGGGGCATCCCCATACTCAGGAGAAGTGGCAGAATGTATTTTGGGGTGTAATTCCACATATACCCATGTCATGTGTGAGAATTTTATCTTTTAGTGACAACGTTGTGTAAAAAAAAAAAATAAAAAAAAAAAATAGTAATATTCCCAAAACTTGTGGTAAAATATAAAATATTCCATGGACTCACCATGCCTCTTAGCAAACAGCTTGGGGTGTCTACTTTCCAAAATGGGGTCATTTGGGGGGGTTTTGTGGTATCTTGACATTTCAGGGCCTCCTAAACCGTTAGAGGTAGTGAGAAAATGCAATGAAAAATGTACGCCCTTTGAAATTCTGATGGTGGGGATTTGTTTTTGTGGTCCCGTACACAGCTAGGCTCCCAAAAAGTCCCACATATGTGGTATCCCTGTACTCAGGAGAAGCAGCAGAATATATTTTGGGGTGTAATTACACATATACCCATGGCATGTGTGAGCAATATATAATTTCAATGACAACTTTGTGTAAAAAAAAAAAAAAAAAAAAAAAAATTTTTAGTAATTTTTCAAACACCTGTGACAAAAAAATGAAATATTCAATGAGCTCAACATGCCTCTCAGAACATTCCTTAGGATGTCTACTTTCCAAAAAGTGGTAGTTTGGGGGGGTTTTGTACTGCCCTGCCATTTTAGCACTTCATGAAATGAGATAGGCAGTCAAAAATTAAAGCTGCGTAAATTTCTGTATTTACACCATAGTTTGTAGACGCTATAACTTTTGCGCAAACCAATAAAAATACGCTCATTGAATTTTTTTTTGTCAAAGACATGTAGCTAAATATATTTTGGCCAAAAAAAAATACATAAATTGAGTATATTGGATATTTTTTAAAAGACAAAGTTGAAAATGTCATTTTTTTGCAAAATTTTCGCTCTTTTTTTATTAATATCGCAAAAAATAAAAAGCGCTGAGGTGATCAAATACCACCAAAAGAAAGCTCTGTTTGTGGGAAAAAAAGGACGTAAATTTCGTTTGGGTACCACATTGCATGACCGCACAATTGTCAGTTAAAGTCACGCAGTGCCGAGTCGTAAAATACCCCCTGGTCGGAATGGGGGTAAAATCTTCCGGGGCTTAAGTGGTTAATTATATAATCTGGGGTGGTTTAGGTGCACACTGTTCTTGCATTTATTTTTTTTTTTTTCTTCAAACAAAAGGCAGCTCCAAGAACTGACGGACAGTTACCAGTATATGCTGCGCTTTGAGCACTCTAAACTTTTAAAGAAGGTCCTTTCCAAAATATTACAATAAAAAATGAAAAATACCCACAAAAGAGGTGAAAACTTCAACATATCACTCCCTATACAAAGCCCATTTATTAAAGGGAAGCCTTGCAGTAAAAAATAAAGCAAAAAAGGTTTGCTATGAATGGGACGGCAGCTAAGAGCAACCACTGACCTCAAATCAGCCACAAAATGAAATGAAAGATAAAACAGCCCCAAATAATAATAACAAAAATGGGTTGATTGCCCAAAGAGTTAACAATGAGTATTAAAGTACAGTTTCCCAAATTACTCTAATTTATTTTTAAATTAATTCTTTGCAGTTTAGTCTTGTCTATATTCCCATCGCATTGCCATCGCACAAGTTCCTGGAAACAGGGCTCATCAATGGTGGGTGCTGTAGCGATTACCAGCTGGATCCTGGAGATATCAAGAAATTGTAAATATTCACCAGCACACCATGGATCTACAATCACCATCCAAAGGCTTTGTTTGCAGAGAGATCACATCACAAAGACATGTGCAATGTTTCAGAGTCACGCAGGACCCTTTTCGTCAGGCATGTGATAATGTACACTTTCTCTGAAGTTTGTCAGCTTTCCCTGTGCTTTCTATTTAACAACTTCCAATTTACTGACAATATGGCTATCCTATGCCCCCCTTTTATAGCAAGGGGATGGCTTAACCAAATGCCCCCTATTGGCTCTTCTATGTCTACTGGCTATAGTTTAAAGGCCATGCAGTGCATTAAGGTTTAAAAAAATTATCCTGGGCCAATCTGCACATAATTCGCCAGAACCATAATTCGTGAACCTGCAGAGTTTGCCTCACACCCATGAGAGCAGTGAACTCAAACTGTATTTCTACTTACCATTGTTTGCTGTGAGGTGGCAAGATGGCTGCTTGTTCAAAAATGGCTGCAAAAGTATTAATCTCTTCTCTCTCTGTCTTGATTTCTTTCATGTTTCATGAGCTTTCAAAAGCTAAAAATATATCTGATAAGCTAAAATATTCTGCAAATTTCAAAATTCCCAATCTCTCATAAAGAGGAACTCCGTCTGGACATCTTGACCACAGAACAATTTATATCTGAATCAAAAGTCCCCGGAAAATTCCCTGATGAAAATCACAGATATCGCAATATAGATTTTTAACCTTATGCTTACCATAATAAATTACTAACCCTGATTGGACAATAATATCTTAATACAACCTACCTTTTATACGTCAGATGATAATACAACCTACTTTCTATACGTCATAAGGAATATTTAAACTGCAACACGGAATAATAAATCCAGATCATTTTGATTCAGCCATTTTGAGTCTTATCTGATCTCTATGTAGCTACATATTTCTGATTTGGTATCACTGACTAACAGGTAACAGGTAGTTTGTACCTATAGGAAAAGATTCCACGACAGCTGCCTTAAAGAGAAGCTCCTGTCAAATTTCTAAAAATGAAAAGACAGCAGCTACAAAAACTGTAGCTGCTGAATTTTACATAATTACATAGGTACATAATTATTCTGGTTGAAAAAAGTCCTTCCTTATTGGCAATCAGATATTCCCTGGATCATCTTCACCTATAAGTATTAGTATCCAGTTATTTTATGTGCATTTAGGAAAAAATTCAGGCCTTTCTATAAACAATCTACCGAGCTGGCAAGAACCAGCTATTGATGGAGTCTATTCCACATTTTCACAGCTCTTACTGTAATCACTTACTGAAATCTCTTTTCCTCCATATGTAAAGAGTGCCTCTTTGTCCTCTGTGATGACCCTAAAGTGAATAACCCTACACCAAGTTCACTATATGGACCACTTATGTATTTATACATGTTGATCATATCCCCTCTTAACCTCCTCTTCTCAAGAGAGAATAAATTAATGTGTTTGTAAAGGCACACCTTCTGTGTGCAACAGCCCCCCTAGTGCTTACCTGAGCCCCCTCTCAATCCAGCGATGTCCACGAGAGCCTTTCCTCTCTGGGGACTCCCACTTCTGATGGGTCATTGGCTGTCAATCACAGCCAGTGAGCAAATCAAGAGACGGGGGGGGGGGGGCAACTGCAGCTCTGTGTGTGAATGGACACACAGAACAGCAGCTCAACTTGAGTGCCTTCATAGCAAGCTGCTTGCTGATGGGGCACCTGACGTAGGGAGGGGCCAGGAGCACCTGCATGGGTCCCGAGAAGAGTAGGATCTGGGCCACTCTGTGCAAAACCACTGCACAGAGCAGGCAAGTATAACATAAAGGAAAAGCATGGCGCAAGGAAATTGCCAATAACAAGCAAGGATAGATTAAGAACAAAATCAAATATAAACTGAACATGTGTTAATGTAAGCCAATTTTTAAAAGTTCATAATGTCCTTGGAGTATGAGAGTACAACACTAGTGGTAGCTCCCCTGAGAGTAAAGCAATTCAATGGAATAAACAAAGGAACAGCAAGGTGGGCCAAACTAAGTGTAGCAGTGAAGTCAAAAGGGAATTTATTCAAAAACAGCCAAATGGCTACTCACATAAAATTGAAGCTAAAAAAACAACAGCATGCAATGTCAAGCGGCAGCTGCCAAAGCCAGCAGAATATTAGCATGCATAAAGAAAGGGATGTATTCCAGAGATAAGACTATAATCCTTCCACTTTATAAAACTCTGGTCCGACCGCATCTGGAGTATTCTGTCCAGTTCTGGTCGCCAGTCCTCAGGAGGGATGTGTTGGAGCTGGAGAGAGTCCAAAGAAGGGCAACTAAACTAATTAGGGGATTGGAGGACCTTGACTATGAAGAGCGTCTACAATCGCTCGATTTATTCTCCCTGGAGAAGAGACGTCTGAGGGGGGACATGATAGCAATTTATAAATATCTTAATGGGGATCCCAGCTTAGAAAAAAAGCTGTTCATTCGAAGGGATTGCATGAGGACTCGAGGGCATACAATGCGATTAGAGGAGAAGCGTTTTAACCTCAGGCAACGTGGGGGGTTCTTTACTGTTAGGGCTACAAGATTGTGGAATTCTCTACCACAAGAGGTGGTTTCTGCGGGTAGTATGGTGGCTTTCAAAAGACTCTTAGACTTACATCTCAAGGATCAGAACGTTCAGGGCTATGTGAGATGATTACAGCCACACACACCTACACAGGTTGAACTGGATGGACTATTGTCTTTATTCAACCTCACCTACTATGTAACTATGTAACTATATATGTAACATTGTGAGTACCCATTTTTTTTTTAAACAAATGGCTGTTTTTGAATAATTTCCCCTTTGACTTCACTGCTACACTTAGTCTGGTGCACCTTGCTGTTCCTTTTTAGGTATACCATGTTTTTTATTTTAATAAAAAAAAAATTAAAGCTTTACAATCACTTTAAGTTCAGCTAATCTTTCCTCATAGCTAAGCTACTCCATGCCTCTTATCAGTTTGGTTGACCCTTTTCAACTTTGGCCGTGAGCCACGTAGGTTTTTTTTTAGCCTTTTCAAATGTATTGCCCTAGGCCACATGTGTCAAACACATCTCCTGCAGCTGTGCCCCTCATCTCTGCTTCCACCTTGTCTCGGCAGTCTGCAGCAGAGAGGAGGACAGAACTTCTCCATCATATCCTGCACTTCTCTGTGCAGCCGTGGAGAGGCTTGTCTCCTCTCCCCCTCGTCTTAGCAGCAGAAAAGGGGAGGACAGAACTCTTTCTACAGATCCTGCGCCTCTCTGTGCAGCCAAAGCACCCCCTCATCTCCGCCTCCCCTGGTCTCAGCATTCAGCAGACTCGGGCAGCTGACTCTAGCACTCCTCTGTTCCTCCTTCAGACCCTGCACTTGCTGCTTCCCAGCTCTGTGTCCAGATTATTTCTGGCAGCAGCACAAGGTAAGGGGGGTGCAATGTGATGAAGGGAGGGTGGGGGACACTTGACATCTGATGTAAGGGGGGTAGTGTGCCCTGGGCATCTGGTCTTACAGATACAATTGGACCTTTAAAGGCAACTATAGTGCTGGCCCACAATGAAATTGAGTTTGACACCATTGTCCTAGGCTAACCATGTGGCAGTGTGAGTGGGTACCCGTCAAAAGTGCCATTTAATAAGTGGGGGTGGAGGCCTTAAAGCAAAAATTGACCCTATGGGTGAAGCTCCGTTTTAAAAATTTGCAGCCAAAATGTTTTAAATGTTTTGGATAGAGTAGGAAAGAGTTACAACTGTCATGTTTTATATGGTATGTACCCATTAAGCTGACATTTTGTCAGATTTTTAATGCTGTCTGTGTCCCCAGACAGAAGATTTATCTTCTCTTTATGTTCTGATCTCCTCTCCTGGACAGGAAGGGGGATTTTTTCTCATGAGAGTTGTGTTTTATGATAACCACAAGGTCTATGCTATATATGCAATGGACAGGGCACAGTATATTTTTAATCTCCCACTGAGCAAAATGTTGTCAGGCCAGTATTAAAAATGAAAAAGCCATCAATGATGTCAAAGTTATCTAATCAGAACTGCCATTCAGTATTAAAACACTGTTTTCAACGAGGTGGAACATAAATATGTAACGAAAATCTCTACATGAACACATTTGTTGACCTCAGCTAGCAATTATCTTGGTTAACCCAATATAAATTCACATGACTATGTATGCATGATTCAAACTACCAATGGTGTTTGGTGACTTTATCTATGTTGTGTGATAGAATTGAATTCATAAAAGTGGTTTAAATTATCTTTATGGTAACAGCCCATTGTCATATAATGATAAACTTGAATTTGGTGATCCACATGACTGTGACACATTGTATAATATAGTCACATGGCAACACCACGCTATGTACTTTAGAGGACCACAAAACCAATAATGTCAGTTGATCTATTGTGAACGAATCTTTACATATTTCAAAAATATCACGTGTGATGACAACACTTGCTATGGTTGCATGTACTGTTGCGACGTGGTGTAATTTATTCTAAATTCAAAGTCCTTTTCAATGGATGTGCATTACGTTGCAGTGTGCTGCTGAAAATGATGCATGCATGAATTTTGGTTAGTTGGGGTCCATTTGTAAGCCTGTTCAAATGAATAGGCTGCCCTAATGCAACAAGCATTAACGTGGAAGTGTTTAACACTCCACAGCGGACCAGGTTGGTCTGAAAGATTCCTTAATTTATAAGAAACATGCATGAAAAAAAGTGTTTAAAATCATAGCTAATATAAATCAGATTAGCTTTCTTACCAACTAGCTATAAGGTATAAATGTGTAAATATGTATTTGTATCAAGGAAGTTAGGGCTTGGTGATCAGTTCTCAAAGTAAACTTTCTACCAGAATCTTTCCATCAGAAAGTGATGCCCATATAGAAGCCAATGCCTCACATTGCTCAGCTGGGGAAAGAGCTCTAGAAGCAAAAGCAGTAAGATGTCCCTCTCCCTTTGTGACAAAATTGCACCTAAAGCAACAGTAGAAGTATCACAAGAGGCCAATGCTGGTGCATTAAAAAAATTGGCAAGTGTTGGTTCAGATGCTATACAGTGCATCCAGGATTTATTCATAGCGCTTCACTTTTTCCAAATTTTGCTAGGTTACAGCCTTATACCAAAATAGATTAAATTCATTATTTTCCTCAAAATTCTACAAACAGCACCCCATAATTACAATGTTAAAGTTTGTTTGAAATTTTTGCAAAATTTTATAAAAATAAAAAATGAAAAAAGGTAAGTATGATCAGTATGATCAGTGGAAACAGAGTGTACCTGAGCTTAATTTTGAGTGTCATGGCGAAGGCTGTGAATACTTATATACGTGTGATTTTTTTGTTTTTTATTTTTTATAAATCTGCAAAGATTTCAAACAAACTTCTTTGATCTTGTCATTATGGGGTATTGTTTGTAGAATTTTGAGGAAAATAATGAATTGAATCCATTTTGGAATAAGGCTGTAACATACCAAAATGTGGAAAAAGTGAAGCGCTGTGAATACTTTCCTGGATGCACTGTACAGTGTTTCAAGACACCGTCAGCCTCAGATCAGGCTTGTGTCTGCTGCCATTCTGCATCCTTTTTGAGCAAGGCATGCAAAGGTGTTAATTTCAGCATAGTCAGTTACAAACATTAAATAACAGTTTGTAAATCCTAGAAATGAAGCAAGCTTTGCTTTATCCTTTGACTTGTCAATGTGTGTATAGCCTCAATGCTGGATTGAGTGATGAGAGACTATGGCCTACAAAGTCAACCTCAGTTTGCACAAAAAAACACTTTTCTAAATTTAGGGTGATGTTTTCATCAGTCTCTAAAAAAAAAACTTGAATAAGGATTGGATTGTGTTCCTCCAGAGAGGGCGCATGGATAAGGATACCATCCAAGTAAATTGTTACTCCAAGTATTCCTAAAAAACAGTGGCCATTGTTTCAGAAACAGCTCAGAGCTGAGCAGAATTCTAAATGCATGCAGTTAAAGAGGAAAAATAACAAATGTCTAATGTAAGTTGTTAGGTTCTTGGCCTTCTATGCAAGCGGGATTTGTAAATAGAGTTTACTTTTATCTAGTATAGTGAGGATTTTTCACTTATGGTATTGGGAAATGAAAGTCTCTGTAATGAGTAACAGTCTAGTACTATTGATTTGTTCACCAGGTGAAAGTTAACACATGGTTAAATGTGTCCTCTCTTGCTGGCTATGACTAGGTTAGAGACCCATGGCCAGGAGTCAATTCTGCAATATCCTCTTGAGCTCTCCCTCGACCGTGGCCTAAACTGCTAAGGAGGGGCTTGTGCATTGCCTGCATCATCGGAGATATTTGAGGGTTCAACGCTGAATTATCTGATAATTTATGAATGCAACCTAGTCCAGTAAAGGCCTGGGGGTATCTTTTTTTCCAGACACTGTCTATCAGGCATATTTCAAAATCTGTTTGATCCATGACTTTAAATCCCAGTGCATGACACAAGTTTAACTCTAAGAGGTTGACATAAAATGCAAAAATGCCAAAATTCTAGTTTTGGTGTGTGATAGGTAATGTTATCTTACCCAACACTGAAATATGGTCATTACTGTAGTCCGCCAGCTTAGTCAGTGTCTCCTGGAGTGGGTAATGATGAAAATGGGCATTGTAAGTTGCTGCACTCAAAATGGAAACCTTTGCTGCTGTGTCTAACAGCAGTGGAATTTTGACATTAGTGATTACACAGTGACGGTAAGTTTAAAGTTTGTATGATCCTTTCCTACTCCATAAATCTGCATGTCATGAGGCTCATGGTCTGCCTGCTTTAGGTTATGAACAGATGTATTTGGAATGGAAAGGCAACGTTTTGAAAAGTGGTTAAGTCTGTTTTTGCACCTGTGGCATTTGCCTTGTGCAGGTATCAGCTTCAGGGTCTGCTGCCATTGTGTGCCGAGCCTCCTTCCCTATTGTAGGTACCAGCTTCATGCCTCTCTTATAGCTATTACCTCCACAGTTAAAACCATGTGCATTTGGTCTGCTGTCAGTCAGCTTTGTACATGAGCAGGAGCTTCATTACCATCCAAGGGTCACAGCATATTGCTGGCTTCCTTCACAGCCAATTCCATCTACCACTCCAAAACCACAGCACTTAGCAAAATAACTATAACTGACTCCATATCCACTTTTGGACCAGCGACGTACCGCACGTCACTGGACTTCAGGTGGTTATACTGGAATGATGATCTCTGTACCATTTTTTAGAGCTGGCAGTCATCTCTCTTGTAAAAGCAATCCTAGCGGCTAACTAGCCGCTGGACTGCTTTTTTCAAGCCGCGGGAGGGGACATCCCCCATCCCGATGCCTTCCCGTGGCTTTCTTCGGCTCTTCTGCCCATTTGGGAGACCCAAGCAGCAATCTGGCAAAACTGTTGGTTGGTTGGAGAGCCAAACAAAGCCGGGATCTGCTTTGATTGGCTGTCCACTATGGTAACCCGGAAGCGATGACCTGACATTACTTCCGGTTCACCTGGATGTCAACTGCAATATTTTTTAAAAGTCAAAAGCATTCAAAAACACTGATCTTGCTATTTTGAATACTTTTAGGGCAGAAGAGGGATTTGGGGTCTTATTGACCCCTGATCTCTCCATAAAGAGTACCTGTCATGTGTCAATTGCTGTCACAAGGATGTTTACATTCCTTGTGACAGCAATAAAAGTAATAAAAATTAATACATAAAGCAACCGTGTAAAAAAAAAAAATGAATAATAATAAAAAAAAAAAAAAACTCACCAGTCCATCCATGTTTTCATGCTTTATTTTAAGTAAGAGCAGATGATTCACGTAGAATTTACTTCCTGGAATCCATGGGAATGAGAATAACAAGGAGGAGACAGACGTAACTAATTTTATCAGAGAAGACATCATCTCTACTGGGTACATCTCTTGACCTCCCAGTGTCCAGCCTTTGCTATTTAACCTCATGTGTGAAGTCATTTTTTAATTGGAATCTCAACAGTATCAACAATTGTGCATGAACCTTGTCTCGCACTGTGGAAAGAAATGAAGAACTCAGTAATGGCAGAACCAACAGCCAGTTTGTGGGAAGAAAGTGCTGATGAGTTTTGAGAGAAAACTAACTTCCAAAATTGCATTGGGGAATTAGATGGAAAATATGTCCATCTGATCAAGCCACCCAATTCTGGATCCCGCTTCTTCAACTACAAAAAATATTACTCTATATTTCTGCTGGGACTCAGTGACATCAATATGAAATTTAAAGCGGTGGATGTCGGGGGCCTATGGAAGTTCTAGAGATTTAGGAATTTTCTGTAATTCTGTGATGGGCCAGTGTTTCCAATTCCAATTCCAAAATGGGAATTTTGACATGCCACAATCAAGGCCTCTGCCTTACACTTATGGGCCAGATATTCCTCTAGTGGTTGTAGCAGAAAGGCATTTTCTTTACCCACCTACCTCCTCAGGCTCTACACAAGGCATGGCTCAGATTCTAGGAAATGAAGGGGCTATAAGAGAGAATATACAGTAGTTTTTGAATCTTTTCTGCTTACCAGAGAGATTGCCAGGTAAATGTATATTGCTCTTTGCCTACCAGAGAGCAGGATCTGCTAGTGAGGTTTGCTCATGGTGCTCAGGGTCAGCTCAGTTTGTCTGAAGTGTTTCACACTGGTCCAATGGGGAGGCATATTGGACAGTGGCAGGAAACCTGACAAATGAGTGTACAGGCATTTACTACAGTCCTGGTGATTGGCAGAGGAAAGTGCCTTGGTGAATGCTGGAATACTGTATCAATGCTAAGGGCACATGTGCTTGGGATCTTTCAGCTGGAGAGCAGGGTCCCAGAGGGAGGGGGCGGCTGCCCCTCCTCTGTAGAAGCTTCCATGCCTGAGAGTCAGAGAGGCCCTGAACCTAGATGTCCTGCAGAGCTGACTGGAAAAGAGACAATGAAGGGGATCTGATTCTGCCTACAGTCAGTACAGATCTGTGTCCTGGGGCCTGTTCAGAGAGGGACACTCCTTCTGCTAGAAGAGTCGGTGGACTGGTGTCACTGCACTGTCTGTGTTCACTATATTATTTGTGACCAAGAAATTTGAAAATATCTAAACATAAAAACTTCATAGAGTGTTAGCAAAACTTATGCATAAAACCCATATACATAAAAAGTTACAACATTTTAAAACTTGTGCAAGTAGAAGTTCATAAATCCAGGTGATGTGGTTCCTTTGTGCCACAATTATTCCTTAGAAAGTAACAAACTTTGTAAGCAAAGGACAAAGACCTTAGTTCTTGGAAATGCAAAATCTTAAAAATACATATTTCCATGTATTATTATTACAAAATGAGGGCAGACATTACAGTTACAATACAATTTGGTACAAAAGGAATCAGAGGGCCCTGCTCGTTAGAGCTTACAATCTAAAAGGGAGGGTCAATTGATACAAAAGGTAATAGCTGTAGGGGATGAGCTGATGGAGAAAGTGAAACAGTGTATTAGTTAGTAGCCAAATAGGCTTCTTTAAAGAGAAGGGTTTTCAGGGATTGTCTAAAGATGAATAGTTTAAGGGGACTGTCGGACAGATTGGGGTAGAGAGTTCCAAAGGATGGGAGAAGCTCTGGAGAAATCCTGGAGGCGAGCATGGGAAGAGGTGACAAGGGAGCTCGAGAGCAGGAGGTCTTGGGAGGACCGAGGAGAGCGGCTTGGTTGATATTTTGAAATCAGGTTAGTGATGTAGGTGGGGGCAGAGTTGTGGATGGCATTGTAAACTATTGTTAGTACTTTGAATTGTATTTGTTGGGTGAGTGGAAGCCAGTGAAGGGATTGGCAGAGAGGGGTGGAGGACACTGAACAGTTGGTAAGGTGGATAAGTCATGCAGCAGCATTCATTATGGACTGAAGGGGGGATACTCTATGTAAAGGTAATCCAATGAGGAGGGAGTTACAGTAGTCAAGGCGAGAGATAACCAGGGAGTGAATTAGAAGCTTGGTGGTGTCGTTGGTTAAAAAGAGGCGATGTTGCGGAGGTTAAGGAGGCATGATTTAGACAGGGATTGGATGTGGACCTAAAAGGACAGTGCAGAGTACAGGGTTACCCCTAGCACCCTGGCATGTGTGGAAGGACCGATAGTTGTTCCATTGTTCTTGACAGAGAATTCAGGGGAAGGGGCACATGGGGGAGAGATAGATAGATTCAGTTTGAGGAAGTGGTGTGACATCCAGGCTGATATGTCTGTTAGTAAATCAGTGATGTGGGAGGAGACTGATGGGGTGAGCTGAGGGGTAGAGAAAAAAAATGTTTTTCCTTTGAAATGTTGATAAAACTTTTTATTTTCAGGTATTCAGCACTTTTTAAAATCAATATTGCAGGGGTGATAAGATAAGTCACATTCGTTACTTCCAGAAATCACAAGACGTTCAAGTATTCCAATATCACATGTGATGTGATCAATATTTTTTTTATTGTTGTTGTTAATGCATATGGGCACTGTGAGCACAGTAAGTACAGTAGTTTTGTGTTTTCTAAATATTACAGGAACAACCCATTTTCTTTAATTGTCAATAATTACTATATACAGGAAAATTTGTATCCATGCAAGACTTGTTCTGAATTGCAGGGGTGTAGATTGTGACATCAACCACCTACCTTGGAATCTTTGATAACATTATCAGATCATTAAAACTACAGTTTCTCCGGGCAGTGGATGAGAAGTGCCCATACCTCTGTGTAAATCCAGATCTGTCTACTGCATGTAGTGGATGCTACACACTGTGCTCACAGTGGTCACATGTATTGGTAGAACAAAAAAGGGCTTTTGGTTCTGAGAGTCACAATCACGCTTCAAAGTGTGTCCAACATTCTGCTTAGTGCTATTATGCCTCCATTGATGATGTGGCATTAAATTGCCTGTGGTGAAGTTGTTTCCTATCCTCTACTCCATTCACAAAACTTCAGGAATTGGTTTGCCTGAATTCAACATGTTTTGTGAATAGTGGAAAGTATATTGTCATTCATCCAACTGTCACCCATTCAGGTTTTGGAGGCTGTGTGCTCACAAGATGTCTTGTGTTTGGAGCAGAGGACACAAAGGGGGAGGTTGAAATTGTAAAATCGGAGCAGTGAACGCATGCAGTGTAAAAAATGTAGGTGCCATGAAGAATACCTGTTTTTAGTGGGGAGAGGATATGGAACAGTTAGCAAGAAGATGGATATACCTAATGGATAGAAGGATGGATAGAAAAATAAAACAGGTATTTAAATAACATAAATTTAGAATTGTAAACAAAACTTTAAATTTACAAATTTTCATAAACAGGAATCGGGGACTGTAGGAAAGAATGGCTTGGTTCCCTGCCAACATCTATGGGTGATTTAGATTGGGAAGATAATGATGCGGGTGGTCGGCATAGATTTGACTGAAAACCCTTATGAGATGAGTAAGGTGTGTACATTGGTGGGGGTCCTGAGAAAGGCTGGCTCATGGCAGTGGTATAGCCATGGTAATGATGGCCAGGCATTGATTTTGTAAAAGAGCCACTAGATATATTAAAACCCAATCCCCAGGGCTGAAATCTAGGAAATGGATGTTGCTCTTTGTAAGCAGAAACTATGTACATACATTTTGTGTTACAAAGCAATTGAACAGGTGTACCTAATAAAGTGGCGGGTCTGGTTGGTGGTGGGTTCCCTCTTACGGGACCTCACGGATCATGGCATCCCTGACACTCCGGCCTTCTTTATCTTGCAATTATTGAGTATTCCGATGAGGAAATATAAAAAATCTATTGTACCCCATGTGCTGTCCGTGGCGAGGTCTTGCATCCCACTCTATTGGAAGACTACCCAACCACCCTCCATCAGGGATTGCATGCGCAGATTGGAGGATATCAACAAGATGGAGGACCTGACCCTCACGGCGCTCCACAAACGAGACAGATACGAAAAAATATGGGGATACTGGAATAGGTTTCTCATCTCTGATAGGGGGAATGCTCTGATGTGCCCTTAGCTCCGCTGAGATATCTGCCTTAGATGGGTGGCCTAGCCCGGCGCGGCATCCCCCTTCCCCCTGCCCCTCCCCTCCCCCTCTTCCCCCCCCTTGTCCTCTTTTCTCTCTCATCTTTTCTTCTCTCCTTCTCTTTTTTTTTTCGCTCTGGTGCTGTCCTGTCTCTCTGCACCCTGTTATGTCTCCCATGATGCCAAGTAACATTCCGTTTGCACTGAAAGTGGAGGTTTTCCTCCCCATGTTCCACCACTTGATTACAACCTGGTTTACTCTTGAATATAATGTCTTGGGCTGTATTGTCTAACTTAGGGTCTTAAGATCTTTTCCCACTTCGGTGGGGTCCATCTTCAATGTTTTTTCTTTGCATACCGATGACTCAGTTGTGCCTTTACCTTTATGATGGCTTTGCCTTCTTAACATTTTGCCTTACCTTCACTGGAGGATTGTTCACTGTGGTTGTTTTATATGTACCCTGTTGTTACTACTCTTTGATCGTTTCAATAAAATTTCATATTTGAAAAAAAAAAAAAATAAAGTGGCAGGTGAGTGGATATCATATCACCTTTTACTTCAGTATGCTTATCCGGAGGGACCTCTCTGATTACAGACAGCAACATTCTGCAAAACATTATATTTGGGTTTGAGCTATTGAGGAATTCCTCAGCAACTTTTGATGTAGAGGTTTGCAAATGTTTTGGTAATTATTCAAGGAGGTAAGCAAAATATTCTTCAATGGGAGGCTCTTGCTGAGGGCGGTATGTTTGATGGGTGGGGGATCTTGAATGGACTTTAATCCATATTTGTCTGTAAATAGAATGAGAATAAAAATTATGCTTTTCTACAAAAATATTACAGCACCAACACATCAGTTCACTTTTTTATGAAGGTGTCAGTAGTAATAACAATTGTAGGTTTAGGGTGTTTTTCAGAAGCTGGATTGTGACATGACAACTGTGATATTTTGAAAGAAACATACCACAGCTACGTAAGCAAGTGGTTGATTTTCCCCAGGAGGAAACTGTCTGCAATTGTTGCTTGGTTTGTTTCTTCTTCAATTCCATTGTCCGAAGGCACACTTGCACACCTTGATCTTGCTGGGATGCTTGAGAGGTGAGGTAAACATATAGCATACAACTTTGAGTATCAGGATTCATGAAAAATTTTTGTGCAAAGCGTATAGTTGTTACAGCAGTAATCTTTTTTTGTCACTATTCTAGCATAAAGTACAGGATTGCCCCCTAGCAAGAGCTGATGGAGAAAAATAGATCAGATGCCATAAGGATATGACATGATTATAGGGATACTATGCTGGACTAGTAAGTGGTGCTAAGGATAGCAGCGTGTAGGGCCACCCGCCTTGCATGTGCATCAGGGGTACCTCTGCACTCGTGTACGTGCTCATCAATACCTGGGACCAGGCAGGGCTGATTTCATCTGAAGTCCAAATTATGGCAGTACTCTGGCTTAGAGATGAGCCATATACTTTGTGCAGTAATGTAAAGCACAGAGTCTCTCTTTAAAACATATTGTCCCATGTTACTACACACCTTCCTCGATGTATGTTGCATTTATTACATCCTATTTCAGTTATACTGATACTGCACTATGATTTATAAACAACTTATATATTTCAGAAAATTGGATTTATTTTATTCTGTTTTAAACACATGGTAGCAAATGCTCTTTTCTATCGATTTAATGTTTACATTGAGTTTTTGCGGTTTCTGTATTGCCCAGAAAGACTCCCGGTGCTTCCACAGCTGCATCTGAGCAGAGTTGTATAAAGTACTCAAAACCCATACTTGAGTAAAAGTACAAGTGCTCGATCAAAAAGTGACTTGAGTAGAAGTGGAAGTGCTCGATCAAAAAGTGACTTGAGTAGAAGTGGAAGTGCTCGATCAAAAAGTGACTTGAGTAGAAGTACTAAAGTATTCAACATTTTTTGTACTTAAGTATTGCAAGCAGTTTTTTTTTAAATTTTGCTACTCAAGTACTCAAAGTAAAAGTACCAGTAGTTTTGAAAAATAAATTGCTACTCAAGTACTGAAAGTAAAAGTACAAGTACTGTGTTATGTAGTTATTAAAGAAATAAGTCAAAAGTTTGAACATCATATTGTTTTTTATTATTTCAAATGCAGCTTTTATTTATGCATACAGTAGCATTTTTTTTCGTATGCGCTGATAATACACATGTTTTGAGCTTCATGAAACCTGCCATCTACTGTTCTGGCAGTGGTAATTTTTATAATAGTAACGAGTAACTATGCAGCACAAAAAAAAAATATCTGAGTAGAAGTATTGAAATCATCGAAAAAATGTAGTGAAGTAAAAGTGGAAGTAGGAGAAAAAAATTCTACTCCAGGAAAGTACAGATACCGCCTTTCGGTACTTAAGTACAGTAGTGAAGTAGTTCTACTTAGTTACTATACATCTCTGCATCTGAGGCTACGTTCACATGTGGGCCCGCGATCCGGAATCATTGCAATTCGCGAGAAGCCTGAGCGATGCCCGTGATTTGCAATGGCACCCCAAACGCTGTGCGATGTTGCCGCGATTTCCGCCTGCCGCAAACAGAATCGCGGGACGTATGACGCCCAAAAAGGTACAGGAGCCGCTTTTGTGCGTCATGCATCCCGCTATTCTGTTTGCACGATGTTACCGCGATACGGCAGGCAGAAATTGCGGCAACATCGCACAGAGTTTGGGGTGCCAATGCAAATCACGGGCATCGCACAGGTGTCCCGCGATTTGCAATGATTCCGAATCGCGGGCAGAATCGCGGTGATCACAGTGGTCACATGTATCCGCTACACCCGCATGTGAATGTAGCCATATCATCCTCGTTAGGGAGCTGTGCTGTGTGTCTCACTCCCCACGAGTCCTTACAGCCCCCCTCCTCCAAGATGTATTTACAGCATAGGATAGCCCAGCATCGACAGACTGATGAAGAAGCCAAACGACTTTGAAATGCGTCTCATGTCTACTATGCATGTGTCTACAGTGACCTTGTGGATTCAAGCCTTGGGTTGAACCCCAATTGTAGTCAGGGCCATATTACTGAATAGGCACGCTGCGCAGTTGCCCAGGGGCCCCACCTGCCCAGCGACCCAGCCCCAGCCAAGTATTAGTCTCGATTCCCACATGCATCCCGCCACCGAACTTAGCCTGTGTCAAGTGCCTGTCGGCCCTGCACTGCTGGCAGGCCACTTAGGCCGTGGAGGGGGACCCCACAACTGAAGGAATGCCTGTCCGCCCCACGGGGGGACAGTCGAGTCTGACTCCCGTCTGTGTGTGTTTGCCGGACCCAGCTGCCGAACTTGGAAGCTGTCATTAGCCTGGCACTGCTGTACCAATAAATAAAGTCTTATCGAGAATTTGCATTTTTATTCTCGTGGGTGATTGTGTAGGCAGGGCCCCATTGCACTGCATTGCCTGGGGCCCTTTAATGCTCTTACAATGGCACTGATTGTAGTTGCAGTGAAAGTGGCTTTCTCTGTCTTCAGCATGCTTCATCCCCAGCCGGTGGCCAAGGCTAGTGGTTCTCTGGCTGCCCCTTTGACATTTTTGACTCCCAAGTCACCCTTATGCCATGTCCTACACATGCATACTTTTGTGAGTGCATTTCTATTTTTTAATAAATTGTCATTTATTTTATTCTTTAAAGGGTGACTCCACTTTCATGGGAAAAAAAAAAATTGCAAATAAAGAAAAAAATAAGATGGTTTATACAAGTCATATTGTAATTGAATGTTATTAAAAAATAACCTTTCCTTTTCAATCTGCAGGGTTGTATTTTCTGAAAATGCAATGCAATATGGCAACCTGGAGCTGTTCTGTACACAGAATGTGTACTGAACATCCCCTAGAAACATAATTTCCTGCTTGTGTAATTGGTTCACTGATTTTCCCAGACGTCTGCACTAAGAGGCAAGTCAGATTCCAGGCATCCCCTGCAACAAAAATTTCATTTTTGGTGAGATACTCCCAAAAGGAACACTTCTAAAGGGATGCAAACCCTGCCACTTTCCTCAGTAGTGCTGTACAGCTGCAGCAGCTGGTAGGTAATTAGACTCACTCAGCACAGGGGTGCAGAGGAACTAACAGTGATTTCTTTAGAATAACAAAAGGTAGAAATCTGCAACAAAGTTTGTTAAAATCCTTGTAATGTACATAAATCACCCAGAGGGGATGTTATTTTTGTCAACAAAAGTGGAGTTAAGCTTTAATGTTGCACTATGGAGTACTGTTGCACTGTTGTTTCTTTCATTTTCTTCCAGTGGTTGGAAAGTGAGCGCCCTCTCTGCAGCCTCTAGTTTTAGCTATATTTAGCACTGTGAGCTATCCTACTACTGGCTCATTTTACACTGCAGTATTCAGTGCAAATATCTTAAATCTTGTATTAAAACCCATCTGTGCTCTTTGTTCCGTGGCCCCAATAGGGGCCTGGCTTTGCTAATTAACCACTTGCTGACAGCTACAGCGTGGTTGTCCAGTTCTGAGGGGGGCGTCTATTGACATCTCCCCAAATCACCCCCCCTCCCCCTTCCCCACACACACACCCACTGCGGTGTGCACCCGATGTGCTCTGTTAACAGGGTAAAGGGTCAATCACAGCGGCCCTTTACCACATGATCAGCTGTGTCCAATCACAGCAGATCACGATGTAAACATGTAAACACTTACTGGGTATTGGCATTCCTTTCCTCACTCTGACAGCCTGAGGAGAGGGGAGGAGAGACAATAATTGACTTGTATGAAAGTGGACATCTACACTGATAATCAGGGCACTGATTATCAGTGTCCTGATAATCAGTGCAGCCCCAAAAGTGTCTATCAGTGCTGCCTATCAGCACCCATCAGTGCTGACAATCAGTGCCAATCAGTGCCTCCTCATCAGTGCTGCCTATCAGCGCTCATCAGTGCTGCCTATAAGTGCCCATTAGTGCCACCTATCAGTGCCCAGCAGTGCTGCCTATCAGTGCCCATCAGTGTCACCTATCATTGCCCTTCAGTGCTGTCTATCAGTGCCATCTAATCAGTGTCGCTCTGTGCCATGTCCTTCGGACACAGCTGATCACAGATCGGTGTAAAGGGCCAAACATAGTGGCCCTTTACAATGTGATCAGCTGTGTCCAATCAAAGCTGTTCACAATGTAAACACATTCTACAGGTGGCTATCAGTGCAGTCCCAACAGTGTCCATCAGTGCCACCTATCAGTGTCCATTAGTGTCGCCTATCTGTACCCATCAGTGCCCATCAGTGTTGCATATCAATGTTGCCTCATAAGTGCCCATCAGTACAGCCTCGCCTCATGTGTGCACATCAGTGAAGGAGAAAATATACCTGTTTGCAAAATTTTATAACAGAAACTATAAAAACATTTTTTTTTTTTTGTTTAGCACAGTACAATTTGGGTACAGTTTTGCATGACCGCACAATTATCATTCAAATTGCGACAGCGCTGAAGCTTAAACTTGGCCTGGGCAGGAAGGGGGTAAAAGTGCCCAGTAGGCAAGTGGTTAAAATTGTCCTGTTGCTGTCTATCTTTACACTGTTGTACTCTTGATCTTTAATACATTTGAGTGAATTCTCCATCATTAGAAGTGCGATAGCACCCATATTTCCACCCTGACATTCATTTTATTTAATTTAATGTATCCCAGTGGCATCACTAGGGGGGGGCAGAGGGGGGTCATAGCCCCCCAACATTATACTGTGCCCCTCATGTGCCCCCCCAACACGATCCGGACTCTGCTCTGGGATGGTGGGTCGGTAAGACCAGATTGTAGGATCCCGACCCGCCATCCCCGAGCATTACTGTGGTGAACGTAGCTGGCACTAGAGGAAGCAGAGCTGATGCTTCTTGTATACTACCAGCACCTGTCACAGGCGGCTTGATAGCAAATGTACTGTGCCTGTGAAAGGAGCAATACAGGAAGCATTGGCTGTGCTCTCTACTGCAGCCGCATGCTTCCTCCAGCACAGCTCCTGTCACACTCTATTGGTGTCTCAGAGGAACCAGCTGTCCCAGCCAGCAGTACCCACCAGCAGTACCAGCCAGCTGTCCCAGCCAGTAGTACTAGTTAGCAGTTCCCTCTAGCAGTACCAGCCAGCAGTACCCACCAGTGGTACAAGCCAGGAGTACCAGCCAGCAGTACCCCCAGCAGTACTAGCCAGAAGTACCAGCCAGCAGTACCTGCCAGCAGTACCAGCCAGCAGTACCCACCAGCAGTACCCACCAGCAGTAGCCACCAGCTGTACCAGCCAGCAGTAGCCACCAGCAGTACCCACCAGAAGTACCTGCCAGCAGTACCAGCAAGCAGTACCCACCAGCAGTACCCACCAGCAGTACCAGCCAGCAGTACCCACCAGCAGGACCTGCCAGCGAAGTGGGTAGTTGTGGGAAGAAGTGAAGATTGAGGTTAGTTGAGGTGAAGGTAAACGGCAGTGTATCAGTGTGAAAGCCCCTTTCACACGATCAGTCCAATCGGGTCCGCCTGTCTGTTTTTTTAGGTGGACCCAATCAGACCCTCCATTCACCTCTATAGAGCGGCAGATGTAAACAGACTTTTGTCTGTTTACACCCGAATATCTCCAATACGATCCACTTCGATCTGGGCGGATCGGATTGAAGGGCCCATAGAGTAGAGCGGGCTATGTCCGTGTCTGCTCTGCATATGCTGAGTGGACAAAAACCCCATCAGCCGCCTTGCTCATTGTGGCCGGCGGACGGTTTCCAAGTCGCTAGAGTGGCCCTCACTCCTCAAAGGGTTGGGCACCCCTGCTGTAGGACATGAGTCCTTGATGGAGAGGTGCGCTGTAACAGCCTTCCCCCTTAGTTTCGCCACGGTGTGTGGCGGAGGGAAGGAGTCCTGGATAGAGAGGTGCGCTGCACTGTAGCGCATCAGGAGATTCACAGGGAAATCATAAACTTCCATGGAGTTGATAAAAGTGTTAAGACCGCCTCCACTGTAACGGCTGGCTTTAACATTTTCATCATTGTGGTTGGAAGGTCTCACTATTCTTCCCTACTTCCGCTTCGCTGAGAGCATGGCACCAATACTAGGGGTTATTACTGCGTAAACTGGCACCAATACTGGAGGCTTTTACTGTGTAAACTGGCACCAATACTAGCAGCTAAAACTGTGTAAACTGCCACCATTACTAGGGGTTATTACTGCATAAACTGGCACTAGGGGCTATTACTGCATAAACTGGCACCAATACAAGGGGCTTTTACAGTGTAAACTGGCACCAATACTAGTAGCTATTACTGCGTAAACTGGCACATAAACTAGGGGTTATTTCTGCGTAAATTGGCACCAATACCAGGGGTTATTACTGTGTAAACTGGCACCAATACCAGGGGTTATTACTGCCTGAACTGGCATCAATACTAGGCTCTATTATTGCGTAAACTGGCATCAATACTAGGCTTTAATACTGCGTAAACTGGCACCAATGTTAGTGGTTTTACTGCGAAAACTGGCACTAATACTAGGCTTTATTACTGCATAAACTGACACCAATGCTAGTGGTATAACTGCAAAAACTGGCACCAATACTGGGCTTTAATACTTCATAAACTGGCACCAATACTAGGGGTTTTTACTGCGTAAACTGGCACCAATATTAAGGGCTATTACTGTGTAAACTGGCACCATTACTAGGAGCTATTACTGCGTAAACTGGCACAAATACTAGGGGTTATTTCTGCGTAAATTGGCACCAATACCAGGGGTTATTACTGTGTAAACTGGCACCAATACTAGGCTTTATTACTACATGAACTGGCATCAATACTAGGCTTTATTATTGCGGAAACTGGCATCAATACTAGGCTTTAATACTGCGTAAACTGGCACCAATGCTAGTGGTTTTCCTGCGAATACTGGCACTAATACTAGGGGTTATTATTGCGTAAACTGGAACCAATACTAGGGGTTTTTACTGCGTAAACTGGCGCCAATACTAGGGGCTATTACTGCGTAAACTGGCACCAATACTAGGGGCTATTACTGCATCAACTGGCACCATTACTAGGGGCTGTTACTGCGTAAATGGGAACCAATACTAGGAGTTATTACTGCATAAACTGGCACCAATACTAGGGGCTATTACTGTGTAAAGCTTTTAGGAGCTTTTCCTCTTTCTCAGGACTGAAGCAATATCTGAGGAAGTGTATATAAGGGGTAGGGAATTGGCGCTGCCCAATAGGGATATGCAAAGGTGTTACTATAAAATCAAATCAATAAGAAGTATGGTGCTGATATGCATAGAATCACAAATACATAAATATATAAAAAATATAGAAAATATATATATATATAAAACCACCAATATCAATCGCAATGTAAATAAATATATAAATATATAAAGTGTTAAGTGGTAAAAGGTGCAATAAAGTATTGTGATAGTGTGCAAAGAAGTTTATGATTTCTGTATCGACATTTATAAATACATTACTATATGTATATATTAAACCAAGTGACAATGGTGAATAATTATATCCAGTATGTATATGGTGCTTGCCTCTTATACATTAAGGTGCAAAAAGAAAGGTGAAAGTAGAGGTGCAGTGGTCACCAAGTGTAAACACTGATAAGTGTACAAGTGATTGGTGTATATTTGATAAGAATGTACCAAATGAATCCAGAAAAAAGACGGGGAAGGGGCTTTGTGCAAAAATCAGAAGGTGCACGTTGAAAGGACTATGTATTAAATATACTATTTATTAAAAATGTAGCAACAAACAAGAAAGTATGTGTATTAAAGTGCTTAATTTTCTAGTGGCAGTGTTCAGATTTCTTTGTGCACTAGGGAAAGTGCTCAAAATAATGGGTGTAATAGATTTGCACTCACCAGAATGCCCAACCCCACACAGGGGTATTAGGCAGCGTATTTTATAGCTGTATACCTCAGCATGGGGATAAGGTTCCTAGGGGTCCTCTGCTTCCTTGTAAGTCTGTGTAAGAGGGAGAGGGAAGGGACTGTGCTGTTCTCCGTATTCAGCTATCCTTAGGCAATGCTCCGGTGATACAATGTGTACAATAAACAAGGGGGGACAAATAGTGTAATCCCGTTTTGCAAAATGTATTTTAGATACGTAGGGAAAGGTACTCCTATTTAAATGTAGGAATATAGCATATAAAATGTCTCCCTCTCGGGGGAGAAAACAAACAAAGAACCGGCGTCCTTGTGTGTAGTGCTCCGGAACGCAATGCGTTCCACGGCCGGTCTGGATCAGGAAGTGACGTAACTACGCTGTACGCATTTCGTCAGAGATGTCCTCAGCAGCGTCACTTCACTTCCCAATCACATCCATCTATACGCTGCGGTTGCTCGGCAACTAACCACGGTGGCCCGCAAATTGAGGAATCCGTGTCAGTTAACTCTAATATCTGAGGAAGAAAGGAAAACTCTTGAAAGTTTGTCTTTTAAGTGCTAGGTTAGTACAATAAAAAAGGGATCATTGCATACTGCATTACTCTCATATTTTGTAACCTTATTTATATATATATATATACTTATTTAGCTTTTTCAGTGGTATGATATAGTGGTGAAAATTATAAATGCCCCCCCCCCCCCAGTTTTGACTGTGGTAGCTATGTGCCCTGCCATATATTGTTCCTAGAGTCGCCACTGATGTATCCACTTACTTGCCATCCATACAGCCATAAATGTAAGTATATCAACTTTCCTGGTTTAGATGAGTAAAATGTCAGTACATGAGTATGTGTTTGTGCAAACATAAATGGAATGTCCACAAAAAGCTGATCCTCAGGAGATATTGGAGGAAATTTGGCACCTGTACTTGTACTACTACAACAGGCAGTGTTATGCTATTGGATTTTTACAACAACATTTTTTTCCGTCTTCAGCTTTTTCACTTCCAGATACAAATCATATTATCTCTATTAATTAAGGATAAGCCACCCAAGAACTGAGCATATGCACAATGTAATATAAACAGTGCACATCTAACTTCACCATATTGCAGTCTAACACGGCACACAATAGGACTAATAGAGATAATACAATTTAAATAAAATAGACATGTTGCCAGAAGCAATCAGGTATTAACTTTAATTTAAGGAAAATGTATCTAAAGCCAAAACTCTTTTTTTTAGTTTTAGACAGAGTGGTAAGGAGTCAGAACCCTTATCATCATGTTAATTCTGTGACCCTGTTAAAGAGATTAACTCTGTGGTGATGACCACTGTTACTGGGAATGAAAATGAGGGTAAATTCAACATTTTTAGTTGTTAACAGAGCAGGAACAGAGGAAATTGTTCAATAGTGACATGTGTTCTGATGACAACTAAAATAGGTTTTCCCTCACTTTTGAGAGATTTCTTCCCACGTCCTGTTGTGAAAGGAAATCTCCCCAATGGCACACAAATGCCATTACATGAGTAATAGACAAGTCTACAGTGGATTTGGGTGGATGAAGCAGTCGAACTTCTGTACCACAGACCCACAGCCATAAAGTCTCAGGTTGGGTTCACACTATTGCCAACTAAATGTGGGTTTCCCCGCATCCAATTCGCATGTCAGGAGATTGTGACCAGCTCTCTATAGAGCCGGTTCACTGTAACGCTCCTGCGTTTTTATATGGTGTGGATTTTCAGCTGCAGAAATAGTTCCACGTCAGTAGTCATGTAAGAGATATGCTGAGATACCATTCCCAACCTCAATGACTCATCATGTGTGGAAGGTCTTATTTCAGCCAGTAAATACACACAATTAGCAAGCTGGTTCTTAGAGTGAATTTATGCATGTGGTAACACAATGATGAAGGTTGAGGGATAGGTTGAGTGGAGGTGGTAGGTGATAGACACTTGAAGGTGAGACAGTAGCAGATGGATGCAGGAAGGTTTAGCAATGTTGTATGATAGAATAGCAGGTGGACATACAAAAGAGATTAACCCAGTGCAGAAAAGTAGCAGTAGTCTCAAGAGCTAGCAATCTAGTTTATGCAGATGTGATAAACAGTCTCTACTATGCAGAGCTAGATAGTGTAAGCTTAGTATAAGTTTATAGAGAATTCCCCTGCGGGGTACTTAGCACTATTAGCGATACAGCCGAAGGGTGGTTCAGGAGAGGCGGATGATCCAGTAGCGGGATACAGGGATCAGCGCAGCGAGGTTCCGTCAGCGAAGTAAGCTTGCAAGCATGGAAGCTTCAAGCAAGGTTAGCATCCAGATAAGGGTGTTTGAACGAACACATGTGAGTGAGAACCGACACCTTAAATAGCCATCTAGTCCGGCGCTGAGTGATGACAGCTCCAGTCTTAAAGGTGTATGCGCACCTTTCCAAAAGTAAATGGTAGGGCGCATACACTTGTGGAAAGTGTAATTTAGGGTACCAAAGGTACCGGAACATTACAATACCCCCCCCTTAAGGCCTGCTCCTGAAGGCCTCTGGAGCTGGTTTGTCTGGGTATCTCGCATGAAAATTGCGGATTAATCTAGGGGCATGTATGTCAGAGGTGTTTAGCCAGGTGTCGTCTTGGGGCCCATAGTTCTTCCATCTAACCAAGTACTGAAGTCTTCTTCTGTAGATACGAGAATCCAGAATCTCTTTTATCTCGTATTCTTCTCCACCTTCAACTTGTACAGGAGGGGGAGGTGGAATATTAGGCCTTATTCCTTGGTCCGGAACATGGGGTTTCAGTAGCGACACATGGAAAATGGGATGGATTTTTAGGTCCATTGGCAATGTAAGCTGCACTGCAGCTTTTCCAATAAGTTTCTTGATTGGGAAAGGTCCCAAGAACAGAGGTCCAAGCTTTTTGCTAGGGATCTTCAGTCTCAAGTTTTTTGTTGAGAGCCAAACGAGGTCCCCGATAGTATACTGTGGAGAAGGTCTTCTACGAAGATCATAGTACTTCTTTTGTTGACTGTGAGCGTGTGCAATGGTAGTATTTAGTAAACCCAGAGAATCCTTTATTTGGGTAAGATAGTCTGAGGCTACTGGGTTATTTGAAGGAAGGATGCGTGGAGGGAGAATAGAGGGATGGAACCCATAGTTCAAGTAGAACGGACTCTGCTTGGTTGTACTGTGAGTTGCGTTGTTGTCTGCCAGGGGGAGAAGATCCAACCAATCATCCTGTTGGTAAGAAGTGTAACAACGTAAATACTGCTCGATGCATTGGTTGACTCTTTCAGTCTGTCCGTTGGTCTGCGGATGGTAAGGAGAAGTGAGCTTCCGCTCAATCCGTAGTATGTGACATAGTTCTTGCCAGAATTTAGAAATAAATTGGGATCCACGGTCAGACAGAAGAGTTTTTGGGATACCATGTAATCTGAAGACATGTTTCATCAGGAGTTCTGCCGTTTGTTTGGACGAAGGTAGTCTGCGAATAGCAATGAAATGTGCCATCTTTGTCAGATGGTCCACTGACACCAAGATGGTATTAAATCCTTTGGAAGGAGGCAATTCTACGATGAAGTCCAATGACAAAACCTCCCATGGAGTTTGGGGTATTGGTAGACTGCATAGTAGACCGGATGGTCTCGTAGTGTCAATTTTGGACCTGGCACAGACATTGCATGAAGAGACGAATTTTTGTATAGATGTTTTCATGTCAGGCCACCAGAATTGTCGAGAAATCAAATTGAAAGTCTTTGTCATACCCATATGTCCTGCCATAGGCACATCATGCGATAATTGATCTTGGTGCGTAGTGTAGGTGGTATGTAAAGTTTGTCGTTGTAGTAGAGGAAGCCTTCTGCATCAGTATTTAGTTGTGGTGGGGGTGAATCCAAACTTATACCATGCAGAACCTCTTCCTTTAAGGAACGGACAACTCCAATAATGCGTTTGTGAGGTATTATAGGAACGGAAGGGATTTCAAAGTAGTTTTCTTCAGTTAGTCGTGATAGTGCATCCGCCTTTTTGTTCTTATCTGCAGGTGTGTAGGTCACTAGGAAGTTAAACCTTAGAAAGAATAGTGACCATCGTACCTGTCGATGCGAGAGAGTTTTGCTAGTCTGAAGATATTGGAGGTTTTTATGGTCCGTGTATATAATTATTGGTAGTTGGGTGCCTTCGAGTAAATGTCGCCAATTCTCCAGAGCCAGTTTTATAGCAAGCAGTTCCCTTTCACCCACGGGGTAATTTATCTCGGGACTGCTCAGGGATTTAGAAAAAAAAGCGACTGGATAAAGTGGTGAAGTGTGGGTAGGTCGTTGGGAGAGTATTGCTCCTACTGCCATGTTTGACGCATCTACCTCCAGAATGTATTGGAGGGATGGGTCTGGATGGCGTAATATGGGAGCGGAAGTAAACCTTGTCTTTAACAAGTGGAAAGCCTTGTTTGCTTCTTCTGACCATTTAAATGGTATTTTTATGCTAGTGAGCTGTGTGAGGGGTCTCACAATAGCAGAAAAGTTTTTTATGAACTTCCTGTAGAAATTTGCAAATCCCAGGAATCGCTGTAGCGCCTTGCGTGTAGTTGGTGTAGGCCAATCCTGAATGCAGGATATTTTACTCATGTCCATCTCGATTCCTGTTTTGGATATGATGTAGCCTAGAAAGAGTACCTCATCTTTATGGAACAAGCATTTCTTCAGCTTCACATAAAGATTATGTGCAAGCAATCTCGATAATACAAGTCTTACATGTCTTATGTGTTCAGACAGGGTCCGTGAATATATAAGTATATCGTCCAGATATATCACAACACAGACATCTAGTAAGTCTTTAAAAATATCGTTTATAAATCGTTGGAAAACTGCAGGGGCATTGCATAGGCCGAATGGCATCACAAGATATTCGAACAATCCATATCTAGTTCTGAATGCAGTCTTCTACTCGTGTCCATCACGGATTCGAATGAGATTGTATGCTCCTTTCAGGTCTAATTTTGAAAAATAGGTAGCTCCACGCACCTGCTCAATGAGCTCAGGGATAAGCGGTAGAGGATAGCGATCTTTTATTGTGATAGCATTCAATTTCCTGTAGTCGATGATAGGTCTGAGACTTGAATCTTTATTGCGAACAAAAAAGAGTCCTGCTGCTGTGGAAGAAGTGGAAGGTCTAATAAAACCTTTTTCCAAGTTCTCATCCAAATAGGTTTTGAGATGGGCAAGTTCATCCTGTGAAAGAGGATAAACATGACCGAACGGCAATTTGCTATTTGGGAGTAGATCAATGCTGCAATCATAGTCTTGATGAGGAGGTAATGCTTGAGCATTTTTCTCAAGAAAAACCTCAGAAAGATCCTGATAACATAGTGGTGCAATCTCATCTGTCACCACAGACAGAATCTTCCCGGAAAACGGGAGGTTACACGTTTCCTCGCAATAAGAAGAAGGGAAGGTCAAGGACCGTTTCTTCCAATCTATGGTTGGTTGGTGTGTGTGCAACCAGGGAAGTCCCAACACAATGGGAAAGTGGGGTGATGGTATTAAATCGAAGGTAGAAGTCTCCCTATGAGACTCGTTAATAGTGACTAGAAGTGCTTGTGTCTGATCGGTGATCGGACCAGAGGATAACGGAACACCGGTAATAAGACTTACTGAGACAGGTTTGAGTTTAGAAATAATAGGAATTTTATTTAAAGCAGCAAAACATATATCCATATAATTTCCACAAGATCCTGTGTCAATCATGGCCTTAGTAGTAATCCTGTTCTGGTCCCACTGTAATGTCAAAAAAACAGAAATGTAGGGGTTAGTGAATGAAGTTGTCAATCCTCCTAGAGAGACATGTGAACACTCACCCTTCTTTTTGTTGACTAGGGGACAGACGTTTATCTTGTGATCCGGGGATGCACAGTACAAGCAGAGATTTTCATATCGTCTTTTGGCTTTTTCCATAGTTGATAGCGGTGGGCGTATGGTTCCTACCTCCATAGGAGCGGCCAGACTCCGAGAGGAAACGGATAATGGCATTCCCATCTTTTCAGCCTTTCTTTCTCGTAGTCTTCTATCTATGATAATACTGAGTTGTATTAATGCATCCAGGGTTTTTGGCAGATCCGCTCGGGCGAGCTCGTCCTTAACGGCTTCTGATAGGCCAAGCCTAAATTGGGTTTTCAGAGATGCATCATTCCATTCTGAATCAAGGGTCCATCTCTTGAACTCTGCGACAAAGTCTTCCACAGGCCTCCTTCCTTGTTTCAAGGATCTTAACTGAAGATCAGCAGTACTCTGCCTATTGGGGTCATCATATAGGCTAGTGAGCTCTGCCAGGAACAAGGCATAGGAGTTGAGAAGCTGGTCGTTTTTCTCAAAAAGAGAATCTGCCCAGGCTCGAGGATCGCTTGATAGGTAAGAAATAATAGTACAAACCTTAATGTGATCAGTAAGGTAGGTACGAGGTTTTAGCAAAAAAAGTAACTCACATGCGTTTTTAAATTCGCAAAATTTTTTGCGATCGCCTGTAAATACCAAAGGGGGATTTATCTTGGGTTCAGGGGACTGAGCAGAGGTAAGTTGTGTCAGTCAAATTACCTGCTGCGACAGAGCCTGATTGTCTTCTTTTAATTCAGCAAGTGCATGTATTAACGCAGATACTTGCTGTTTTAATTGTGTCACCTGAGTGGTTATTTCTGGAACTATTTCTGCTGAATCCATTTTTTTGGGTTCGTTCAATCTGTAACGCTCCTGCGTTTTTATATGGTGTGGATTTTCAGCTGCAGAAATAGTTCCACGTCAGTAGTCATGTAAGAGATATGCTGAGATACCATTCCCAACCTCAATGACTCATCATGTGTGGAAGGTCTTATTTCAGCCAGTAAATACACACAATTAGCAAGCTGGTTCTTAGAGTGACTTTATGCATGTGGTAACACAATGATGAAGGTTGAGGGATAGGTTGAGTGGAGGTGGTAGGTGATAGACACTTGAAGGTGAGACAGTAGCAGATGGATGCAGGAAGGTTTAGCAATGTTGTATGATAGCAGATGATAGAATAGCAGGTGGACATACAAAAGAGATCAACCCAGTGCAGAAAAGTAGCAGTAGTCTCAAGAGCTAGCAATCTAGTTTATGCAGATGTGATAAACAGTTTCTACTATGCAGAGCTAGATAGTGTAAGTTTAGTATAAGTTTATAGAGAATTCCCCTGCGGGGTACTTAGCACTATTAGCGATACAGCCGAAGGGTGGTTCAGGAGAGGCGGATGATCCAGTAGCGGGATACAGGGATCAGCGCAGCGAGGTTCCGTCAGCGAAGTAAGCTTGCAAGCATGGAAGCTTCAAGCAAGGTTAGCATCCAGATAAGGGTGTTTGAACGAACACATGTGAGTGAGAACCGACGCCTTAAATAGCCATCTAGTCCGGCGCTGAGTGATGACAGCTCCAGTCTTAAAGGTGTATGCACACCTTTCCAAAAGTAAATGGTAGGGCGCATACACTTGTGGAAAGTGTAATTTAGGGTACCAAAGGTACCGGAACATTACATTCACATATCTCTGGAGCAGCTCTGGTGCAAATTGCACAGGAGTCCTTGGTCCATTTCAGCTCTGAATTCAGACACAAACTTGGACTAAAATCAGACCTGAAACGGTGAACAGGGACGCACTGGACCCCTGCTGTGAGCCTCTCCGTGCGGCAGTGTGAACCCAGCCTCAAAGTGAATGAAGTCATAAGACTGACTATAACATTTTTTTTAATGAAACAGTAAGTTAAGTTTTATTTGTATTTCACAGCCAATATCCTGTTGTAAAATAAAATTATCTAGGGGAGATGTTTATTACTAGAGAAAACAAGGACATTGCCAAATTTATGTTGACTTAACCTGGAACTGAATTGAGAAATTTCAAAGCAAGATTACAATGGTGGTAATGAAAGGGTAATCAAAACACTAATAAAAAAAATGTGAGTGGTTACCAATCAAGTCTTTGGGTTTTCCCCACAGTAACCTGCATCAGGAGATCGGAATGATCTGCAGAGGGTGCTGCAGCTGCAAGGATAAATTTACAGGACACAAACATACTTGTTGCACTTGGTGGGATGACATTTACAGTATGTCCCCAGGACTTATTACACAATGGTATTTTATCTGACCAAGTAGTAAAGGAGGCTGAAGGGAGGTGTAGCACCCTCTAGCTAGTGTGCTAGCTAGACAAAACTAAAACAAAGTACTGGAGTGCTAACAAAAACAAAGTACTGGACCGTTTCCTGACTCTGACATGAGTGTGAAAATCCGGTGTGCCTGGCTGTGCAGGATGGGGATCCCATTCTACTTGCGGCTCCTTAGGGGGTGCGCTACAGAGGTAAAATAAGAAGCTTACTGTTTTACATGGGAGAACCAGGTGCCTGGTTAATTGGGAAGACTAATGCATTGGCAGTTGTGTGTCATAGGGATATGCAGGTAGTTTAGTTCAGTCAGCAAGCAGAACACATACACCATAAAAAAGGAAAGATGTTGATCAAGGTGTCAGACTGAAAATGTGTTCAGTAGATGAGCAAATGATCGGTCTAGTTGGCAAGAAGAAGGTGTGGTCAGTAAACAGGCAATGGATTGGTCCATTTGACAGGGAAGGTCAGTAAACAAGCAGGCAGCAGGCAATAGATGTTATCAAACACAGAGAGGGGTCAGTTAAGGCAGCAGGCAGATCAGGATACAAATACAGGTTAAAGAGATTGTAAACTCGTTTGATTTTTTTTTTTTTTTTTTTACACCCTGCAAAAGAAAGACATAATGAGCTAGTATGCATCGCATATTAGCTCATTATGCAATACTTACCTCAGAACGAGCCCCCACCGTGCCGCTCACTCACCTCTATGACGGGCGACATGTCTAGTCGCCCGTCTTCCGGGATCGCGGCATCCGGCCATCTGACTGGCCGGAGCCGCGGTGACGTCACTCCCGCGCACGCGCGCGGGAGCCGACAGTCACGGCACGGGGCTCTGAAGGAACGGCACGATCGGCCGTTCCTTCAGAGCGCATGCGCCAGTGACGTCACTGGCGACATGTAAGGTAAATATCTCCTAAACGGTACATGTTTAGGAGATATTTACAGTACCTATAGGTAAGCCTTATCATAGGCTTGCCTATAGGTACAAGTTGTAGAGGAGGGTTTACTTCCTCTTTAATAGGCAGCTAGTGGGGCATATGGAGAAACCTATCACAAGCCCTGGGTACAGGAATCGTGAGGTTTAAATCAGACCTCAACAGAATGTATGACCAAAGGAGATGTGAAGGGAGGAGTATGTAGAGATCTGTTGTCTGGCAAGAGGACACCAAGAGTTTATTTTGGCTGCAGACTGGTGTCAAGAATCAGCAGTAGCTATGACCAGATCTGGGTGGCTACACTTCAGAAACTGGGATCAGACTATATACATCTTTTAAGTAAGATTTATTTGAAATCAAAAAAATCCTTTTAAACAGCAAACATTAGCATATAAGTGAACCAGTAACACAAAATAACCTAACAGAGTAACAGAAAGCCTAACAAGCAAACTAAAGCCCCGTACGCACGAGTAGAAATTCGGCCGGGAAATTTCGTCCAACGACCGATCTGCCGATTTTCGGCTTGTTAGTATGGTGCTGCCGACAACCGACTCCGACTTTTCGGCCGAAAAAATCCTGGTGTGCAGGCTATAGAATTTTTGTCGACCGTCAAAACATGTCCGATTTTCATCTCATTAGTACAGATTTTGATGGGGAAAAATCTTATGAGCAAGTCTAGGCATGCTCAGAGAAGAAAGAACACAAAGAAAGCAATCCAACACATGACATCACTTCGGAAGTAGAATGCTGTCGTGCGGGAAAATTCGTGTGCAGTCTAGAGCACATTCCAATCAACAGACACCACTCTGGACAAAAGACGGACGACCGGTCAGCGGAAATTCGTTGCGTGTGTACGAGGCTTAACTATATACAATATACAGTATACAAATGAGGAACACAGATAAGCAGGGTAAAACTGGAGGTGCAGGGAACCCGCCGCTAACATTGGTGCCAATGGGACTATTTAAATTGCAGTGCTGTCTAATCTACAGTTGTTACTCGTGTTCTTGCATCTGTTCCTGTGTTTGACTTCTGTGATTGACCTGGCTTGCCCTGACCATGCTTGAACGCTACCTGTCCTGACCTTGGCTTGTTTCTGGACTCTGCTCTGCCTTCTGCTAATCTGTCTGCTTCAAGTGTTGCCGACTTCTGCCTGTACCCTGACTTTTCTCTGCCTGCCGTCTATGCGTGTACTTTACCGTCTGTAGCTGTTTTGGCTCATCTGACCACACATCCAGTTATCCGTCTTTCCCACTCTGCATGCTACCTGGTTCCTCCTGGTCCTTCTGTGTGCTGCTAGCCTCCTGCAGCTGTCTGCCTATCAACTGCCACCTGCTTTCCTCCCAGTCCAGGGTCTTTTGCTTCTGCTGCCATCTGCTGTGCTTGCCATCTTACCCACCTCTGGAGATGCAACTACTACCACCAATACAATAGGCAAAACATCTTACACGCACTCATACCTCGCTGCACTCTCATTTCCACTGTCACAACATCAGTGGTCCTTGAGCTGTGGCTGTAAGAGAGGCTGTCCTCTACATGCTAGTTGTCGCCAGTTGTCGATGAAAGGACAGAGGCCAATGTGAGGCCTGGATAAGAAGCCCAAGGTTTGGCCATGTTGCCTGGGCAACAAGAAGTTGAGTGGTGTGGTGGCTTGCATCAGAACTGTACTGGGAAGAGGAGCAATCAGCAAGGGACACAGCGGAAACCAGACAGACAGCGTAGGTTGTTACAGTGTTTGTGGGACAACAATGGTGTGGTAAAGCTTGTAGTAAACTTAAAGCGGAGCTCCATCCAAAAGAGGAAGTTCTGCTTTAAGTCCTCTTCCCCCCTCCTCTTTAGGAAATGGCATTTTTTTTTGGGGGGGGGGAGCAGGTACCTGGTTTTGACAGACACCCACTCCCACCTCTCCTCCCCTCTTCCCTCCCTGCAGTCTTCTGGAACATGTGCAGTGGGCACCCGGTTGTGAAGATGCAAACTGTCATAGCTGGGTGACCACAGTTCAGATTCTGGCACCAGGGACTGAAGATGGACTGAAGATAGGGGGAGAAAACAGCTTGGGTGAGCAGGTCGCTGGATCCTGGGACAGATGAGTGTAGCTGCTGAATTTTAATTAACACAAATATGACTGGAGCTCCTTTAATAGAATGTGTTTCTACATTTCAACCTTTAATAAATAATTATATTCACATTGGAGACATTGAGGGCTATTAAGGTCTGGAAAGAGCCAAGCCAGTGTTTCCAGGTTCCAAATTTTGTTGTAGAGTTATGAAGGGGTTTCAAAATTCATTTACGGATTTCTATTGTATGACGTCACAGGCTCGGCTCCTCCCACCTGACATCATACATTAGAAATCCGAATATCAGCAGTGAGCTGAGTATCTTGTAACGTCTGTTTTTATGTTATCTGTGTAAGTGAGTTTAATACTTGTGTAGAAGGATTTCCAGGCATCGGGCCTGAGATGGGTCTTCCATTGTTACCGGTGACACCTTCAGCCCATTTAAGCTGAGTACCCAAGTGTGAGAGTTGAGACAATGACCATTCCGGCATCTTTGGTTTGTTTTGTTTATTTTATATTGGGGATGGGAGAAGGGAATGTGTGGGATACTCCTCTGGCTCAACTAGGTAAAACTGGGACACTTTGTAGAAAAATGCCTGTTAGCGCGGTCTTGACGCCAGCTGGATGTCGACCAACGCTTACTGACGCTTGAAGATTGCTTTATTATTTAACTGTGCTAGAACTTGACTTATAACCCTCTGGTTAACTCAAAAGATCCTGGACTGTAGTGAAACTTGACTCTTGACACTCTATTAGGCTCAAAAGTCCTGTGAACAGTTCCCTCCAGCCCTTCACTGACTGAGGTAGCTCCTTGTAACTGCTTGTGCGGCTGCAACTCTCAACACTGTACACTGCACACTGCACGCTGTACACATTAACTCTTCAGGGCCCAACCACTGGCGCCCCCTTTGACACTTTAGGGTCCTCTCACTAGGCACCCCCTCTGGCACTTCAGGGTCCTCTCACTAGGCACCCCCTCTGACACTTCAGGGTCCTCTCACTAGCCACCCCCTCTGACACTTCAGGGTCCTCTCACTAGGCACCCCCTCTCCCGCTAGCTAGCTCCTGGATCCCTTGGACCTTCACCAAAACGGTCCCCTCTGTCAGCTAGGCAGACCCCCAGGGACAGTTACAGTACTTACGAACTTGGAATGCTTTCCTGAAACTGGGCCCCCCTCAACTCTGCTGGTCCTCGGCACACCGGATCCTCTCTGCAGCTCAGCTCAGCTCTCTCTGTATCCTCAGGCAACCCGAGACACCCGATCCTTCTGACAGGAGGAGAGACAGCCATACTCTCCCTCATAGGACTCTGCTTCCCGCCAAAGACGCTGCATCATGCGTTCCCCTCAAACTTATACCCACTCCCAGAACCCTGTGTGGCAGAATCTGGGGTAGATACAGGCCTGAATGTGCCACTGATTAGGTTTCCTCCATTGCCCAATGAGAACCCTTCTCAGGGAGCCAGTGGGGAGACTCCCCAGTCTCAATAGCAACACCTGGGAGACATGACAGCCCAGTTTAAAATCTGCTGGTAGGCAGCAAAGGCCCACTATAGTTTGCCTAGCACCTACCTTGTTGGGTGCTACACTTGTTTTTAAAGATAATAAAATTTTGTGAAACAGAGAGCACTATGGTTCTCCCCCTTTTTATCTCATAGTATGCACTAATGAATGAGGAACAAGTCTGAACACCTGAACTGGATCCAGGAGGAGGAAGAGTGCTATTGAGACACCCACAGAAGGAGTGTGAAAAGTTGAATGAGACTCTGTAGTAGGGTCTGATTCTGGAGGTAAGTGGGCACTTCATACAGAGGTGGTGGTTCACAGGAAACACTTGTGAAGAATTTGCTTTGTCACGTGTTATGAACACAGTGGTGTGATCTTTGAAGATCTTATATTTATTTTTACATAGTCAATTGAGAGACTATTAGAGACACTGATTATTTTTTTATTTTTTTTATTTTAGTTTTTTCACTTGTGCGTTGATGAATAAGAGAATAAGAGTATAACAATATAACAAGGCAAGTGGGGAACATAAGAACCCTAAACTTCAGAAGGGCAGACTTTCCAAAATTGTACTCATTGATGGAAAGGGTAAACTGGGACCAAACCCTGGGATCCCTGACCACAGAGGAAAAATGGGAAAGCTTTAGGACCACATTAAGCAAATGCATCTTGCAGTGCATTCCTATGGGAAATAAATTTAGAAGAGACAAAGCCAAACCTGGCTGGCTAAACCGTAGCGTTAAAAAACTTATTAGGGGAAAAAAATTGGCCTTCAAGAAATATAAAGCAGAGGGCACAGTATCGGCTTTCATACAATACAAGGAGGCAAATAAGAAAAGTAAACACGAAATCAAGATGGCTAAAATCAACTTTGAGAGACAAATAGCGGAGGATAGTAAAAAAAACCCAAAGAAATTCTTTAAATATATCAACAGCAAAAAAACTAGGGCAGAGCATATTGCACACATAATTAACGATGGGAGGATGGTTACAGAGGACACTGAAAAAGCAACCGTGCTGAATGCTTTTTTCTCGTCAGTCTTTACACAGGAAAAGGAGGGGTACACTGACCATGACTATATGGTTAGTAGTAATACACAGGACTTGCCACTATGGCTTACAGAGGGTGTAATCAGGGAAAGGCTGGATAAAATTAACACAAACAAATCACCAGGCCCGGATGGCGTACATCCGAGAGTACTCAAGGAACTCAGTAAGGTTATATCTAGACCACTGTTCCTGATCTTTGCTGACAGTATTAGGACAGGAGATGTACCAGGGGATTGGAGGAAAGCTAACGTGATTCCGATATTCAAAAAGGGGCAAAGGCATATCCCGGGAAATTATAGGCCGGTCAGTCTGACATCAGTGTTTTGTAAACTTCTGGAGGGGATGATAAGGGACTATATCGTAGAGTATGCTAAAGACAACAACATCATCAGCAGTAATCAGCAAGGGTTTACAAATGGGCGTTCTTGTCAAACCAATCTCTTAACATTCTACGAGGAGGTGAGCTGTGAACTAGATAGGGGCAGACCAGTGGATGTGGTATATCTGGATTTCGCAAAGGCATTTGATACAGTTCCCCACAAGCGCTTAATTTATAAAATAAGGTCGGCAGGTATCGACAGCAGGGTTTGCTCTTGGATACGGAACTGGCTAAAAGGGCGTGTCCAAAGGGTTGTAATAAACAGCGCATACTCAGACTGGTCTGAGGTAGTAAGCGGGGTCCCCCAAGGCGCAGTCCTGGGACCAACCTTGTTCAATTTATTCATAAACAGCATTGAGGTCGGGGTCAGTAGTTCGATATCAGTTTTTGCAGATGACACAAAATTGGCCAGGGCAATAACTGCACAGCATGAAGCAGATATTCTACAGAATGACCTGGACAAAATAACGGAGTGGGCAACAACGGCAATAGCATGCAATGTCAAGCAGCAGCTGCCAAAGCCAGCAGAATATTAGCATGCATAAAGAAAGGGATGTATTCCAGAGATAAGACTATAATCCTTCCACTTTATAAAACTCTGGTCCGACCGCATCTGGAGTATTCTGTCCAGTTCTGGTCACCAGTCCTCAGGAGGGATGTGTTGGAGCTGGAGAAAGTCGAGAGAAGGGCAACTAAACTGATTAGGGGATTGGAGGACCTTAATTATGAAGAGCGTCTGCAATCGCTTGATTTATTCTCCCTGGAGAAGAGACGCCTGAGGGGTGACATGATAGCAATTTACAAATATCTCAATGGGGATCTCAGCTTAGAAAAATAGCTGTTCAATCGAAGGGATTGCACGAGGACTCGAGGGCATACAATGCGATAAGAGGAGAAGCGTTTTAACCTCAGGCAACGTGGGGGGTTCTTTACTGTGAGGGCTACAAGATTGTGGAATTCTCTACCACAAGAGGTGGTTTCTGCGGGAAGTATGGTGGCTTTCAAAAGACTCTTAGACGTACATCTCAAGGATCAGAACATTCAGGGCTATGTGAGATGATTACAGCCACACACACCTAAACAGTTTGAACTGCATGGACTATTGTCTTTATTCAACCTCATCTACTATGTAACTATATGTAACTATGTAACTATGTGATGGATGGAATTGTGCTGCACTGTATTAATATATAACATACATCATTTAGGGTGGAATAGTGGAAAAACTTCACAGTGCGAGCGGCAGTTTGGTTGCCCTGGTGATTAGGCACAGAAATATTTTGTAAAAGTTGTATCAACATATTGATTTATACTTTAATTAGTGAACAATTACTGATTCTCAGGATATTTAACCACTTGAGGACTGCCCCACAAATATATCCTGAGGCAGGGCAGCCCTCCTGCATGAAATCATGTACATGTACATGATTTCCTGCACAGGATGTGGGGCGCGCCCTCGGCGACCTGCTCCCGCTGTAATTAGACACAGTGGGAGGCAATCAGCGGGTCCGGCAGACACAGAGTCTGCTGGGATCCGCCGAACATTCACAGGAGAGGCAGATTGGCATTCTGCCTATGTAAACAAGGAAGACCACCGTTCTGTCAGAGAAGAAGATGGAGATCTTGCTAAGCAGAAACACGAGTCTCTGTCTTCCTCTAGTTGGGCCATCCTCTACACAGTTAGAAAGCACTCCCAGGGAACACACTTAACCCTTGATCGCCCCTGATGTTAACCCCTTCTCTGCCAGTGTCATTAGTACAGTGACAGTGCATTTTTTTAGCACTGATTACTGTATTGGTGTCATTGGTCCACAAAAAGGGTCACTTAGTGTTGAATTTGTCTGCCGCACTGTCGTAGTCCTGCTTAACTGGTTTCCGACCGCAGCACGACGATATACGTCGGCAGTCATCCCCGGCCAGGCAAAGTGAAGTATATATACGTCACTAGCCTGTCACTTCCTTGTGAGCCAATAGCGGGCGAGCGCGCGCCCGCGGAGGAGCGCGCCAGCCCCGGCTCGTTCCCTGGGAAGTCAGTGCATGTGACCAGCGGACCCGATGTCCGCCGGTCACTCGCGATCGTCCTCCGTGAAGGGAGAAAGGCAGGAAGCTAATGTAAACAAGCGCCTGTCATTCTCCCCTGTGTAGGAATGGTAATCATACGGTTCAACTTTGTAGGACCGTTGATCACTGTTCCTACACTAGTAGCCATGTCCAATCACAGTAAAAAGCACGCCCCTAGGGACACACTTAACCCCTCCTTCCCCAATAAAGTTAACCCCTTACCTGCCAGTGTCATTTTGCAGTAACAGTGCATATGTATAGCACTGATTACTGCAGTAATGTCACTGGTAACCCCAAAAGTGTCAAAAATGTCAGTCAAGGGTCCAATCTGTCCGCCGCAATGTCGCAGTACCGCAAAAAAATCGCAGATCGACGCCATTACGCGTTAAAAAAAACAACAAAAATTACAAAAATCTTTCCCTTAGTTAGTAAACGCAATAACTTTTGCGCAAACCAATCAAAATACGCTTTTTGCAATTTTTTTTTACCAAACATATGTAGCAGAAAACAAATTGGCCAAAAATGTTAAAAAATTTAGATTTTTACATTTTTTTTGGGGAATTTCATATAAAAAAATGTGAAAAATATTGTTGTTTTTGCAAAATTTACGCTCTTTTTTTGTTTATAGCGCAAAAAGTAAAAATCGCACAGGTGATCAAATACCACCAAAAGAAAGCTCTGTTTGTGGGAAAAAAAGGACGTCAAATTCGTTTAGGTACAGCTTTGCACTACCGCGCAATTGTCCGTTAAATTCACGCGGTAAAAAATCCCAAAAAAAACCCTGGTCAGGAAGGGGGTAAAATCTTCCAGGGCTTAAGTGGTTAAAATCCCTGATCGCCATCATTACTAGTAAAAAATTAATAAATAAAAAAAAAATTCCATAAAAATATCCCATCGTTTGTAGATGCCATAACTTTTGCGCAAACCAATCAGAATACACCTATTGGGATTTTTCTTACCAAAAATATGTAGCAGAATACATGTTGGCCTAAAATGATGAATCAATTCGATTTTTTACATTTGTTTTATTGGATATGTTATATAGCAGAAAGTAAAAATAATTTTTCACATTTTTTTGTTTATAGCACAAAAAATTAAAACCTCTGAGGTGATAAAATACCAGCAAAAGAAAGCTCTATTTGTGGGGAAAAAAGGACAGAAATGTAATTTGGGTACAGCATCGCATGTCCGCGCAATTGTCAGTTAAAATAATGCAGTGCTATATCGCAAAAAATGGCTTGGTCATGAAGGGGGGGGGGGGTAAACCTTCTGAGGCTGAAGTGGCAGTTTGGGCATAAACAGTAAAACAGCACTCCTCCCTTGTCAGCCAGAGACTAAAAAGAAGAAGGATTCTCTACACACAAATAAATTCAGTTTAGATAAACCTAGTAAATGCACAGAAACATAAAATGAAAGGGGAAGTCTGAATTCCCCTCACAAGAGCTCAGCTAGATATTGCCAAGTTACATATACACAGCCGCAGAGAAAATAAAAGAAAACGTCTTGAGCACAGCATACAGTACAGCCTAAAAAAGGAGAGAGAATCCGCGCTAAGGAAAGAGATTAAGGGTCAGGCTGAGGCCCACTTCAGAATATAGCCCTTATAGGGATATATAGTAAATAGGTTTAGGGGGTGTGTGAAGTGATTGGCGCTCCCTATGTTATATCAATGAAGGTGTAGTATGTAAATAAAATGTCATCCAAATCCTGCTACCAACATATTAATCACAAGTGATTAAATAAATAGTATCACATGAACCATATATACAAAGGACATATATATAACGTGCAAATAGTGCAATAAAGTGACAAGTGGTAATTTTAAACAGGTAAATGCTGATAATAAATATATCAAAGTGGCTCAAATAAATAAAGTGCTGAGTGGTGGTGCAAAATTTTCTGGATAAGATTAAATAGATATTCTGATGGTAATATAGGTGGGTATTTAAAAAAAAAATATAAAATATATAAATTAAATATAGACAAATAAAGTGCAAATGCTACAAAATTCTGGTGTTAGTGCCGGTTCACACTGATCCGACTTGTCAGGCGACTTGGTCGCCTGACAAGTAGCGCTCCATGCTGTGCAATGGAACCGTTCTAATCAGAGCGACTCAAGTCGCTCCGACTTAGAAAAAGGTTCCTGCACAATTTTTTTGCAAAGTTGAAGCGACTTGCATTGACTTCCATTATGAGAAGTCGTTGCAAGCCGCACTGAAGTCACGGTGCATGGGCGACTTCATTCGTTGCCCGAAGTCGGGGCAACTTTGAGTCGGATCAGTGTGAACCGACACTTAAGGTGACAAGTGTGAAAAATGGCAAAATCCACAAACTTGTTGTGCAACAATATAAAGAAACAAAATATTAAAGTGACAGGTGTGAAGATTCACTGTATCCACAAACTTGTGGCTCAGCAAGAAAATATCAAGGAAAAAATTTGAAGGTGAAAATTGATGATAAATCAATAGGTGATTAAATTAATATTTAAAATTTAAAAAGGTCCATAAGTAGTTGATAAGTGCAAAGTCCAAAAATATATATATTATAAGGGGCTTTCTTGAGGTGATCCGGAGTGGGTGGGCGGGTGAGGAATTTTGTGCTCCCCTCTCAATACAGCCTGCACTTACCAGAGCTAAATACCCCTTCAGGAGTGGCCAGCTTGTAGTTAATATTGGAGTTCACTCCCGTATGGCAGGGGTCCTGGACCCCGATAACCTTAGCTGTGGTCCTTCTCTCAGATCATCTCTCAGGGGTGCAATTTAGGCTCATAAACATCAATGGACATCAGTATCCCAAGGGTAATAGAAGGTAATCCCAGGTCATATATAAAGGAAGAATGCTTGTGATGACATCACATTGAGCAATGAAAGCTGCTTCTTGAAACAGGAACGAGATCTTAATGTTCTAGCAGGAGCAAGGCTACAAGGGCAGGCAGAGGGATTGCAGGCAAATCTATATTTTTCTCTGCCTACTAGAGAGAAGGATCTGCTAGTGACTAGCCTTCCTTTATATATGACCTGGGATTACCTTCTATTACCCTTGGGATACTGATGTCCATTGATGTTTATGAGCCTAAATTACACCCCTGAGAGATGATCTGAGAGAAGGACCACAGCTAAGGATATCAGGGTCCAGGACCCCTGCCATACGGGAGTGAACCCCAATATAAACTACAAGCTGGCCACCCCTGAAGGGGTATTTAGCTCTGGTAAGTGTGGGCTGTATTGAGAGAGGAGCACGAGATTCCTCACCCGCACACCCACTCCGGATCACTTCAAGAAAGCCCCTTATAATATATATATTTTTGGACTTTGCACTTATCAACTACTTATGGACCTTTTTAAATTTTAAATATTAATTTAATCACCTATTGATTTATCATCAATTTTTACCTTGATATTTTCTTGCTGAGCCACAAGTTTGTGGATACAGTGAATCTTCACACCTGTCACTTTAATATTTTGTTCCTTTATATTGTTGCACAACAAGTTTGTGGATTTTGCCATTTTTCACACTTGTCACCTTAACACCAGAATTTTGTAGCATTTGCACTTTATTTGTCGATATTTAATTTTATATATTTTTTTAAATACCCACCTATATTACCATCAGAATATCTATTTAATCTTATCCAGAAAATTTTGCACCACCACTCAGCATTTTATCTATTTGAGCCACTTTGATATATTTATTATCAGCATCTACCTGTTTAAAATTACCACTTGTCACTTTATTGCACTATTTGCACGTGATAGATATGTCCTTTGTATATATGGTTCATGTGATACTATTTATTTAATTACTTGTGATTAATATGTTGGTAGCAGGATTTGGATGACATTTTATTTACATACTACACCTTCACTGATATAACATAGGCAGCGCCAATCACTTCACACACCCCCTAAACCTATATACAGTACAGCCTGCAAGTCACTAACAAGAAGTTAGTCTTCAGAGATGGAAACAGGAGAATTGTCACCGCTCCGGCAAGGACTCCCCGCTAAAGTGGCCTAACCTGAAAAGCAGAGGCCTGTGTTAACTGAAACAAAGGCTGGTTGTCAATGCTGACTGTTAGATGGAGTTCAGCTTTAATTACTTAGTCAAGTCTATATAAATCTACTAGTGCAGCTAACAATACCCTACTCACAGACTCACAATGCTGCTGTTCAAAGGTATCTCAGCTGCTCCTCCAGTGGAGTGGGGATACCCAGAGGCTCCATTCACACTTGTATTCACACAAAGTCAAACAACTTTGGTGCAATTTTTGAAGGGATGTGACTTGGATGTGACCCTCTGCAAAGTCAGACCCACTGTTGCATGTAAAACATGCAGTTACGACTTCCATGCAACTTTTGCGGTTTAACATTGAAGTTTATGGCCCTCAAGCTGCATAAAAGTCAGACCAAAGTAGTGTATGAACTACTTTGAAGTCGCTGTGATTTTAAGTCTCACATATATTAATGGTTATCATTGAAAAACATAGGGTGCGACTTGTCATGCGACTTTGATGTCCAAAGTCGCGTGACAAGTCTCACAAGTGCGAATGGGTTGTTAGGCTCCATTCACACCAATGCGTTTTTTTCATGCTATTTGCAGAAACGCAGGAAATTATTTTTAACATGGGTTCCTATGGAACACATTCAGATCAATGCATTGCTGTGCCTCTGCGTTTTTGGAAAGGGTCAGGGCCCTTTTTAAATGCAAAATGGTGCTTTTTTTTTTTTTTGCTTTTTTGCTTTTTTTTAATAGAGATGCTTCAGAAAAGCATGTAGTGCGTTTTTACCATGATTTTGCCGCAATTTGCATTTTGCATTTTTTAATCTGTCCAGCAACAAATTTGCCCTAAAAAAGCATAGAAAATGCAAAAACACAAATCGTGGCAAAATTGCAGTATAAAAACGCAAAAAGCACAGCAAAATGCACTGGAGAAACGCTCAAAATCAAACTACATAGGTGTGAATGGAGCCTAAAAACTAAAGGAAAAAAGCCTTCAAAAGAGAAAATAAATACAGTCACTATATTTAGGCTCCATTCACACCTCGCAAAACACAGGACGCATTTGTGATTCCATTACTTCTCGCGCTGCAATCGCGGCAAAATTGCAACACGCAAAATTGCAACACACAAAATTGCAACACGCAAAACTTGTCACTCAAAAAGCAGGTGCTTCTTTTTGGCAACAGCGTCGCGTGTTGCGATTTGCTGCGATTGCAGTGCGATTGGGGGGCCGTTAAGGAGTAACGGCATCGCAAGCGCGTTTCGTGTTTTGCCTCAGTTTGGAATCGCGATACAAATCCCCTAGGTGTAAATGGAGCCTTAATGATTAGTAAGCCGCAATATATTCAATTTTTGTTTTTGAGTTTAACAAATTCCCCTCTGGAGAATTTTTTTTATTTTTCGCACACATTTTAGGATCTGTATGTCTGGCTATAACATTACTTAAAACCCCCAGAACATGATAAACTGTAATTTCTCAATGCAAAGGCTCTGTAAAATAAAAAAGATGGTAGTTGCGATTTTTTATGTTGCATGATATTTGTGCAACTGTTTATCAAATCTATATTTTCATTAAAACACTAACATTTATTTTTTAGCAAACACAATTCATAAGACAAGTGCATTTTCTAGAGCATGTTACACATTATACCCTTCTCCCCACACCCACTGTCACAATTTGAATACAGATTGGCTGTGCGGGGCTCCGCCCTCAAAGCGGCATCATTTATTAACAGATTCCTGCGAATGAATAAACTACAAGTACCATCTGGCACCACAGCAGATGGACTTGAGGTATGAGTGGGCCACAATCATACTGATTAGCTTGCTCATAGTCCATTCACATTACAAGCTGACACCCCGTATAGAGTTAGGCCCCTTTCACACGGCTCCTTTCCGTCGATGGAGCCGTGCTGCTCAGTGGGGGATCGATCCGCCGATCTCCCACTGAGCAGGTAGATGACCGCTTCGTCTCCGCTCTGTGTGCGGAGACAGAGGTGTCAGATCCCCGCTCTCCTCTATGGTGGAATCGGATGAGAACGGACCGCCTGTCCGTTCTCAGCCGATCGGCCAGACGGATGGAAAATAGGTTTTCCATCCATCTGGATTTGACGTACAGGATGTCAGTTGGATGTCAGCGGACATGTCTCTGCTGACATCCGATGCCCCATAGAGATGCATGGGGCATCCGTTCAGATCCGCCTGAAAAACTGACAGACGGATCTGAACGGTCCGCAAGTGTGAAAGGGGCCTAAAGCTGGATACACACTATACAACTTTCTATAGATTTTTTTCCTTTAAATTTACCAAAACCATATAATATAAGGTCAAACCTACACACTTTCAATTTATATGCAACCAGGCAGGCCCTTGCACTACATAGTTGAAGGTAAATCTAAAGGAAATCAAACAACAAAAGTTGTATAGTGTTTGTCCAGCATTAAGCTGGATACACACTATCCAACTTTTGTGGTTAGATTTCCTTCAGATTTACCTTTTCTATGTAGTGCAAGGGCCTGCCAGATTGCATACAAATTGAAAGTGTTTAGGTTTGACCTCATATTATATGGTTTTGGTAAGTCTAAAGGAAAAAGTCTTCAGAAAATCTTATAGTGTGTATGGCCCATTAGGAGACTGTGAAGGAGCCTGAAACTGCATGCTCAATCTGTTGATCAAGGGTGCAATACTTTGCAGACTCCTCTTTAAAAAAAAAATAAAAAATGCTCATTTTTTTAACCTGCAAAAAAAGTGCATTTATTTAATTTTTTTTTTTCATAAAAGATGTGAAGGTTTTCTTTAATCCTCAATTTATTTAGGTAAAATAAAAGATGAGATAGTATCAAGTAAATAGATACCAAATACATCAAGCCTTAAAACTGCATGTACCCACAAAATGACATAAAATTGCAATATCCAAAATCATCTTTAGGTGAAATTTTAACTTTACTGCTCCTCACAAACAAGTAAATTGTAAATGAGCTTTCACGTATACGCTTGGGATGATGTACAACATGTGTGACGCAATTACTGTTTACATACACGTGTGCACCCTATGCACTTGTTTGCATTTGTGCACAGGACAGAGGTGCTTTTAAATTATTTTTTTGTTATTTTTATACATTTTTTTATAATTTATTTTTTTTACTATTTGATTTTTTTTTTTACTTATTGCTATCACAAGGGGGCTAATAAGACCACCCCAATGACTTCCCTGCCTTCTTCTGCAGCTATTTAAGTCCAGATTGTGCTTGATTAGCTGCTTCCCCAGCCGCAGCAGCTGGGGAATCACATTAACGAAACTAGAAACACTCAAAACTGAACTCGTCTGGCTTCATACGCATCAGAGGGGATCAGGGAAGGCTTTTGCCCAGGGTCTTCCTGATTGCCAACCTGAACATAATTGTTGTGGGTGGAGTGGGAGAGCTCATCACGGTGGACAATTAGCTGCATGAGCAAGCAGCCTTCCATTGCTTTCAATAGGTCTGCCTCCCGGAGCTAATTGCAGGAACCCCCACTGGAAATCTTGCATCCAATCAAAGTGGGGATGAATTTGGAGGATTAAATGCTCCCTCAGTGACAGCCGAAAACAGTTTGCTAAAGGAAGTCGCTGACGGTCTCTGTATTTCTCCCAAGAAAACATTCTTATCTACAGTATAGCTGTCACATTACCATTTATCTTAGATGTAGTTTAATGTAATCATAAGTCACAGGTTCTCTATGTGACCTTCTGCAAATAATGTTGCAATGAGGATGGTTCCACCCATATTTGCTATGTGTAGAACTTATATTTTTCTCAGAATACATTTCTCTAAATAGCTTACTTTACAGTTTGCACAAGATTTGCTATACATCAAATGATCCCAGCCTGTGTAAATATACTGTATATAAGACCACCATTGTTCCTCTTCATTCACTTTTCAGAATGGGTGTGATATACAGTGACTTGCGAAAGTATTCAGCCCTCTTGAACTTTGTGACCTTTTGCCACATTTCAGGCTTCAAACATAAAGATATAAAACTGTAATTGTTTGTGAAGAATCAACAACAAGTGGGACACAATCATGAAGTGGAACAAAATTTATTGGATATTTTGAACTTTTTTAACAAATAAAAAACTGAAAAATTGGGCGTTCAAAATTATTTAGCCCCTTTACTTTCAGTGCAGCAAACTCTCTCCAGAAGTTCAGTGAGGATCTCTGAATGATCCAATGTTGACCTAAATGACTAATGATGATAAATAGAATCCACCTGTGTGTAATCAAGTGTCCGTATAAATGCACCTGCACTGTGATAGTCTCAGAGGTCAGTTTAAAGCGCAGAGAGCATCATGAAGAACAAGGAACACACCGGGCAGGTCTGAGATACTGTTGTGGAGAAGTTTAAAGCCGGATTTGGATACAAAAAGATTTCCCAAGCTTTAAACATCCCAAGGAGCACTGTGCAAGCGATAATATTGAAATAGAAGGAGTATCAGACCACTGCAAATCGACGAAGACCTGGCCGTCCCTCTAAACTTTCAGCTCATACAAGGAGAAGACTGATCAGAGATGCAGCCAAGAGGCCCATGATCACTCTGGATGAACTGCAGAGATCTACAGCTGAGGTGGGAGACTCTGTCCATAGGACAACAATCAGTCGTATACTGCACAAATCTGGCCTTTATGGAAGAGAGGCAAGAAGAAGGCCATTTCTTAAAGATATCCATAAAAAGTGTAATTTAAAGTTTGCCACAAGCTACCTGGGAGACACACCAAACATGTGGAAGAAGGTGCTCTGGTCAGATGAAACCAAAATCAAACTTTCTGGCAACAATGCAAAACGTTATGTTTGGCGTAAAAGCAACACAGCTCATCACCCTGAACACACCATCCCCACTGTCAAACATGGTGGTGGCAGCATCATGGTTTGGGCCTGCTTTTCTTCAGCAGGGACAGGGAAGATGGTTAAAATTGATGGGAAGATGGATGGAGCCAAATACAGGACCATTCTGGAAGAAAACCTGATGGAGTCTGCAAAAGACCTGAGAGTGGGACAGAGATTTGTCTTCCAACAAGACAATGATCCAAAACATAAAACAAAATCTACAATGGAATGGTTCACAAATAAACATATCCAGGTGTTAGAATGGCCAAGTCAAAGTCCAGACCTGAATCCAATCGAGAATCTGTGGAAAGAACTGAAAACTGCTGTTCACAAATGCTCTCCATCCAACCCCACTGAGCTCGAGCTGTTTTGCAAGGAGGAATGGGCAAAAATTTTAGTCTCTAGATGTGCAAAACTGATAGAGACATACCCCAAGCGACTTACAGCTGTAATGGCAGCAAAAGGTGGCGCTACAAAGTATTAACTTAAGGGGGCTGAATAATTTTGCACGCCCAATTTTTCAGTTTTTTATTTGTTAAAGTTTGAAATATCCAATAAATTTCGTTCCACTTCATGATTGTTTCCCACTTGTTGTTGATTCTTCACAAAAAATTACAGTTTTATATCTTTATGTTTGAAGCCTGAAATGTGGCAAAAGGTCGAAAAGTTCAAGGGGGCCGAATACTTTCACAAGGCACTGTTACTATCTGGGTCAATGGAGAAAGCCAGTCAAGGTATAAAAAAAAAAAAAGCCACCAGTTAGCCTATATAATAGCAGCTTATGAGCACAATTCACTAAGCAATATTTTACCTCATCCGAGTATGCGGTAAAATCCTGCACAACTTTCAGAAAAAAAGTGTATTTCACAAAGACACTCTCCTAAAAATCTTGCATGCAATATCTTTTTGGAGTATGCCTTAAATAACGCATAAAAGTATGCGGTAAGATATCGCACGCATCTGATATGATGCTTTTCCAAAAAAAGTGTAAGGCACTGTTCAGAATGAGGCAATTAAGGCCTCTATAATTTGTCCAAAGGAAGTCTATTGATTGCTGTCTCCTGAGGCTGTGTAAGCTGGGGAGAGCAGTCAGATGAGAGACTTCTAAAGGTTAGGTGTTGAACTTTTTCTGTGTAAAGAAAACACAAATGGACATTTGAGTGTTTGCTGTAGGATCAGCAGTGTCTGCCCAACAGTAGGTTGGGAAGACTCCTTAGGTAGGTTCCTGTGTGTGAGAAGGTAGACGCCCACAGCGGCCAGGATTTATTTTGTGTTTTATTTTATTTTGATGTTTTTGCTGCATGCACTTGTTTGAAGAAATTGGAAGAATAAACCATAAACTGTTGTTTTAAACCACTCCTCTGCTATCTCCCTGTGTGACGAACCCCCCCCCCCAAAGGGGTTATCCACACCTGCTACCGAGCTAATCCCTCACATATGGTGGAGTGCCGCGGGCAGTTAAAGTAAACCCAAAATGGAGGAGATACTGAAACAACTTATTATATCAAATGCAGCCCAACAGCAGGCAAATGCAGCTCAACAGCAGGCAAATGCGGATTTTCAGCGGAGCTTTGCAGCTCAACAACAGGCTCACCAAGAGAGCATTACAGCTCAACAACAAGCTCACCGAGAGGCCATTGTAGGCTTGGAACAGAGACACCAGCAGCAAATGGAGGCCATTGTGAAACAGCTTCAGAGACAGCAGACCGAGGCTGGGAGTCAGGCCAGTAACATACCGACTTTTCGGGTAAACCACTTATTGCCAAAGATGACTGCAGATGAGGACCCTGAGATGTTTCTGACCACGTTTGAAAGAACAGCGGAGAAAGAGAGTTGGCCTAAAGAACAGTGGGCTGGACTAGTGGCCCCCCTATTATCTGGAGAAGCCCAAAAGGCATATTTTGACTTGGAACTTGCAGATGCAAAAAACCACGATCGATTAAAAGAGGAACAGCGGCCGTTAGGGTTGGATGACCTTAAGGTACACCGAGAAAATTTTATCACTGAGCAATTGAGGGACCCCACATTGCTAAGAGCCCGGGAGAATGTAGTGAAGATAGATGGGGAGCTAGTTAACCCTGACGAGAGGATTGCCCTCCCTTACATCATTATTGAAAGGGACCTCTTATATCGAGTGTCACAGAGGATAGAAGACACCGTTGAGCAACTGGTAGTGCCTAAACCGTACCGCAAGATGGTTTTGGAACTGGCCCATGGGCACATTCTTGGGGGACATTTGGGAGCAGAAAAAACCCGGGAGAGAATCACCCAGAGGTTTTATTGGCCTGGGATCACTAAGGAAGTGGAATTGTACTGCTCTTCCTGTCCAGTGTGTCAGATTAATGCACCCATGCCCCATTTCCGCAGTCCGTTGGTACCCCTGCCCATTATCGAGGTCCCTTTTGAGAGGATCGCCATGGATTTGGTTGGGCCCTTACTGAAGTCCACTAGAGGGCACCAGTACATCTTGGTAATAATGGACTATGCCACCCGTTACCCAGAAGCGATTCCTCTCCGAAATACCTCTGCTAAAACCATAGCCAAGGAGTTATTTCAAGTTTTCAGCCGGGTGGGTCTGCCTAAGGAAATCCTAACTGACCAGGGCACCCCGTTTATGTCTAGGGTGACAAGAGAACTTTGTAAACTCCTGAAAGTGACCCAGTTACGTACCTCAGTATATCACCCTCAAACAGATGGGTTAGTGGAGAGGTTTAATAAAACGTTAAAACAAATGTTGAGGAAGGTGGTGGATAAAGACAGAAAGAATTGGGATTATCTGCTCCCTTATCTGATGTTTGCCATAAGAGAGGTTCCCCAATCATCCACAGGGTTCTCTCCGTTTGATTTGCTGTATGGGGGGCACCCCCGTGGCCTACTGGACATTGCCAGGGAAACATGGGAGAGTGAGAGTTCCCCTCATCGAAGTGTGATTGAGCATGTGGCACAAATGCAAGATAGAATTGCCCAAGTGATGCCGATTGTGAAGGCACATTTAGCCCAAGCCCAGTTGGCTCAACAAAGGATTTACAATCATGGGGCCCAGGTCCGTTCTTTTGCACCTGGTGATAGGGTGTTGGTGTTGGTCCCCACGGTCGAAAGTAAATTCCTAGCCAAATGGCAGGGGCCCTATGAAGTGTTTAAGAAAATAGGGATGGTGAATTATAAAATTAGCCAACCGGGAAGACGAAAACCTGAGCAGCTCTATCACGTGAACTTGTTAAAACCATGGAAGGATAGAGAGTCCTTGATCGCTGAGACTACCCGAGTTTCTGCTCCATTTAACCTGGCTGTCCCTGAAGTTGGGATAGCAGAGACTCTGTCCAAAATTCAGAAACAGGAGGTTAAAGAATTTGTGCTCCGTAATAGGGAGAAGTTTTCAGACCTGCCAGGTTGGGTCTCGGGAGTTAAACATGACATTATCACCACACCAGGGGATAAGGTAAAGTTAAAGCCTTATAGAATTCCAGAAGCCCGGCGAGAGGCCATTCGCCAGGAAGTAAAAAAAATGCTTGAGTTGGGGGTGATAGAAGAGTCAAATAGTGATTGGTCCAGTCCCATTGTCTTAGTGCCCAAACCAGATGGAAGTTGGCGGTTTTGTAATGATTTTCGCCGCCTGAATAAAATCACTAAGTTTGACACCTATCCTATGCCCCGCATAGATGAACTAATTGATCTCCTAGGCACTGCCCGGTACATGACCACGTTAGACGTTACCAAGGGTTATTGGCAAATTCCTCTCTCGGGGTCGGCCAGGGAAAAAACAGCATTTGTAACTCCAGACGGATCTTTCCAATATCGGAGGATGCCTTTTGGGTTACAGAATGCTCCTGCCACATTCCAACGCACCATGGATAAGACCCTTCGGCCTCATCAAGCCTATGCTGCTGCATACCTCGATGACGTGGTTATTCACAGTGAGGATTGGGACTCACACTTACCAAAAGTTCAGGCTGTGTTGGATTCCATCTGGAAAGCTGGGTTTACAGCCAATCCGAAAAAATGTACCATTGGGTTAGAAGAGGCGAAGTATCTGGGGTATACCATTGGTAGAGGTCTAATCAAGCCCCAAATAAACAAAGTTGAGGCTATTAGGGATTGGCCACGTCCCACCAACAAGAAACAGGTTCGGCATTTTTGGGGATTGCAGGTTATTATCGCCATTTTATTCCCCATTTTGCCTCACAGGCTGCTTCCCTGACCAATTTGACCAAAGGGAAGGAGTCTCTCATGATCAAATGGACTCCCGAGGCAGAAACAGCTTTTCAGGCTTTAAAACAGGCCTTATGTAGCCAGCCAGTTTTAAAGTCGCCTGATTTTTCACGAGACTTTGTGGTCCAGACAGACGCATCAAATGTGGGTTTAGGAGCTGTACTGTCCCAGATTATCAATGGGGAAGAACACCCTGTTATGTACCTCAGCCGAAAGTTGAAGGTCCATGAGGAGAATTATGCCACCATTGAGAAAGAGTGTTTGGCGGTGAAATGGGCCTTGGATTCTCTCCGGTACTACCTCCTGGGTAGACAGTTTGAACTGGTGACGCATCATGCCCCATTGAAGTGGATGGCACAGAACAAGGAGACCAATAGGAGAATAAATAGGTGGTTCCTAGCCCTTCAGGAATTTAGTTTTGTGGTAACGCATCGTCCCAGTGTTCAAATGGGGAATGCAGATGGTTTGTCCCGTGCACATGCGTGCCTGGCAACCTGTGTCCCAACCCTAGGGTTGAAACAAGAGGGGGGGTATGTGACAGGAAGTCAGGTAAATCTATGGGTGTTGTCACCGACGGGAGATATATTTCTGCTTGGTTTAGACAATTCACCAATTACTATCAGGTGTCGGCTGTAGAGGTAGGCAGGAAGGTGTACGGAAGTTGAGAAAACTTTCAGCTGTTCAGAATGAGGCAATTAAGGCCTCTATAATTTGTCCAAAGGAAGTCTATTGATTGCTGTCTCCTGAGGCTGTGTAAGCTGGGGAGAGCAGTCAGATGAGAGACTTCTAAAGGTGAGGTGTTGAACTTTTTCTGTGTAAAGAAAACACAAATGGACATTTGAGTGTTTGCTGTAGGATCAGCAGTGTCTGCCCAACAGTAGGTTGGGAAGACTCCTTAGGTAAGTTCCTGTGTGTGAGAAGGTAGACGCCCACAGCGGCCAAGATTTATTTTGTGTTTTATTTTATTTTGATGTTTTTGCTGCATGCACTTGTTTGAAGAAATTGGAAGAATAAACCATAAACTGTTGTTTTAAACCACTCCTCGGCTATCTCCCTGTATGACGAGCCCCCCCAAAGGGGTTATCCACACCTGCTACCGAGCTAATCCCTCACAATATGTTGAGCGCTCAGATCCAGGCTATCTGGGGATGGGTTGAATGTGGGGGTTCTGTTCAGTAGACTGGGAGTTATGCATTTCTGTGTCTTTTTGTGTTTCTTTAACCATGTGGCTAATGAATTCTTGCCTCTATCCTGGAAGCTAAACCGTATTCCTGTAAACTGTAAGGCACAGGAAGTGCACTCCTAATATGGCCATTCCAGGAAGTCCAATGAGGAGACGGACTGTCTGAGGTGGCTCTCCATTCACCTATTGTCGGGTGTGCTAATGAACTTGCCTGCTGTCTGCTAAGAGATGTATTGACACTCAGAGTAATGTGTATTGAGGGCTCGTTAGGGAACCATTGTTCTGTGTCTGGCTATTGTGTACATTGATTACCCCCTGGGGGCTTCTGTCTCCTTGCACATGGCAGTCCTTCTGGTCAAGCTATCTGACCAATCACTGCTGACTCATTTTCAAGCCCTCATTTGCATGGCTGGAGAGGACGTTATGGGGAACTGCAGGTACTGTGCAATTGACCAATGGGAAAACGGTTGTTGGGGGAAGGATGTTCCAAATTCTGTATAAAAGTGTGCTGTGTCCTTCCAATAAATGTTGTTCCTGTTTTACCCTCAACTCGGAGCTTTGTCTCGTTATTGGGGGGATTAATTGTATGCTGTTCCAGTTGGACTGCTAGGAGTGCAAACCCTTCATATGGTTTTTCCTATTCAGCTGTATGCAGCATTCATAAGGTTCCAGCTACACTGTTTGCATCATTCCTTGGTTTCCAGTTCGGGAGTTTGGTGTCCTGCAAGTAGCTGTGCCTGTAGCTCTGGAAGGCTAAGATCTCCTAAACGGTTTTAACCCTTTTGTGTCCGGGGGTGCCGTAACAATTGGTGACAAGCGGTGGGATCGTTCCCACACCCAGAAGGACAGCTACAGGAGACACCATTCCGTGGATTTACAAGTTGGGGGCAACGCATGTCTCAGTACAGCAACCCTTAAAGCAACAGGATGGAACCAGCAGTGGAGTACAGATATTCTCTGAAAGAATATGACCGTATGGTGTGGTTACGGCTGAGCTTCTTCGGACCCAATCCACTGGAGAGATCCAAGCAGTTCGTGAGGAACTCAGTGTTCATGTCTCTGCTAGACAGGGCAGAGAGAGAGGGCCAGCTAGCACGTTGGGAGGAACTCCAGCGGCAGGTACAGTTAAGGGAAGAGGAGAACCCAGTCTCCATTCCCCAGCCGCAGCCTGATTTATTGGGAATTGGGAGCCCAGTCTCCATTCTCCAGCGGCAGGCTGAGTTACAGGGGGCAGAGACAGTCGGTCCTGTCACCCAGCAGCAGATTGATTTGTTGGGAATTGGGAGCCCAGTCTCCATCCCACAGCAGCAGAGTGTCCTGCAGGAAACAGAGAGCCTAGTCTCCTTTACCCAGCAACAGGACACTGTATTGGGAGCAGAGACAGTCGGTCTCCCTCCCCAGGGGCTGGAAGTATATTTGGGAGAGGAGCTTGTTACCCCCTCTCCCCATGGACAGTTTGATTTGTTGGGAATTGGGAGCCCAGTCTCCATCCCACAGCAGCCGAGTGAAGTGCAGGGAATTGAGAGCCCAGTCTCCATTCCCCAGCGGCAGGCTGAGTTACAGGGGGCAGACACAGTTGGTCCTGTCCCCCAGCAGCAGATGGATTAATTGGGAATTGGGAGCCCAGTCTCCATTCCACAGCGGCAGAGTATTTTATTGGGAATTGGGAGCCCAGTCTCCATCCCACAGCGGCAGAATATTTCATTGGGAATTGGGAGCCCAGTCTCCATCCCACAGAAACAGGGCTGTTTAGCCAAAGGGGAGACAGTCGGTCTTCCCCCACAGCAGCATGGTGGGTTATCTAAAGGGGAGGCAGTCAGTCTCTCCCTACCGCAGTATGGTGGTGTATCTAAAGGGGAGACAGTCGGTCTCCCCCTCCAACAACCAGGCTCCAACCAGGCTACTTTCGTGGTAGCGCTTGCAACAGGGCAGAGTACCGCTGGTCTCTGCCCACTCAGCAACCCACCAAGGCAGTCTACCAGTCCCCCACACAGCCAAGGTGAGGCACCTGGACATGGACAAATTTCTCTTCTACCCAGGTGTAGTAACCAGTTATTTTGGGTGGGCTGTACTGCTGTTTCTGTTTTGTGGGTGGGCTGCTGGACTAACAAGGGCACTGACCTGCAGAAGGTCAGATACCCTGTTAGTCTGTTTGGAAAAGGGGAGAAATGTGATGAGACCAATCTCGCCACTGGGCATTGGAGAAGCCTGGTTGCTCGCCTCCTGCAATGTGACTATGGACCCTCTCATCAGCCCATGCTAAACGTAAACCCCATGGCGATTTGACTGTGTTTGTGGCATCTGAGCGCTGTTTGGATATGTTGAGCGCTCAGATCCAGGCTATCTGGGGATGGGTTGAATGTGGGGGTTCTGTTCAGTAGACTGGGAGTTATGCATTTCTGTGTCTTTTTGTGTTTCTTTAACCATGTGGCTAATGGAGTCTTGCCTCTATCCTGGAAGCTAAACCTTATTCCTGTAAACTGTAAGGCACAGGAAGTGCACTCCTAATATGGTCATTCCAGGAAGTCCAATGAGGAGACGGACTGTCTGAGGTGGCTCTCCATTCACCTATTGTCGGGTGTGCTAATGAACTTGCCTGCTGTCTGCTAAGAGATGTATTGACACTCAGAGTAATGTGTATTGAGGGCTCGTTAGGGAACCATTGTTCTGTGTCTGGCTATTGTGTACATTGATTACCCCCTGGGGGCTTCTGTCTCCTTGCACATGGCAGTCCTTCTGGTCAAGCTATCTGACCAATCACTGCTGACTCATTTTCAAGCCCTCATTTGCATGGCTGGAGAGGACGTTATGGGGAACTGCAGGTACTGTGCAATTGACCAATGGGAAAACAGTTGTTGGGGGAAGGATGTTCCAAATTCTGTATAAAAGTGTGCTGTGTCCTTCCAATAAATGTTGTTCCTGTTTTACCCTCAACTCGGAGCTTTGTCTCGTTATTGGGGGGATTTATTGTATGCTGTTCCAGTTTGACTGCTAGGAGTGCAAACCCTTCATATGGTTTTTCCTATTCAGCTGTATGCAGCATTCATAAGGTTCCAGCTACACTGTTTGCATCATTCCTTGGTTTCCAGTTCGGGAGTTTGGTGTCCTGCAAGTAGCTGTGCCTGTAGCTCTGGAAGGGGAAGATCTAAACGGTTTTAACCCTTTTGTGTCCGGGGGTGCCGTAACACATGGCTTCTCTGAATTGAGGACTCAAGGTACCCTATGGGTATAATGCTCCATGATAAGTGGTTTGATAACCTGAACTTCTGCAGGGTATCAGCATTCGTGAATTGATCCATCAATGTGTGCTCCCTAAAGCTTCTTTCTTTCAAAAGGACCAGTTGAGATCTTCTTGCTTTGTGCACTGGTGCGCATTCATGTGGGAACAGGAAGGGGGCCATCCCCAAACTGTTCCCACAAAATTGGGAGCATGAAATTGTCCAAAATGTCTTGGTATGCTGAAGCCTTAAGAGTTTCCTTCACTGAACTTAAGGGGCCAAGCCCAAGCCCTGAAAACCCCACACCATAATCCCCCCTTCATCAAATGATTTGGACCAGTGCACAAAGCAATGTCCATAAAGACATAGATGAGCGAGTTTGAGGTGGAGGAACTTGACTGGCCTGCACAGAGTCCTGACCTAAATCCGAAAGAACACCTTTGGGATGAATTAAAGCGGAGACTGTGAGCCAGGCCTTCTCGTCTAACATCAGTGCCTGACCTCACAAATGCGCTTCTGGAACAATGGTCAAACATTACCATAAACACACTCCTAAACCTTGTGGACAGCCTTTCCAGAAGAGTTGAAGCTGTTATAGCTGCAAAGGGTGGGCCAACTAAATATTTAACCCTAAAGACTAAGACTGGGATGACATTAAAGTTCATGTGTGTGTAAAGGCAGGCATCCCAATACTTCTGACAATATAATGTATTACATATTTTATTTTGGATTTAATACCACTTAGCTGCCTAGGATGGTATTAGGTGGCTCTAAGGAGGCACTACGGGGAAGATTTTTTGCAGAAGCAGACACAGGAAGGTAATGGAATACACACCAGTACACATAACTAATATCACAAAAATATATACTAAACTTCATCTTTAACATTTTTGGAATTACTCACTCGGAACAGCTATTCTGATCATCAATTCTGACTTCACTGGCTGCATGCTTGTTCAAGGCGAGTGCCTCTGAGTGTATTGAAGCATTGGCATTCTCCTTATTTATTTGAGCAGAAAGCAATTTTTTTTTTCTAGTTACAAAATGAATTCATCACCATACCACATGACATGAATGACTGTTTTGTGCCAAGTGTTAGTGGTGGCTTAAGTCAATATTTAAATTGTGCACATTTTTTTGGAATCCAAGAATGTTACAGTAGTTTAGAATTACTTTGGTTGGCCATGAAACGTTTTACTGTTGTTTAAAAAGGGTTCAAAAGACAGCTAGTTTAGTCATTGGTTCTGTTTCTTAATAGCAGTATGGCTTCATTTGCATGGATCCCAGCTGCAAGAATCTACTGATGTGCGGATATCTGTAGTCAGAGCTGGGACACGGTCATTTAGAGCCCAGGGCAAACAAGCCAAACTGCACCACCCCCTCTCCAAGATTTATGAGCATTATGCGTCACCAAAAATCCCCCCCCCCCCCAAAAAAAAAAATTTGAGCACTAGTCTGCAGGCTTACCCCTTAAGCATAAATTCCCCCTCCTCCCAGGACAAATCCACCCACTTGCTAAATTCCCCTCTCCCAGCACAAATCTTTTTCTCCCCATCACTCAAATCCTCACTCCCCCAAAAAAAATCACTCCTCCTAGCACAAATTCTTTACCCCTTAAATTTCCCCTTCGTGTATGTACCCATCCTCTCCCCGAACTCCAAATCCCCCCCCCCCCAATCCTCCCTCCCAGCACAAATTTACCCCAATCCCCCTCCTAGCACAACCCCCCCCCCCATATCATCCCTACTAGCATAAATCCCCACCCCTTAAATAAAAAAAAAACATTTCCCCTCCTAGCACAATTTCGCAACCCCCCCCCCCCCCCCTTAGCACAAATCCTCTTTGCCATCTCCCTTCCAACACTAATCCCCCCAAATCACAGCTCAGAGCATTCCCCGCCAAAAGTTCCCCTTCCACAAACCCCCTCCCCGTCAGCCTACTCACAGCGATACCCCCCCCCCCACCTCACATGATATCACAGTACCCAGGGCAGCCTTCCCTCCTGCCCACCCCTTGTCCCAGGCCCTGTCTGCGGCCACTGAGTATGTACACAGCAATGGCAGGCTGTTGGCAGTCAAAGTTATTTTTGACTGGTCACACAGCCACACACAGCTGTCAATCCCAGCATCGGGAATCAGTTAATTATTTGCTCTGGGATTTATTGCTTTGCTAAACACCGCTGTGAATGAAGTTTCCTCTCCTTTTCATGACACCCAGTCAACCAGTACATAACATTGACCATTCACGATTGTCTTGTGGTAAAGTATAGGGTGAAGCATTGCCTGGTGCCCAATAAAGCCAGGCTGATTAGAACAGTAGTATTTTTTATGCAGTTCCATAGAGAAGCCTATTCCAGCATATGGGTACATCAGGTAAGCATATTCTTTGTTTGTCCATGTAAAGAACTGACACAAGCCTGCAATGTGCTAGATGCCAGACGGATTTGTGTATTTAGGATTACCTGTGCTTTGATGTGAGCACTCAGTCTCAATCAGTCCTTTTTTAATAAAACGGATATTTACTAAAGCTTAAAGCATTCCGTTTGATAAAACACTGTGCATCAAATCATTTTTTTCCTTTTAGAAAATACTTGTTTTCACCTGTTGTATCCTTTATTGCATCTTGGTGCTGCTAATCATCTCTACAGGAGTAAGTCTGGCCATACACAGTTCGAGTCCCGCTGAACCAACCGAGATTTAAACTGTTAAGCCCCGTACACACGATTGTCGGCCGTAAATATTCTGCCGACGACCGATCGGCCGATTGTAGGCTTGTTAGTATGATGCTTCCGACAGCCGACAGCGCATTTTCGGCTGAACAGAATCTGTCGTGCAGGGATTACAATTTTTGTTGGCCAACACCAGAACGGCCGATTGTTCGCCAGTCAGTACAGATTTCGGCCGACAGACAGCAGATTAGCAAGACTGGGCATGCTCAGAAAAGAAAAAACACAAGGAAAGTTAACCATCACATGACATCACTTCTGCAGTCGGCTGTTGTTGGCCGTCAAAATTCGTGTGCAGTCTTTTGCAGTTTTCAACAGACACGACAGCCCTGGACAAAAGACGGCCGATCGTTTGGCCGACGATCAGTACGTGTGTACGGGGCTTAAGACTCCGTTTACACCAATGCGTTTTTTCGTGTTTTTTGCTTTTTGCAGAATTGAATTACATTTTTTAAACATGGGTTCCTATGGAACATGTTCACATCAATGTATTTTTGTGCCTCTGCATTTTTGAAAACGGACCTTTTAAACGCAAAACTTTTTTTTTTTTGCATTTTTGGTTCAATAGACTTCAATTTAGAAGCTGCAGAAAAGCATGTAGTGCGTTTTTACTGCATTTTTGCATTTGCGCTTTGCATTTTTAACCTGCCCAACAACAAATTTGCCCAAAAAAGCGTAAAAAAAAAAGTGCAAAATGGAAAAAGAACTGCAGAAACACTCAAAAGCAACATGTATAGGTGTGAATCAAGCCTTAATGTGTAGGCTGAATGTCCCAAGTTGATCGATTGATCAACTTGAGTACAACCATCCTGCCGGATGCTCTTGTGACTATTACTAGCAGCTGCTATAGCCACTAGCGATAATTCCTGCCTTCTTCTATGGGGATAGCTTCCCCCACCCACCCAGGAGAAGACATTGGGGCACTGTCTGTGTTGATGGGGGAATCAAGCTAATTTCTTTCCTGCAACCCCTGGTTCGCCCTGTGTATTGCCAGCCTAAGCTCCAGCAGCAACATTGCTCAGCATTGGTTTGCTGTCGGTGACAACAGTGTACCATACCTGTGCAATGACTGTGGGAGCATCAGCTTATAGTCTCCAGAAAAGTGAAAATGCATGTGACAGGGTGACAAAGTAGAAGAGAAATTGGGAAAGAGTGACTCCACTGTCACCCCATCAGAATGTGCCTGAACTAGAATTGTATTGGCAGAATCAGTAGGTGTTTTCTAATAAGCTGCAAAGGTAAAAAAAAAAAAACACATTATTTTTGAAATGACATTATATTTATTAAAGGTTACTGTCTATGAGATTTTAGTGGTTGCATTTACATCTACTCTATATGTACAAGTCAAATTAAAAGTTGGTTTATTAATATTGATTCACTGAGCTTAGCAAATTTGGTCCTTAAATTTGGTGTAAATGTAGGCTTCATACAGTATAATACTGTTTGTGGTCGGCTAATTAAAGATGATTAGAAACTGCGAGTATGGATAAAGTCGGTGTGGTGTGCTGGAACCGACGTAGGGGGTAGGCCTGTAAATAAAAGAGGGCCCCCCGAGGGATAGTGTATCAATAAAAGGGTGAAGGTGGGTGGGGTGACAGCGTTGTGACGCGGCAGGCAGGGAGGGGAGGAGCAGCGTCTTAAAGGCACGCTAGCTCCTCCCACAAATAAAGGCCTGCGGCCTAACACTTGTGGTCGGCTAATTAAAGATGATTAGAAACTGCGAGTATGGATAAAGTTGGTGTGGTGTGCCGGAACCGACGTAGGGGGTAGGCCTGTAAATAAAAGAGGGCAAAAAGGAAGCAGTAAACACACTTAAACATGACACAACTATGATACACGATACTTGAAGGCTAACCTTACCTCCTTCCCCGGTTGTGGGGTGTAAGCGTGGAAAACAGCTGATTCCCACCGCCCTAGTTTTTTTTTTTTTATTATGTGCCCTGGCGTATTGGCACTAGCAGCAGCTGAAGCCGCCCCTGTTCTGAATGAATGCGATGAGGGGTCCCAGCCTAATTCAATGCACAACGAGCGAAAGTAAAATATAAATCGAGTAGTGGTTAGGGGACTACCTGACAGGGAGAATAGCGGAGAGCAGAGAGCAGCTGGGAGTGTCCTGAGTTGGTAGATGTTCAGGATTCCAATTGGGCACCAGTTAGCCTCAGACGGGTAGAAGGGGATGCCAACGGATGGTATGTCTGCCCGGCCTTTGAACGTCGGAGTGAAAGGACAGTGGTCCTCTACCTACCTAAAACCTCTTTGAGGAGGCTTAATTGCCTATCTGACTGGGTAGCAAAGGTGAAATCCCGGGACTAAGGAACCCATGGAGGCTAAATAAATGGAGGTTGATGACTTGGTTTGTATGAGGTTCGAATGGCGATGTGTCCAGTACGCCAGAAAGGTCCGGAATTCCCATCTATGGGCAAACGTTTGTAGTCTCGTGATGATCTACCTTGCAAAACCTTTAGTACATCCTTCGCCGGGCAAGCCCTGAGGCGTGGATTGTATTCCAGACAAAGTAAAGTTTGAACGTGTTATATGACAGTCTGAGCTGAAAGGTGGCAAAACAGCGAATGCGACCATGGTTTAACTGAACGACCGTGTAAGACGAATTCTACTGAGGACCTTGGGAGATGGTCGTGGCTCTGTCGTTAGCCCTCCTGGTGTTCGCAGACAAGGCTACCCGAGACAATTGACACTGTGAGCAAAATCCGGGCTGGCCCAGGATCAACTTGACGAATTTGGGGAACTCGTGATGTGTACGCAGAAGAGGAAGAACTGAAAGGTGGCCGCCAACCAGGTCAGCCAGCGAACTAGCCTCATGATCAAGGAAGATGAACGGCCCTTGATTACGTCGCAGGCTGCTTAGTTGACACTAACACTTCACAGCCATACCTGTCCAGGATTTGCCCCCATGCAAACGCTGCCGTCACTATTGGGTAAATTCCGAATAAGGCCGAAGTCTCGTGAGAGGCAGGTAAGCCAAGAGACTCAGCCGGCCAACAAACACCTAACCAAGAGTTAATATGTAGCTGCAACCCGGTACCGGCGGCTGCGTCCGTCCAGACACTGGGGATTGGGCGGATCACGGTGGGATGAACATGGAGACCCCAATACCAGTGTACTAGGAATCTGTTGGGGAATCTGAGTGACCAAAGTTCATCTGCAAGGCCCGGTATTAAGCCCAACGGCCTAGAAATAAATGACCTACCTTGGGGAATAATGCGCATGACGAAGTTCAAAGAACCTACCAGAATGAAGATCCTTACGAGAAAGTTCCCACTTGTAGGACCTTGACTACGTCCTAGCGAAAACGCCCGAGCTTGACCACGGGGAGACTAGCCTGCGTGGTGTTGAAAACAAATGTGATGCCTAAGAGGACTAGTCTAGTGGTGGGTACAGTAGTCTTGTTTAGTGACAGGGGGACGCCTAAGGTAGTACAGTGCTACAGTGCCTTTGACTGCCAGGGTTGCAGTCGCTATGTACGACCAACAGGAAATCAACCACGTGATGTAACATCGTGGGGCACCTCGAGAAAAAGAGGAGGAACCAGCAGAGAGTCTCAGCAAATCTGTAGAATCTTCTCGGGCTACTCTAGGCCCCAACGTGGGACTAACAGCAAGTACCTTCTTCTGCCCTTGACACCATGAACATGCCATAAGGAGGGACGAGGGGTAACACATCAAAGGCGTAGGAGTAATCGGACTAACTGAGCCATACGCCCTACCTGCCTTCAAGATTGCTTGAATGGCATTAACCACGGTGAAATAGTAACGAGAGAATTGGTAGATGGAATGAGGGCAAATACAGGCTCGAGTTAGTGGACGGACGAAGAGCAGACAGCTTGATGACAAGATGTTTATTGGAATATGCGCTGGTGGCTATCCCAACTGAGCTTGTGCGCCCGGAGGCTTGGAAGGCACATGGATTTGGCATGGGCCCCGAAAGCATATGGAACAGACGTATAGTCTGCAGGTGCTAAAATTACAGGCACCTCCATTAAGGTTATTGCGTAATTGAGCCAAATAAATGACGGGGCGACCAAGCTTGTCCCTTAGGCTACATTGATCAGGCTTACTAGCTCCCCCCTGAGGAACCAAAAAAGGAGGGATCGGCCTCCGATGGGCACAGGTCAGCAGTATGAGAGGTGGAAGAGCAGACTGCCCAAGATGGGGGCACTAAGCCTGCAAAAACTTGAAAAAAAAAATATTTAATTAAACCCAAGAGGCTCCAGTGAGAACGGACGTTAAACTGGGCCAGGGCTGCCACTGCTTGCTGATACAGACTTGTGGAAGTCGTAGAACAAGAAAACCCCCCGTACTTGAGGCCCAAGTCAACCACTGCGAGAAGGTAAAACCTAATACCTTCCGGCATTGCAGACGCGCGGAGCGCGCAACGTCCCTGTAGATGCCGAAGGCTAGGACAAAATCTGGTATGGAAGCTTGTTGAGTCTTGGGTCTCTGGCCTTCGTCACGATGGCCAAATCCCCGTAATTGTACACCCAGTTTCCTACAACGTCTTGGAGGCAAATGGTAAGGAAACCAGATACATGTCCTACCCCTCTAAGATGTCCTTAGAGGCGAGGCTGGAGGCCTGCTCTGTCAGCTGTTAGGAGCGAGAGCCTGTAACGGCTTAGAGGGAGGTGAGACCATGTGGGATGGCCAGCGTTTCCAGTTTGGACAGTCTGTCACTGTTTGATAGTAGTGATCACGAAATGGTGTCTAGCGTCCCTTGTAAGTCCGTCCTAGCCCCCCCCCCCCAGAGCTGGTACCCAGTCCAGGATCCCCGGGATGTGCTGGGAGCCGTTCGCAGAATTCAGCCTTCTTGCCGTAGCTGAAAAAGGGGGGTGCCCCTGTGGTGCAAAACAGACGAAATCCTGGGGATGGTCCAGGGTCTTAAAAGGGGGCCTGGCATGGAAGGTTCTCAGAATTCCCTGGGGGTACCAGTTCTCACAGGGGAGGTAGGCCTAGCGGGTGTGCCCGGGGGAGACGACCCTTCACCTACTTGACTGCTTGAGACATGCTGAAAGAGAAAATAACACACAAAGGAAAACTTGGTTAAACAAACACTGTTGAGTTAAAACAGAACTGGCTGGCTAACTAGTGCCGAGGCGAAAAGCTGACTACCCCGTGACAGGTGAGGCCCTGCTAGTTGCCGAGCGGCAGGTGAGAGGCTCTATCTATGATTTGGTCGTGGGGCACGAGCCACTAGCGTGGTGGCGGGGGGTTGGCCTCTCGGTGACGGTAAAAGATTTAAAACGTGTGGCCCTGACAGGTGAGGCCCTAACTATGACCCCAAGAGATGGGTGGATGCGAGGCACTAACTATGATTTGGCCCGAGGGCGAAAATCTCTGTGTTGAGATTGGGGAGTTGGCCTCGCGGAAACATGCATAGTAGGTTTTGAAGCCGCACACAGGTAGATGAAATAAAAGGTGTCTTTATTCTTCAAAAATCATCAAGGACAAACAGACAGTGCGGGAACAGATGAGTCCAAGGTAGACGCGTTTCACAGCACAAACGGCCGCTTACTCATTACCACGGTGGTAATGAGTAAGCGGCCGTTTGTGCTGTGAAACGCGTCTACCTTGGACTCATCTGTTCCCACACTGTCTGTTTGTCCTTGATGATTTTTGAAGAATAAAGACACCTTTTATTTCATCTACCTGTGTGCGGCTTCAAAACCTACTATGCATGTTTCCGGATGGCGGATCTAGCCAGCACCAGGTTGGGCTTGCACCTGAGCGGCTTCCTCTCCCCCCTTTCTTCTACAGTTGGCCTCGCGGAACCAGCTACCAGGGAGACTAAGGCCAGCGCCTAGCCCTAAATAGTTAGTTAGTTCTCTAACCCTATACGGGGGCTTGATGAAGGGGTAGTGCAACATACCAACGAAGAAGTAGTAGTAGTACACACGGTAGTAGCATAGGTAGTGTAGTAGTATGAATGCGATAATACATGCGGTAGCGATAGTGTTAATAGTCATGTAGTGTAGCAGCGTATGCCGTAGCACAGGCGGTAGAACAGCGTTTAGTAGTGATGAAAATAGTGTCTAGCAGTAAATAAGGCAGAAATAGTATCATCAGTGATGTAGCGTGGCCGTATAGTAGTGTCGACAGTAGTAACATGCGTAGCATGTATGGCAAGGTACACGTAAGGTAGTGGTATTGGCCGCGCATCCGTAGGTGTAGGGCAGTAGCGCGTGTGGTAGTAATTGATGCCATGGTGCATACAGTAACGGCATGGCAGTGTATCGGTATGCAGTTTAGTTGTGGTATTAAACAGTATAGTCGTGTAGTTGTAACCAGTGGAACACAGAAATAGTAGTGTGGCGGCACGTATAGCAACAGTCCAAGAGGTAACAGTAGTGTAACAGTAACATTGCGGCAGTACCCATAGCATCAGAGTAGCAATACCTATAGTAACGATAGTTTTTTTTGTTTTTTTTTTCTTGAAGTAGCAATACTCATAGCAAAGTAGTATAAGCAGAGTAGCAGTACCCCTAGTAACAACAGTATTAAGTAGCAGTACCCAAAGTAACAATAGTATAAGAGTAACAAACCCATAGCAAGTATTAGCAGTAGCAGTACCCCTAGTCACCAATAGTATTAGAGTAGTACCCATGGTACAAGCAGTGTCCATGGTAGGGCAACAGTACATATAGTAGAAATAGTAATAACAGCATAGAAGTACACAGCTAGTAACAGTGGTAAAGCCAGAGAGTGTAGTAAGAAGCAGGGCCGTGGCCTGGTGCAGGCAAGGCAGAAACAAGACCCCCCCAGAAACCCTTGTATGCAGCATGCCGTGGCCTGGTGCAGGCAAGGCAGGACAAGACCCCCAAAAAAACCCTTGTATGCAGCATGCGGTGGCCTGGTGCAGGCAAGGCAGAAATCAAGCCCCCGCAGGAAACCCCCCCAGGAAACCCCTCCCCCCCCTCCCAGCGGTACCTGCCACCCGGCGCGGCCGGATGGATGGACGGGCCGCCCGAGCGGAGGATGATAGTGCAGGAGGCTGGCAAGTTGGAGGCAGGCCGGAGGGAACCTGCGGCAGTGGCGGGGGTGTCAGCGGAGTCGGCGGTGCCAGCGAGGTCGGCGGTGTCAGCGGGAGTCGGCGGTGCCATCTGGAGTCGGCGGTGTCAGCGGGAGTCGGCGGTGTCAGCGGGAGTCGGCAGTGCCATCTGGTGTCAGCGGGAGTCGGCGGTGTCAGCGGGAGCCGGTGGTGTCAGCGGGAGTCGGCGGTGTCCGCTGCACATCCCGCGGGGCCTGGGGGACCGGAAGTTCGGCTGTCCGGTGACAGCGTTGTGACGCGGCAGGCAGGGAGGGGAGGAGCAGCGTATTAAAGGCATGCTAGCTCCTCCCACAAATAAAGGCCTGCGGCCTAACACATATCCTAGAGCTGATGTTCAAAGCAGGACTTCACTCTTTCAATCAACATTTTTAATTATTTATTTATTATTTATTTTATTTATTTATTTTAATTATTTTTAATCCTTATGCTGCTAGCTAGTGAGTATATTGTAAAATTCATTGTATTTACCTTTTTCATTTATTTTTTTTCACATTTCCTTATTTACGTCTTGGGTTCAAGGCCTAGGCAAATTATGTCATACATCCTAGGAGTCTTCAGGAGGGGAGGAGGGTTTTTTTCACCTAAGCACACCTTCCTGCCTACATGTCTGGGCTAAGGACAGATGGTTTCCAGGAAGTAAATGCTGCATGAGTCATCTGCCCTTACTCAAGATGGCCACAGACAAAAATGCTAGGGGGTGTTTTACAAAGTAATTTCTCATGAAATTAAAGCATGGAGACATGGATGGATAAGGGCCAGGCTTTTTCTGGCACTTTTTGTTTACATGTAGCAATCCGATTTTTTTTGGTAGAAATTTACTTAGAACCCCCAAACAGTATATATTTCTTTAAAGCAGAGGTCCTAGAGAAAAAATTGGTGGGTTTTGTAGTTTTATCAACACACTAATTTTCCAACACACATGTTCCTGTAGAGATGGCTGTGTAGGTAAGCGGGTGCTGAAGCGGCAGTGAATAGTCAGAGAGATGTTACCAGCACACCAAGATCTCTAAAATGGGTCCAAAGCTTTATTCAGCGATCACATAATTACAGCAAATTGCTGTAATCACGATTTGCTTTAATGATGTGATCGCTGAATAAAGCTTTGGACTAAGGGCGTGGCTACCGTGCGGCTGTATGGAAGCATAGCTCCGTCAGACCGCCAGGGATTATCGCTAGCAGAGGCGACTCACCGCTCGATAATGTGCCACACGCTACCTACTGGAGCCCAGCATACCGGAGGATGACCTGCAAGAAGAAAGACACTGGTAAGCCGATGAAGTTACAGCACTTCTTCCTCCGTGCTGAACGACCGCATGGCCAAGATGGCGCCCGCAGCAGTTTGCTGACCTCCTCCAGCGGATCTTCTCACTTTGCACCCAGCCCCAGCACCTCAAGAACTTGGGGTAAGAATTGATTACATATAGATGAAAATTAGTGAGTTTGCAACCTCTCATAATACCCTAATTGATGCACATAATGGCCAGGATGATGAACTGGAGAAGCTCAGGGCCAAAGTTGCTGATTTAGAGGATCACTCAAGACGAAATAACTTAAAAATTTGCGGCACACCTGAGTCTGTACAAAATACACAACTAAACCAATATGCATGCGACCTCATTCGAGCTGCTTTACCATCTATCCCTACATCTGAAATAATAATTGATAGAAGCTACTGCTTGCCCAAGCCGCCACAAGGGATGTCATTATGCGCATCCACTTCTATCATATAAAAGAGCAACTCTTTTGTCCACCTTTTGCAAAATGACTCATATTCCTAAACAGTACTCCCATATCCAACTTTATGCGGATCTATGGCAGTATACACTGCAAAAGAGGAAATCGCTCCTGCCAATTACCAAATTGTTGAGAAACCATAGCATAGTTTATCACTGGGGTTATCCGGAAAAACTTCCAATCACTCACAATGCCACTACTTCCGTGATCACGGAACTCAATGATGGTATCGCACTGCTTAGATCCTGGGATATCCTCCCAGAGCAAGAACCTCCAGGCAGGGCATCACCTCCCAAATTAAGCACTCAAGAAAATTGGCAGATTGTCTCATATAAGAGGAAGCATAAAAATCCTACTAAATGATCGCCTCAACATATCAAGTATTGTCATTTACACCCCCATGCGGCCTGGCATGTGTAATCCATGATAATCCCCTCAGGAGAATTGTGCAGTAACCCTGCAATCAGGTTTCATTTGAAATGGTAATTTCATTACCTTTTTATTGACTGTTCTCTTTACTTCTTTTTTCTTGTTGCAGTTTTTTCTCCTTTTGTTCTTTGTTCTCGGTCGGTTCCAGGACCACCCATGGCAAACCCTATATCCAACCCATTCTACAATCAAGATGGCCCATAGGCTTACTTTCAGACGACATCTATAACCACCATCCTCGCAACATTGTTTTCCTCATCATGGTGATCAAGGTAACATCCTTTAATGTATACGGGTTAAACCACCCAGTAAAAAAGGGCATCAATGTGGAAAGAAGACATTAACCTGGGTTGTGACTTACTTTGCGTACAAGAAACACATTTTCAAGCCGCATCTACCCCTTTCTGTTCCACAAGAGTTTCCCACATATATTTAAGGCATCCGCCTCACAGAAACACAAGGTCGTATTGATCGCTATCAAGAGCTCTGTGGCCTTCACCCTACAGGACTCAATCTGCAACCTGGATGGTAGATACCTAATTTTGTTGTGCAAGATCAATAACAAACCCTTCATTATAGTGAATGCTTACACCTCTAATTCGCACCAAATGTGCTTTGGAAAAAACTTTTCAATAAAATCACAAAAATAAAAAAAGGCTCCACCATCATATGCGGAGACTTTAATCTCACAGCTAACCAACAGTTGGACATGTCTTCTAAGCCAAAATGCCCACCTCTGGCACTCCAATCACTGTTCCATTCAGAGGACATGTTTGACGTATGGAGATGTCACCACACCGAGGAACACGACTACACTTTCCACTCGTCACGACACAACTCCTATTCAAGGATAGATATGATTCTAGTGGACAAGGTGTTGCTTCAATTGACATCCTCCTCCAATATACATCACATAACGTGGTCTGACCACACACCAACCTCTATAAGTATCACGAAAGAGCATTCTCCCAGCCCTATGTACATATGGAGGATCAATACGCGAGTGCTTGAATCCTCCCAACATACCACCACCATTGCCAACCACCTTCGGAAATACTTCTCCATGAACTCCCAATCTATTTCAAACCCGACTACTGTATGGTGTGCCCACAAAGCCTACAGTGCTTTGCGAAAGTATTCGGCCCCTTTGAACTTTTCAACCTTTTGCCACATTTCAGGCTTCAAACATAAAGATATAAAACTGTAATTTTTTGTGAAGAATCAACAACAAGTGGGACACAATCATGAAGTGGAACGAAATTTATTGGATATTTCAAACTTTTTTAACAAATAAAAAACTGAAAAATTGGGCGTGCAAAATTATTCAGCCCCCTTAAGTTAATACTTTGTAGCGCCACCTTTTGCTGCGATTACAGCTGTAAGTCGCTTGGGGTATGTCTCTATCAGTTTTGCACATCGAGAGACTGAAATTTTTGCCCATTCCTCCTTGCAAAACAGCTCGAGCTCAGTGAGGTTGGATGGAGAGCGTTTGTGAACAGCAGTTTTCAGTTCTTTCCATAGATTCTCGATTGGATTCAGGTCTGGACTTTGACTTGGCCACTCTAACACCTGGATATGTTTATTTGTGAACCATTCCATTGTAGATTTTGCTTTATGTTTTGGATCATTGTCTTGTTGGAAGACAATCTCTGTCCCAGTCTCAGGTCTTTTGCAGACTCCATCAGGTTTTCTTCCAGAATGGTCCTGTATTTGGCTCCATCCATCTTCCCATCAATTTTAAACATCTTCCCTGTCCCTGCTGAAGAAAGGCAGGCCCAAACCATGATGCTGCCACCACCATGTTTGACAGTGGGGATGGTGTGTTCAGGGTGATGAGCTGTGTTGCTTTTACGACAAACATAACGTTTTTCATTGTTGCCAAAAAGTTCGATTTTGGTTTCATCTGACCAGAGCACCTTCTTCCACATGTTTGGTGTGTCTCCCAGGTGGCTTGTGGTAAACTTTAAACAACACTTTTTATGGATATCTTTAAGAAATGGCTTTCTTCTTGCCACTCTTCCATAAAGGCCAGATTTGTGCAGTATACGACTGATTGTTGTCCTATGGACAGAGTCTCCCACCTCAGCTGTAGATCTCTGCAGTTCATCCAGAGTGATCATGGGCCTCTTGGCTGCATCTCTGATCAGTCTTCTCCTTGTATGAGCTGAAAGTTTAGAGGGACGGCCAGGTCTTCGTAGATTTGCAGTGGTCTGATACTCCTTCCATTTCAATATTATCGCTTGCACAGTGCTCCTTGGGATGTTTAAAGCTTGGGAAATCTTTTTGTATCCAAATCCGGCTTTAAACTTCTCCACAACAGTATCTCTGACCTGCCTGGTGTGTTCCTTGTTCTTCATGATGCTCTCTGTGCTTTAAACTGACCTCTGAGACTATCACAGTGCAGGTGCATTTATACGGAGACTTGATTACACACAGGTGGATTCTATTTATCATCATTAGTCATTTAGGTCAACATTGGATCATTCAGAGATCCTCACTGAACTTCTGGAGAGGGTTTGCTGCACTGAAAGTAAAGGGGCTGAATAATTTTGCACGCCCAATTTTTCAGTTTTTTATTTGTTAAAAAAGTTTGAAATATCCAATAAATTATGTTCCACTTCATGATTGTGTCCCACTTGTTGTTGATTCTTCACAAAAAATTACAGTTTTATATCTTTGTGTTTGAAGCCTGAAATGTGGCAAAAGGTTGTAAAGTTCAAGGGGGGTGAATACTTTCGCAAGGCACTGTATATAAGAGGAATCCTAATACAATTATGCTCACGTGTCAAGAGGCAGAGGAGGTGGCAGCTTGATCAGCTACTGGGAGTAATACATACCTTAGAGTCCACAAACAAATCTAATCCTACACAATTGATATCTCAACATGACATGCAAAACTTTACAAGTTCTCACCTGCAGGTTTGAACGCTCCCATTGCCCCTCAAGAAATTGCCAAAGCAATACGCTCTCTCCCTCTAGGGAAATCCCCAGGATCTGATGGTCTGTCAAATGCTTATTACAAACAATTTTGTTCTATTCTGTGTCCTAATCTTACCCAGGTGTTTGCGGTTGCCTCCTTCCCTAACAAAATGTTACAAGCATACATAGGGACGTTGCCGAAGCCCGGTAAGGAACCCACTTCCCCGGCCAATTTTCAGCCAATATGAATACTGATTGTTAAACTGTATGCAAAGATTTTGGCACATAGACTGACACCTATCCTGCCGGCCCTGATCAAGTTGGACCAGGCTAGGTTTGTGACGGGACGACAGGCTGCAGACGCTACAAGGAGAGTTATTGATATCATTGAAAGTGCAGGCTCTGGCCAGGTGCCTTTTTTGCTGCTCTCTTTGGATGCAGAGAAGGCATTCAACCGGATCCATTGGCGGTATATGAGGAAGACGCTTGAAAGGTTTGGTTTTGCAGGTCCTATATTGTCAGCTATATTGGCCTTATATTCCTCACCCTCTGCAAAAGTATACACATCCCATATGTTATCCCAATCTTTACCAATATCCAACGGTACCAGGCAAGGATGCACTTTGTCCCCCTCAATTTTTAACCTCTTAATAGAACATCTAGCAGAAGCTGGAGTATAAGATCCTCTCCAGGCATCAAGGGATTTCAGTTTCACACCACTCATCATACCTTAAATCTTTCTAACTAACCCGGAAACCTCCCTGGTGGCGACCCACAAAATTCTCCAAGAGTTTAGCAAATTGTCCTACTACAAAGTAAACTTTACGAAATACCTACTCCTTGACTTAGGTATTGATGCCAAATTAAAAGCCATAGTTGGAGCACAGATGGTATACCGTATCTGGGGATTCGTCTGATGCCAAAAGTATCCCAACTAGTAGACAGTAACTACCACCCCTTGATTGATAAAATAGCTAAAGAACTCCAAAATCGAAATGTTATGGTCAGGTCTCCTTGCATCCTCTAAAATGTTGGTGCTTCCTCAGGTACTATACTTGTTTAGGACATTATTTATCCCTGTAAAACGTAAACACCTGATGACCCTTAACTCTCTACTTAAAAAATGTGTATGGAAGAACATGAAACTCCGAAGTTCTCACTCCCAACTCATTAAACATAGGTTGGCTGGTGGAATGGGCAGGACGGATCTCTGTGACTACCTTTTAGCGACCCATTTAATGCAACTAAGACATTTAATATCTCCCTTGAATGATATATTATGGAGTGATATAGAAACCTCACTTTGCCCAATATCTCTATTTAAAAAACTACTATTAGTCGATGTCTGGTGGCCCTACCCTTTGAAAACTCTTCCCTTAGCTATGCAGGCATCATTGTCAGTATGGAGAGCATTTCACTCCTTCACCCCCTTGGAGACACACAGAAAAAAAATCACCATCCCAATAAATGGTATTGAATCCATTATTCCCAATATATCTCTTCAAAGATGGGTAGATAAAGGAATCTCCTCCCTTGACACCATTCTCACCGCTGGTTCCCTTAAGCCCTTTTAACATCTCCAACAAGATTTCCATATCCCCATAACAGATCAATCTCTACACCTCCAAGTCTTCCACTTTATAAATTCACTTTCATCACCGACGATATGGGTGCTCACGCAGGGGGTGGCTGTTTCTACAAGATTTAGTACCATCTGCTAAAGGCACCTCTTTATTTTTAGAATCTTCTACAAAATAAACTTACCTTCCAGAAATCAACTCCATATTTGAAATGGGAAGAGGAATTGGGTGCTTCTTTTACCACTAAACAATGGCAATATGCCTTCAGGTCTATCTTCCAGATATGGTAAATAAATAGGTGCGCTAATGGTGATGAAAGCTGCTACCAAAGATCCAATTAGTCAATTGGAAAAATAAATGTGTAAAAATTATCTGGTGCGCTAAAAGTGAAAATAGATGAAATGTGTTTACCAAAACAAACACAATAAAGATGATGGGGTGATGTAAACAATATAACACGAATTGCATATAACGACAAAGAAGATTCATAAAAAACCCCAAAGTCCGTGAAAAACAAATCTCCAAATCAACTGTGAATCTTGTTTTTCAAAACAAACAGTGAAAGTCCATGAATCCAGACAACTGTGCATAAATCCAACCACCTTGCAAGCTGTTCCCTTACCAGACGGAAATAATAAGAGTGCAAACAAAACTTTTCCCAATTCTCTCCTGTGCGGTGTAAGTAAGTGCTCCAATATCAAATCTGTGCACACCCAGCAAATAAAGCCTCTTACCAAACAGCAACAGTATTGGGCATAGATGTACCCCCTGAATTATGTCTCTCTCACAGCGTGAATAAGGTAGACCCGGGATATCTCGATAGATTGTTTTCAGTGATCAAAAGAGCCTTGAGACACAATGCCATCCATGAGCAAGATAGACAGTTTATTTTACCTGCGGGGCGTTCGTATTTTCTTACGGGAAGAAGGTATTATCTTGAGAATGACGTCACAAGGGAGTGTATGAGGGAGCAGGATTTCCTATTGAGATATCCCGGGTCTACCTTATTCACGCTGTGAGAGAGACATCATTCAGGGGATACATCTATGCCCAATACTGTTGCTGTTTGGTAAGAGCCTTTATTTGCTGGGTGTGCACAGATTTGATATAGGAGCACTTACTTACACCGCACAGGAGAGAATTGGGAAAAGTTTTGTATGCACTCTTATTATTTCCGTCTGGTAAGGGAACAGCTTGCAAGGTGGTGGGATTTATGCACCATTGTCTGGATTTAGGGACTTTCATTGTTTGTTTTGGAACACAAGATTCACCGTTGATTTGGAGATTTGTTTTTTACGGACTTTGGGGTTTTTCATGAGTCTACCTTCCAGATGTCCAAATGCACCAACCATTGGGAACTATCCCAAAAGATTGCCCTTAGGTGGTACCTGACCCCCTACAGGATCTCTAAATATCTCCGTCACAGTCTCCCCTGTGCTGGAGGGGATGCGGAGCAGTAGGGCATCTCATGCACATACCCTGGTCTTGAAGACACCTAACAATCTTCTGGAATAAAACATTCCACATATTATCTGATATCACAGGAATCCTCACCCCTCCCTCTCCTGCACTGGCGATACTTAACTTGGGTATTGATAGATTCCCCCTGACTGCCGCAAAATTGTAACCCATGTCCTACTAGCCGCCAGAGGACTTATAACCAGACGATGGAAATCGAACACAGCATCAAACGCCTCAGAGGTCCTCAACATAGTAAAAAATAATTATACCTTTGAAAGCTTACTGGCATATAAACATGGTGGAAAACACCTGTTTGACCAGCATTGGAACTTATGGAATTTATGGATTGGGAAGCATTAAAGCTATTGTACTAACATTTATCATATATATGCTGACTTCCCCTTTCTTCTAACTCTCTTTCCTTTTTTTCTGATATTCACAACACGACACATACCTATCACAGTTTGTGACCAGCCAAACTGCCTTCTCCCCTCCTTCTTTCAGTTCTTCTTCTTCTTTTTCTATGTCGCTTTGTTTGACCTATTTGAGTTGCTTTATTATTATGCTCATATGTTAAAGCATTGTTCATACCTATTTGGAGAGAACTAAAATTGTAATACTATCTTGTATTCCCTCCGGGGCGTGTGCCCTAGGTTCTGCTTCGCATTTGTTATTGTATTTTTATTGCTAATTTTCAATAAAAATTTATGGAAAAAAAAATAAATAAATAAAGCTTTGGAGTTATTTTGGAGATCTTAGTATGCTGGTAACATCTCTCTTTCTCTTGCAATTTTTTTATGTTACCTGGTATTTGCGCAGCAGTTTTTCAAATGCAATTTGTTTTGAAAAAAAAAAAACACTTTTTTGAATTTAATGTAAAAACACACAATACATAACCCAATTTTTATGTAAAATATAAAAGATGATGTTATGCTGGGTAAATAGATACCAAACATGTCATGCTTTAAAATTCCGCACACCTGTGCAGCGGCAACACTCGACATACATTTTTCTATCCATAGGCTCAAAAAGCCTTTACAGATTACCACTTTGAATTTACAGAGGAGATCTGGTGCTAGAATTACTGATGTTCACAGTGATACCTTACATGTGTGGGGGACGATCGCTGTTTGCATATGGGACTCACTCATTATTCATTTTTACACTTTTAATGCTGTCACAAGGAGTGTAAACATCCTTGTGACAGCAATAGGCAAGTGACAGTTTGGTTTGGCCCTGTGGAATATAACGGTCAGGATGCAGCTGCCCGATAATCTGTATTGACACTACACTGGAAGATGTGTGGGACAGCCAATTGCACTGCTAAGCAATCCGCTAGGATATATGATATGCCTTTGACATCCTTATGTTTGTGAGTAGTTACTGAATGTTTAATACTAGTGATGAGCCGAACACCCCCCCGGTTCGCACCAGAACACCGCGAACAAAGGAAAAGCTTGTTTCGAACAAACAAACCCCATTGAAGTCTATGGGACTTGAACCTCGAAAATCAAACTGCCTCATTTTGAAGGCTTAAATGCAAGTTATTGCCCCAAAAATGTGTATGGGGGTCCGGGTCCTGACCTGGGGAAAATGAAGCAAAGGAAAAAAAGTTTTTAAAAACAATCGTTTTTAAAGGAGCACTGATTTACTGATTTTAATGAGGCTTAAAATGAAACTATAAAAATGAAAAATTCCTTCAAATATCGTGCCTGGGGGGGTCCCCTGAATGTGCCTGTAAAGTAGTGCATCTCTACGATGTATGTAGCCTGTTGCAGCTATACTGACATTTGTAAAGCCAAAAATGTCAAATACAAATATACAGTCAGGTCCATAAATAATGGGACATCAACATAATTCTAATCTTTTTTGCTCTATACACCACCACAATAGATTTGAAATGAAACAAACAAGATGTGCTTTAACTGCAGACTTTCAGCTTTAATTTGAGGGTATTTACATCCAAATCAGGTGAACGGTGTAGGAATTACAACAGTTTGTATATGTGCCTCCCACTTTTTAAGGGACCAAAAGTAATGGGACAGATTAACAATCGAAAATAAAACTTTCACTTTTTAATACTTGGTTGCAAATCCTATGCATTCAATTACAGCCTGAAGTCTGGAACGCATAGACATCACCAGACGCTGGGTTTCATCCCTGGTGATGTTCTGCCAGGCCTCTACTGCAACTGTCTTCAGTTCCTGCTTGTTCTTGGGGCATTTTCCCTTCGGTTGTATTCAGCAAGTGAAATGCATGCTCAGTCGGATTCAGGTCAGGTGATTGACTTGGCCATTGCATAACATTTCACTTCTTTCCCTTAAAAAACTCTTTGGTTGCTTTCGCAGTATGCTTCGGGTCATTGTCCATCTGCACTGTGAAGCGGCGTCTAATGAGTTCTGAAGTATTTGGCTGAATATGTAGTGTCAGAAAAGACAGCGCTTCCAGGAATGTACATAATCATAAGTTAATAATAATTAAGAAACAACAAATAATTCAATTATGTAAGGTGCAATTGTGCTAGATGATGACAGCTAACATAAATTCATAAATAATTAAAGTGCAATGGTGACAAAAATATAATTTTGTGCATTTAGTGCAAAGGTGCTGAATACAAATATTGCAGTGTGAAAAAATGTCCAAGATTTACGTAAACAGTCCACTCAAAATATAACTTCAATAAAGTGCTGCAAGAAAAAGTGCTTGAAGTGCTCCACACGGTGGGAAGGTGCTTCAAAAACCCTCTTGGGGATCCACTCACCAGAACTAAATGGTTAATAAGTCTTGACCCTTGAGCATGCAGTGGTCCTCCAGCATAATATGAGCCCTTTGTTAGGGTTACCCAACAGGATGGATGAGCCTTAGAAATGGGTGGGTCAGCAAGCCTCCAGCTTCCAGTATGATCACCCCCTCGATCACCACTCAAAAAGAAGGGAATGGACCAAGAATAATGAAGCCCGCAAAATAATTTATTGATAAATACCAGATTAAAAATACTCACATAAGTGAAAATATAAAAGCATATGAAAACCACATAGAGCAAACGATAAGCATCTCCTTCCGGGAATGCCGCCGGCGTACGTTCCACGAGGTGTAGGAAGTGACGTCGCGTGGTTGCCGTCTGCCAGGAAGACGCACTTTTACATCTTGTGGTGAACCCTCTGTATTCACTCTGGTGAAGTCTTCTCTTGATTGTTGACTTTGACACATATACACCTACCTCCTGGAGAGTGTTCTTGATCTGGCCAACTGTTGTGAAGGGTGTTTTCTTCACCAGGGAAAGAATTCTTCGGTCATCCACCACAGTTGTTTTCCATGGTCTTCCGGGTCTTTTGGTGTTGCTGAGCTCACTGGTGCGTTCTTTCTTTTTAAGGAATGTTCCAAACAGTTAATTTGACCACACCTAATGTTTTTGCTATCTCTCTGATGGGTTTGTTTTGTTTTTTCAGCCTAATGATGGCTTGCTTCACTGATAGTGACAGCTCTTTGGATCTCATATTGAGAGTTGACAGCAACAGATTCCAAATGCAAATAGCACACTTTACTTTTGGTCCCTTAAAAAGTGGGAGGCACATATACAAACTGTTGTAATTCCTACACCATTCACCTGATTTACCTGATTTGGATGTAAATACCCTCAAATTAAAGCTGAAAGTCTGCAGTTAAAGCACATCTTGTTTGTTTCATTTCAAATCCATCGTGGTGGTGTATAAAGCCAAAAAGATTAGAATTGTGTCGATGTCCCAACATTTATGGACCTGAATGTACATACTGTACAAGTTTCAAATCACGTGTACTTGTCATACGGGTGCAGAAATTTTGGGCCTTGCTTATTGATGGTGCCTGAACACCATAACCCCTCGCAGTTACTCTTGCTGGGTGCAAGAACGGGCCCTGCTGCTAAAAACCCATACAAATACTGTATGAAATCGCATGTACTTGTCATACAGGTGCCAAACATTGGGCCTTTGGTGTTGCTGGTGCCTGAACACTGTAACCGACCTCTCACAGTTACTCTTGCCGGGTGCAGGAACGGGACCTTCTGGTAAGAATTCCATGCAAATTTGAAATCGCATGTGCTATACAAGTGCCAGAAATTGGGCCTTTGCGGAAGGTGGTGCCTGAATAAGGTAACCAAGGCATCACAGTTACTCTTGCTGGGTGCAGGAACGGGACCTGCTGGTAAGAATTTCATGCAAATTTGAAATCGCATGTGCTATACAAGTGCCAAAAATTGGTCCTTCGCCGTTTGTGGTGACTAAACACCATAACTAAGGCCTCACAGTTACTCTTGCTGGGTGCAGGAACGGGACCTGCTGGTAAGAATTCCATGCAAATTTGAAATCGCATGTGCTATACAAGTGCCAAAAATTGGTCCTTCGCCGTTTGTGGTGACTGAACACCATAACTAAGGCCTCACAGTTACTCTTGCTGGGTGCAGGAACGGGACCTGCTGGTAAGAATTCCATGCAAATTTGAAATCGCATGTGCTATACAAGTGACAAAAATTGGGCCTTTGCCCTTTGTGTTGCCTGAACATTGTAACCAAGGCCTCGCAGTTACTCTTGCTGGGTGCAGGAACGGGACCTGCTGGTAAGAATTCCATGCAAATTTGAAATCGCATGTGCTACACAGGTGCCAAAAATTGGGCCTTTGGTGTTGGTGGTGCCTGAACACCATAACCCCTCACAGTTAGCAGGGCACAGGGAAAGGGCATGCTGTTAAAAATGACATACGCCATTTAAATTGTATGCACCTGTCATAACAAGTGCAGAAAAATTAGGCCTTGGGGGTTGGTAGTGACCTAAACCAAAAACATTGTTGGAAGCTAGCAGAATCAAGGTAGAGGAATATGATAGGCAGCATATGCAGTCTTCAAGGGATGACAGAACCCTAGCAAATTCAATCTGTTACATCAGCATCAGGGGCCTGATAGCTCTTGTTGATCCAGGTTTATTTTGATGAAAGTCAGCTGATCAACAGAGTCTATGGACAGACACACTCTTTGGGCTGTCACAAAACCTCCAGCAGCACTGAACATCCGCTCGGAAAGCACGCTGGAAGCAGGACAGGCCAATAGCCCCATTGCATATTGAGCAAGTTCTGGCCAGTGGTCCATCCTCAAGACCCAGTAAGCCAGTGGATGCACAGCGGGAAAGGTCTCCAAGTCTGCTCTTGTGCCTAGATAATCATGCACCATATGATGGAGATGCTGGCGATGGTTGCTTAAACCTAACAGCCCTGGGTGCTGCTGAGGACAAAAGAACTGTTTAAAGGCATCGGTCAGCCGGCCGCCTTCTCCACCACTCCTCCTTTGGCTAAACGATGCCGCAGAAACACGTCCTGAGAATGTTGACCTCCCAGTGTCTGGAAAGGCGGTACACACATTTTTTTTTTCAAGGCCTCCTCAAGATGTTTCATCCTCTGCTCCTTCTGCAAAGGCAGGATGAGCTCTGCAACTTTACTCTTGTAATGTGGATCAAGAAGGGTTGCCAACCAGTAATTATCCCTCTCCTTGATAGCACGAATCCTCGGGTCCTTTCGCAGCCTTTGCAGAATCAGGGAGCCCATGCAACGTAAGTTGGAGGAGTCATAAGCTTCTGAGTCCTCTGGGTCACTAAGGAGGACATTGTCAGCAGGAGTAACCTCTCCCCCAACCACGTACAACTCCTGGGGTTTCTGGGGAATCAAAACCATCCCTTGAAGACTGCTGTATGCTATCCTCATCCTCTACATCCATGCTGCTGAAATCCTCATCCTCCTCCTCCTCTTCTTCTGAGATCCCTTTAGAAAGACCCACAACTGAGCAATGGTTACTGTGGCTGATATCTGCAGTGATCTCTATTCCTATAGTTCTGTGATCCCTATAGAAAGATCCACAACTGAGCAAAGGTTACTGTGGTTGATATCTGCAGTGATCTCTATTCCTACAGGTCTGTGATCCCTATAGAAAGATCCACAACTGAGCAAAGGTTACTGTGGCTGATATCGGCAGTGATCTCTATTCCTACAGGTCTGTGATCCCTATAGAAATATCCACAACTGAGCAAAGGTTACTGTGGCTGATATCTGTGTGATCTTTATTCCTACAGGTCTGAGATCCCTATAGAAAGATCCCCAACTGAGCAATGGTTACTGTGGCTGATATCTGCCATGATCTCTATTCCTACAGGTGTGAGATCCCTATAGAAATATCCACAACTATCCACAACTGAGCAAAGGTTACTGTGGCTGATATCTGCAGTGATCTCTATTCCTACAGATCTGTGATCCATATAGAAAGATCCACAACTGAGCAATGGTTACTATGGCTGATATCTGAAGTTACCTCTATTCCTACAGGTCTGAGATCCCTATAGAAAGATCCACAACTGAGCAAAGGTTACTATGGCTGATATCTGCAGTGATATCTATTCCTACAGGTCTGTGATCCCTGTAGAAAGATCCACAACTGAGCAATGGTTACTGTGGCTGATATCTGCAGTGATCTCTATTCCTATAGGTCTGTGATCCCTATAGAAAGATCCACAACTGAGCCAAGGTTACTGTGGTTGATATCTGCAGTGATCTCTATTCCTACAGGTCTGTGATCCCTATAGAAAGATCCACAACTGAGCAAAGGTTACTGTGGCTGATATGGGCAGTGATCTCTATTCCTACAGGTCTGTGATCCCTAGAGAAATATCCACAACTGAGCAAAGGTTACTGTGGCTGATATCTGTGTGATCTTTATTCCTACAGGTCTGAGATCCCTATAGAAAGATCCCCAACTGAGCAATGGTTACTGTGGCTGATATCTGCCATGATCTCTATTCCTACAGGTGTGAGATCCCTATAGAAATATCCACAACTATCCACAACTGAGCAAAGGTTACTGTGGCTGATATCTGCAGTGATCTCTATTCCTACAGATCTGTGATCCATATAGAAAGATCCACAACTGAGCAATGGTTACTATGGCTGATATCTGAAGTTACCTCTATTCCTACAGGTCTGAGATCCCTATAGAAAGATCCAAAACTGAGCAAAGGTTACTGTGGCTGATATCTGCAGTGATATCTATTCCTACAGGTCTGAGATCCCTATAGAAAGATCCACAACTGAGCAATGGTTACTGTGGCTGATATCTGCAGTGATCTCTATTCCTACAGGTCTGTGATCCCTATAGAAAGATCCACAACTGAGCAATGGTTACTGTGGCTGATATCTGCAGTGATCTCTATTCCAACAGGTCTGTGAATATTATAGAATGTTGCAGAAACTGACTGATGAACAATACTATGACTAGTATCTGATGTAAAGAAAGACAGCTCTCCCTACATCACACAGGAACCTTGGCCCTCCCTACACTGCTACTCACTCACTGGCGCTATATTGTCTGATATGATGTAAAGAAATCAATCTCTCCCTAGCTCACATGGGAACCTGGCCCTCCCTACACTGCTTGGAATGTCTATCTGCACTGTCTGACTCCAAAAAAAGACTCTCTCCCTGCCTGAATCGCGTGCCTGTCCCTGTCTCATCGCCCTCGCAATGACACTACACGCTGCGGCTGCGCGAGCAGCCTTTATGTAGTGTGGGGCATGTACTTGGCCCCTGAGCCATGATTGGCTAAAGGCAGCCTGCCTTTAGTCCAATCATGGCAGAGATCATTTGATTGGCCAAAGCATAAGGTCAGGGTGCATGCTTTGGCCAATCACATAACGTGCTGCGCACGTGCAGTGCATTATGGGAAACTCCAATTTCCCGCGAAGAATCACATTTGTTTATCATTCGAAGAAACGATCGAATTAGCATTGTTCGAGTCAAACATACCTTCGACTCAAACTCGAAGCTCATCCCTATTTAATACATTTTAATGTTTTTATGGTAATACACTATGCGAGTTCCCTTTTCTTTGCCCAATATCTGAGTAACCACCGGATTATCATTTATATCGGTGTATAGGAAGATGGAGTGGTGCATTCTGAGCGATTTATGCAGAGCATTTTGGCTTGGTTCACACCTATGCGTTTTTTGCTTTTTGTAGAAGTGCGCTACAGTCTATTTAACATGGTTTTCTCTAGGACACTTTCACATCTATGCTGTATTCAGCCACTGCATTTTTGTAAAGGTTCAGGGACTTTTTGTTTTTAAAGCAAAACAGTGCGTTTTTGGTTCAATAGACTTCAATGGAGTAGCTGCAGAAAAGCATGTAGTATGTCTTTTGCCATCATTTTACCACGATTTAGCCACAATTTGCATTTTTTTTTTCAAAAAGCTTTATTAAAAGGTGCGCATAGGAAGAATACATTTTACAACAGTGGAACCAATCCGATCAACATTCTCTGTGGTTTAAGAACAAAGATAAATAGGGTCGTTTAAAAAATGCATAACAGAGTTTTAACCAAACAGGATACGTAACATTAAATGAGCTTCATAGCAATGCATAATGAGAGTGGACCAGGAGTAAGCCTTCAAATTAAGTTGAGTAGAATAAAAATGAGGATAGTAATGTATCTCAATATAAAATGGTGTGATGACATTGGATGAAAAAATCTTCTCATAGGCGAAACGGTACATTAATAATTTTATGTTTGGGGAGCAAATGTCCTGCATTCACTCTCCCATATAGGGAAGGGGGGATAGGGATAGGAGAAGAAGGGGAGGGGGAGAGAGCAGGTTAAGAGGTAGAATTTATGTGATAAGTTGTATTGGTAGTGGTTGTTAGGTACTTATCGGTGAATAATTCAGTCATGTTTCAATCCAATGTAGTTGAGCTCATTATTCGAAAGTAAGTAATAGTGGTTTTAAAGGAAATCCATGGGTTCCAGGTTTTAGCATATTTGGTGGGAGTATCGTGCGAAATTGCAACTAGTTTTTCCATCTCAGAGAGTTTTTCAATCTGTCTGAACCATTCTTTAATGGTCGGGGAAGCATTTTTTAATCCACCCAACAACAAATTGGCCCAAAAAAAACATGGAAAATGCAAAACGCATTAAAAATGCATCAAAAATGCGTGTGCAAAAACACAAAATGCACCACAAAAAGTACTGCAGAAACATATCAAAAAGCAAACTGCATAGGTGTGAACCAAGACTCTAAAGCCTAGTACACACGCAACAAATTTCCGCCGACCGGTCGACCATCTTTTGTCCACAGTGGTGTTTTGTTGGTTGGAATGTGCCTAGACTGCCCACAAAATTTCCCGCACGACAAAATTCTACTTCAGAAGTGATGTCATGTGCTGGTTTGCTTTCTTTGTGTTCTTTCTTCTCTGAGCATGCCCAGTCTTGCTCATAAGATTTTTCCCTGTCGAAATCTGTACTGACTGCACGAAAATCGGACGTGTTTTGACGGAGGACAAAAATTTTACAGCCTGCACACCAGATTTTTTTTGGACGAAAAGTCGGAGTCGGTTGTCGGAAGCATCATACTAACAAGCCGAAAATCGGCAGATCGGTCGTCAGACGAAAATTCCCGGCTGAATTTCGACTTGTGTGTTTGGACCTTTAGGTAAAGTATAAAGATGGGCTCGGGCATGTTTGAGTTCCCATGTGCTCTATCCTTCCAGGAAGCCAACACTGCTCTCTGCTAATCACAGGCAGTAAGACGTTTCCCAATCTGTGCAGCTGCGGATCAGGAAATTTGTCACTGCCTGTGATTAGCGGAGTGCAGTGTCAGATTCCTGGCGGGATCGGGCACGTGGAAACTCAAACACATCCGAGCCCATCTCAAGTAAGGCCCCTTTCACACATGCGGACCGGTCAGATCCGCCTGTCAGTTTTTCAGGCGGATCTGAACGGATGCCCCATGCATCTCTGGGGGGCAGCCAATGTCAGCAGAGACATGTTCGCTGACAACTGCTGCCATCCGATCCGATCCTGTCCGTCAAATTTGGACAGATGGAAACCCTATTTTCCATCCATCCAGCGGATCGGATGGGATTGGATGAGAACAGTCAGGAGGTCAATTATCATCCGATTCCCCCATAGGGGACAGCGGGGATCTGACACCTCCATCTCCGCACACAGAGTGGAGACAGAGCTGCCATCCGCCTGCTCAGCGGGGGATTGGCGGATCGTTCCCCCACTGAGAAAAACGGAGTCCGTCGACGGAGCGGACAGTGTGAAAGGGGCCTAAGGCATAACCATTTGGTGAGTAAAACTCACATAGGGTGAGCACTTGAGGTGATAGCTTGTGGAGTTGGATAATCACACCCTCTTTCCTGCACGATTGAAACATAGCTATTTGCAGTTATATAATGTGTGGGACTTTTGCACAAATTTTTTAATGAACTTTAACACTTCCTGCTTAGAATTTCTAGCATTGATCTAGCGCCTTCTGGAATCTATTAACATTGATTTAATTTCAGGGGAGAGATATATTTCTTATAAAGGAGGCAGGAGAATTGTTTTCACTGTTATAGATTAATTGTTTAAACACTTATTCATCTCCATTTATGATTGTTTGAGTTATATAAATTAGGTTAATTTTTTACAGCGCAGTGTTATTAGAGGTTTGTTATCCACTGCACAAAGCCATTGTCTAATCTCCCCTCTTGCCTTGAGGCAAGACTTTCACTCTAAGCCCCGGTTCACACGGTGCGACTTGTCATGTGATTTGACAGTTAAAATTGCATGCCAAGTCACACCCTGTTTGTGCCTATGAAGCCGTTCAAATTGGTGCAACTCTGTCTTTATTATGAAAAGGTTCCTGCACTATTTTTGGCGATTTCATGTGCGACTTGCATAGACATCTGTGCATGAAGTTGCACATGAAATCGCACTGACTGGCAGCTTATGGTTGTGAACCAGGACTTAGGCCCCATTCACACTTTGTGATCTGGAATCTTGGGCACAATCGGCGTAAAACTGAAATCTACAGTAAGAGATATTAACAGTATCTACCTTATTCAATGTGAAGTGCAGTAACCCATATCAACTATACAATCACGTTTAGAACACCGATAAAAAATATTTTCCTATTAGCATCTATGGACCATTGTATTTTTCACATCATCATTGCATCCTGCATAACTTTAGAAAGAACCTTGAATGTATGAATTAAAAATATATATATGAAAGGGTCCTCATCGCTAGTAATTTTCTTTGTACGATCACAGAAGAATTTGAATATAATCTATGACCAGATTCTTACAACAGCAAAACATGAACAAACCAGCATATTATTTATTATTATTTTTTTTAAATTATATCACAAGTTTCCCTATTAATCATACACTCATCTTGATGTCAGGAAAGATATAATCCTTTTGTTTCAATGTGCAGGCAAAATAAAAAAAAAAAATGTAATAAAAATGAAACATAAATTCAGCATGCAACGTGTATTCCCCTAACAATATTTAGTGATATCTTTTGAACAATATACTAACAATGTCCATTTACCAATAAATGTCTTCCTCCTATGATCACCATTCACCTATGGACAAAACGTCATCATTTTTAGTTACCTATCTGTTATGAAAAGGCAAATCATGGTATTCCTAGACCTAATACCTGTAACTTACCTGAAATTTCCTACATTCTTCAATGAAAATCTTCTTTCCATGCGTGATATGCAAACATTGTTCAAGAATGTTTCTAAATTTTGTGCAGTGATATACTTTCCCCATCTCCACTACCTCGTCTTTGGCCATTGGGCAGCCTCTGATGATATACTGTAACTCCTGCAAGCCTACATCCCTAGCATTTAGCTCTATTCTATTTTTTAACATATAATATTTTCTTGGAGTTCATGAGTTTCAACTGCCACCTTAAGGCTAGGCTCACACTTGCTGCGGCCAGGGCTCACAGCAGGGGGTCCGGAGCGTCCCTGTTCACCGGTTCAGGTGTAAATAAGGTCTGAATTTTTGCCTGAATTTGCACCTGAAATGGAGCTAAAGACACAATGAGCTGGTCACACTCTCTTGTCATGAGAATTGGATGCGAGGAAGCCCGCATCCAATTCGCAGCAGTGTGAACCCAGCCTTAAGATGAAATGGACAACACTAGAAAACAAAACAGCTGTTGGCAAGTCAAGTATAGCCATTTCCTTTACCAAGATGCTTCAATTTTAGAAAAACTTTTTTAGGAGCAGATCATAAACACAGAGGGATGAGACCCTTTTTATGATGAGTACAGGAATACAGTTTTATTAATCATTTGTGGGGAGGTGCAGCATGGTGCAATGGTAGTAAACACTTGGGGTTTAGTTGCAGAGAACAGAACATGTATTAATGCAGAACCTAGTATTTCACAACAAACCAGGCGGTAAGGCACCTGACTGGAAACACTCACAGGGGCTGATTTCCTAAAACTGGAGAGTGCCAAATTGGGTGCAGCTCTGCATAGAAACCAATCAAAATCAACTGCCAGGTTTTATTGTCAAAGCTTATTTGACTAAAGTTAGAAGCACTACTGCAACATGTTTTGAAATCACCAATTTTAGTAAATCAACCCCTCAGTGTATGACAGCAGTGTTTAGCAGAGCAGGTCTCAAGCGTCTGTCTTAAGGGGCCAAATGCGACCCGGCTGGTTCGTACCCTAATTGGGGAAGTTTCTAGGAAGGATGGTGTGTTCCTATCCTTTCTTTACTCATCTGAAGCCTCCCCCTACCACTAATCACTGTCCCTGTCAGATGGGTGACCTGTCCCTACACTATCCACATGCAAAAAAGGGTGCCAAGCCTTGGAGCCAGGGCCCTAAATAGGCTCTGCCTGACCCAAGATGGCTGCTAGAGTCACATAGGGTGGCAGCATCCAATCAGATAGCTTTCCCAGTGACCCACAAAACCATAGAGAAACCATGTTCTTCTTGACTTCCTCTCCAACTTTAATGCTACTGCAGACGAGCACCACCTACAGTGACAGATGCTGTCTTATGCATTGCAACACAGTAAGGAGCAACATGAGAAATGCAATAAACACAAAAAAGCATAACAGGAACAAGTTCAAACAACATTTTTAGAGTAAAAAATTATTGTAAAAGATTCAGCGCTGAATAAATTATCAAGGACCAGCAGCTAACACTAAAAGGGTAATCCAACACCTTCACAGTAATATAGTATAAAATAGTGTAGCGCAGTCCATATATAAATAAACTCAATTGGTAATAAATAAATTAAAACCAAACAATTAATAAAAATGGCATTATGATGAATAAAGGAGAAAGTTCATATGGTGATGTAAAAGATGATAAGATGATAAAAGAGACACAGTCCACTGGTGATCCGGTGAAAAAAATAGCAGCAAGTGTGACTTCTGTGCTCATAAAATTCCCATCACCTGGCACTATCTGCCTCTCACCTCCACAACTCGACCCCAGAGGGTCAAACAGCATGAACAATCACCACGATATTCAGCCAATGATAATCAAATGGAAAACAGGACCACACACCTATTGCGTCATGGTATTGTCTTAGGTGTTTAATCCTAAAGGGCAATAATCAGTAAATGATTAATAATTGCCCTTTAGGATTAAACACCTAAGACAATACCACATAAGTATTTGCTAAACATAAGGAATTTAATTTGTCTTATAAAGATCGTGCTGGCTGTGGGAGATATTGCAATGTCCCCATGGAGATCTATACAGTAAACAACACGATCGGGGCCCGCCCATCTGCTTCCTGTCCAGAGAGACGTTTGATCTCCGTGGCGACGGTGAAACGCCGGACATGACGCAATAGGTACCGCCCAAGGACAGTATAAAGAGCCGGACCATTGACCTATCAGCATCCCCGCTGAAGAAGTCTACGCCCACATGACGTAACGCGTACGGGGGATTGGTCACACGGTCCGAAGGCTGTCTAACAACCCGGAAATCAGGCACCATCCAGCACGCTGCAGGCTCTGCATTACATGCTCGTTTTTGTGCAATATAATTGCAATATTTTATTTGAGCAATAAATCGTTTAAACCGCAACAGAGAGCACTAGATCTGTTCTTTTTTTTCCTTATGTTTGAGCACGATCTGGGAAGCTGTATCCTCTGCCATAATCGATTTCTAGGCGGTTTTATGCTGGAGGCTGTGGTCCTGTTTTCCATTTGATTATCATTGGCTGAATATCGTGGTGATTGTTCATGCTGTTTGACCCTCTGGGGTCGAGTTGTGGAGGTGAGAGGCAGATAGTGCCAGGTGATGGGAATTTTATGAGCACAGAAGTCACACTTGCTGCTATTTTTTTCACCGGATCACCAGTGGACTGTGTCTCTTTTATCATCTTATCATCTTTTACATCACCATATGAACTTTCTCCTTTATTCATCATAATGCCATTTTTATTAATTGTTTGGTTTTAATTTATTTATTACCAATTGAGTTTATTTATATATGGACTGCGCTACACTATTTTATACAACATTTTTAGAGTATCTTGCAGGAAGCTACCGGCAGTTAGACCAAAAAGGGTGGCAGGCAACAGTGTCCTCTGGGGAGCCAGATTTGATATGAGCAGAATATTATTCTTTTATCTCTAATTTGTTGTCTGACAGAATATTCTATTTTCCAATAAAAAAAATGATTAACGCAAATTCTTATATTTTCTAAGCCAGACTTATTCAGTAATGTCCCTTAAGGAAAAAAGTGCAAGTGCAAGAATATTGTAACGCAGAGTGCTCCGGTTCCCGCGGCTTCCCCGGGGCACTCGAGGCGTCCTCTGGGCAGCAGCGCTCCTGTCTTCCTCCCCGACCGTGAGAGCTGCTCCCCGGCATCTCCTCCAACTTACCCGCCGGGTCCCGCCACCTCTTCCTCCCGGCGCACGCCAAGTTCCTTCCTGGTCTCCTCCCGGCGCGCGCGGCCCCGCTCCCTAGGGCGCGCGCGCGCCGCTGCATTGAAGTTTAAAGGGCCAGTGCACCACTAATTGGTGCTTGGTCCAATCAGTCCAAACCATATAAAAACCCACTTCCCCTTCCTGTCCTTGCCGGATCTTGTTGCCATTGTGCCTTGAGAAAGCGTTTGGTGTGTTTCCCTGCCTGTGTATCGACCTTCTGCCGTTGCCCCTGACTACGAACCATTGCCGGCTGCCTTGACCTTCTGCTTCGTCTGACCCTGCCTTTGCCTTATCCTTCTGTACCACGCCTGAATCAGCTGTCCGTGAGGTTGAGCCGTTACCGGAGGATACGACCTGGTTGCTACCGCCGCAGCAAGTCCATCCCGCCTTGCGGCGGGCTCTGGTGAAAACTGGTAGTAACTTAGAACCGGTCCTCTGGTACGGTCCATGCCATTCCCTCACTGACACAGAGGATCCACTCCTAGTGTCTTCTTTGACCGCCAGTCCGGACCCTGACAGTAGATCCGGCCATGGATCCCGCTGATGTGCCCCTGCCTAGTCTCGCTGACATCACTACCGTGGTTGCCCAGCAGTCCCAAAGGATTGCTCAGCAAGGTCAACAGTTGGCACAGTTGACCGCCATGCTGCAGCAGCTTCTTCCAGCACGGCAGCAGCCGCCTCCACCGCCTGCTTCTGCTTCTGCTTCCGCTCCACCTCCGCAGCCGGTGGCCGCCGCCACCGCTAGAATCCGTTTGTCTCTTCCGGACAACTTTGATGGGGATTCTAAGATGTGTCGGGGATTCTTGTCCCAATGTTCGCTGCACTTGGAGATGTTGGCCGACCAATTTCCTACGGAACGGTCTGAGGTGGCCTTCATGGTCAGCTTACTGTCTGGGAAGGCCTTGGCCTGGGCCACACCGCTCTGGGACCGCAACGATCCTGCCACTGCCTCCTTCCAGTCTTTCGTTTCTGAAATTCGCAGTGTCTTTGAGGAACCTGCCCGTGCCTCGTCAGCGGAAACAGCCTTGCTAAACCTCGTCCAAGGAGACGCTACAGTAGGCGAATATGCTATACAGTTTCGCACTCTGGCCTCCGAACTATCCTGGAACAACGACGCCCTCTGCGCGACTTTTAAAAAAAGGTTTATCCAGCCATATCAAGGATTCTCTGGCCGCACGTGAGATACCTGCCTCCCTGACGGAACTCATCCAGTTGGCTACTCGCATAGATATGCGCTTCATTGAAAGACGCCAGGAACTTCGCCAGGAAAAGAATCCTGTTCGCAACAGGTGATATCCATGCCTGGCACCTCTCTTCCAGCAACCTTTTCAGCCGGTTACTGTGCCCTCCGCCGAGGAGGCCATGCAGGTGGATCGGGCTCGTCTGACCCAGCAAGAAAGATCTCGTCGGAGGAACGAGAATTTATGCTTATACTGTGCGAGCTCCGAACACTTCTTAAAGGACTGTCCAGTTCGTCCTCAGCGTCAGGGAAACGCTCGTACCTAGTGAACGTGGGAGAGGCGTCGCTGGGTGTAAATTCTTCCTCTCCACGCTTGATTGTTCCAGTACGGATTTCTTCTGCCGCTAAAATCTCCTTCCCTGCGGAGGCCTTCTTCGACTCTGGTTCTGCAGGAAACTTCATTAAAGCCTCCTTCATCAACCGCTTTAGCATTCCTGTGATCCGTCTCGTTAAACCCTTCTTCATTACTACAGTTAACGGAAAAAATCTGAACTGTACCGTGCGTTATCGCACAGAACCCGTGCTCATGACCATAGGGGTCCTCCACCAAGAGACGATTGATTTTTTTGTTTTACCGAACTGCACTTCTGACGTCCTTCTTGGCTTGCCCTGGCTCCAGCGCCACTCTCCTACCCTCGACTGGTCCTCTGGGGACATTAAATCATGGGGGCCTACCTGCCACACTCGTTGCCTCAAGTCGGTACCTACTAGACAAGTCTCCATCTCCTCTCCATTGCTCGGCCTTCCTAAGGCCTATCAAGATTTTACTGACGTCTTTTGCAAAAAACAGGCGGAGGTCTTACCACCACATAGACCCTATGATTGTCCCATTGATTTGCTTCCCGGTACCACACCACCTCGTGGCAGGATTTACCCTCTCTCCATTCCTGAAACCAAGGCCATGTCGGAGTACGTTCAGGAGAACCTCAAGAAAGGTTTCATCAGGAAGTCTTCTTCTCCGGCCGGAGCAGGTTTTTTCTTTGTTGCCAAGAAGGATGGGTCACTACGCCCATGTATTGACTACCGCGGTCTTAACAAAATCACGGTAAAGAATCGCTACCCTTTGCCTCTCATCTCGGAGCTCTTTGACCGTCTGCGCGGAGCAAAGGTCTTCACTAAGCTTGACCTCAGGGGCGCTTATAATCTCATCAGAATCCGCGAAGGAGATGAGTGGAAAACCGCCTTTAATACCAGAGATGGCCACTTTGAATATCTCGTCATGCCCTTTGGGCTGTGCAATGCTCCTGCAGTCTTTCAAGACTTCGTCAACGAGATCTTCCGGGACATGTTGTATACCTGCGTAGTGGCCTATCTTGACGACATTCTAATCTTCTCCTCCACTCTGGAGGAACACCGTCGCCATGTTCGTCAAGTGCTCCAGCGTCTCCGTGTTAACCATCTCTACGCCAGAATTGAAAAGTGTCTTTTTGAACGTAGCTGTCTTCCGTTTCTGGGATACCTAGTTTCTGGACAGGGTCTACAAATGGACCCCGACAAACTCTCAGCAGTCTTGGATTGGCCACGCCCCTCGGGACTTCGCTCTATTCAGCGCTTCCTTGCATTCGCCAATTACTACCGCCAATTTATTCCCCACTTCTCCACTATCGTGGCGCCTATCGTGGCTCTAACCAAGAAAGAAGCGAATCCGAAATCATGGCCTCCCCAAGCTGAAGAAGCCTTTACTCGCCTTAAGGCCGCCTTCGCCTCCGCTCCAGTCTTGAATAGGCCCGATCCTCTGAAGCCATTCTTCCTGGAGGTGGATGCCTCCTCTGTTGGAGCCGGAGCGGTCCTTCTTCAAAAGTCTGCTAAAGGAAAAAACGTCACCTGCGGCTTCTTCTCAAAAACTTTTTCCCCTCCTGAAAAGAACTATGCCATTGGAGACCGTGAACTACTAGCCATTAAGTTGGCACTAGAAGAATGGAGACATCTCCTGGAAGGATCCCTTCATCCTATCACCATCTACACTGACCACAAAAATCTCTTGTACCTTCAGTCTGCCCAGCGCCTTAATCCGCGACAGGCCAGGTGGTCATTATTCTTTGCCCGATTCACTTTCCAAATCCATTTTCGTCCTGCTGATAAGAACATTAGGGCAGATGCCCTATCACGCTCCATCGATGCCTCCGAAGATGAAACCGTTCCTCAACACATCATTCCTCCTGAATGTCTAATTTCAACTGCCCCAGCTTCACTGGCACAAGTTCCTCCAGGGAAAACATTTGTTCTTCCACGTCTTCGCCTCCGGACTCTCAAATGGGGTCACTCCTCTCACCTGGCGGGTCACGCTGGAATTAAAAAGACGACTCAGCTAATTGCCAGACACTATTGGTGGCCTTCCTTTGAGAAAGATGTAACGGAGTTCGTTCGGGCCTGTACTGTCTGCGCACGTGACAAGACTCCCCGCCAGAAGCCTGCTGGTCTTCTCCTCCCTCTGCCAGTGCCCGAACAGCCTTGGTCCCACATAGCAATGGACTTCATCACTGACCTTCCCGTATCCCATGGCAACACACTCATATGGGTGGTTGTTGACAGGTTTTCCAAAATGGCACATTTTGTCCCGCTTCCTGGTCTCCCTTCTGCGCCACAGCTGGTGAAGCAATTCTTTTTACACATTTTTCGTCTCCATGGTCTTCCTACACATATCGTCTCCGATAGAGGTGTTCAGTTTATCTCAAAATTTTGGAGAGCTCTCTGCACCCAATTAAAAATCAAATTGAACTTTTCTTCCGCCTACCACCCTCAGTCCAATGGACAAGTGGAGAGGGTTAACCAGATCCTTGGTGACTATCTGCGACACTTCGTCTCCTCCCGTCAGGATGATTGGGTCGACCTGTTGCCCTGGGCCGAATTTTCTTATAACTTTAGAGACTCCGAGTCATCCGCCAAATCTCTGTTTTTTGTGGTGTACGGCCGTCACCCGCTGCCCCCCCTCCCCATTCCCACTTCTTCTGGAGTTCCTGCCGTTGATGATCTGACCCTGGACTTCTCCTCCATCTGGAAAGAGACTCAAAAGTCGTTCACCCTGGCCTCTTCTCGCATGAAGAGACATGCGGATAGGAAAAGAAGAACTCCTCCTGTCTTTCCCCCTGGGGACAGAGTGTGGCTCTCTGCCAAATACATCCGGTTTCGGTTCCCCAGCTACAAACTGGGTGCACGTTATCTCGGGCCTTTTAAAATTAAAAGTCAAATTAATGCTGTCTCTTACAAACTCCATCTTCCTCCCTCTCTCCGTATTCCTAACTCCTTTCATGTATCCCTTCTCAAACCCCTCATTCTTAACCGATTTTCCCCCAAGGTCACCGTTCCTGCTCCTGTCTCTGGGTCCATCTTCTCAGTGAAAGAGATCCTCGCTTCCAAGGTCGTCAGAGGTAAAAAAAATTTTCTTGTTGACTGGGAGAATTGTGGTCCTGAAGAGAGGTCATGGGAGCCCGAGTCTAATATTCTCGACAAGGAGCTCATCCACAGGTATTTGGGCTCCAAAAAGAGGGGGAGACCTAAGGGGGGGGGTACTGTAACGCCGAGTGCTCCGGTTCCCGCGGCTTCCCCGGAGCACTCGAGGCGTCCTCTGGGCAGCAGCGCTCCGGTCTTCCTCCCCGACCGTGAGCGCTGCTCCCCGGCATCTCCTCCAACTTACCCGCCAGGTCCCGCCACCTCTTCCTCCCGGCGCACGCCGGGTTCCTTCCTGGTCTCCTCCCGGCGTGCGCGGCCCCGCTCCCTAGGGCGCGCGTGCGCCGCTGCATTGAAATTTAAAGGGCCAGTGCACCACTAATTGGTGCCTGGTCCAATCAGTCCAAACCATATAAAAACCCACTTCCCCTTCCTGTCCTTGCCGGATCTTGTTGCCATTGTGCCTTGAGAAAGCGTTTGGTGTGTTTCCCTGCCTGTGTATCGACCTTCTGCCGTTGCCCCTGACTACGAACCATTGCCGCCTGCCTTGACCTTCTGCTTCGTCTGACCCTGCCTTTGCCTTATCCTTCTGTACCATGCCTGAATCAGCTGTCCGTGAGGTTGAGCCATTACCGGAGGATACGACCTGGTTGCTACCGCCGCAACAAGTCCATCCCGCCTTGCGGCGGGCTCTGGTGAAAACCGGTAGTAACTTAGAACCGGTCCTCTGGTATGGTCCACGCCATTCCCTCACTGACACAGAGGATCCACTCCTAGTGTCTTCTTTGACCGCCAGTCCGGACCCTGACAAATATGATGTTCACATCCACAACACTGGATAATATTTCTGACAATTCATCAATGAATTTCACTAAAGTGTATAGTGCTGGTGTAAATGGCAAAGGATAGCAGCTGTTAGGCAAGTATATGTAAAGTGCAAACATTTTTTTGAAAAATAGTCAGCTTCCTGGCAAATAAGTGCAAAAAAAAGTTTTTAATATTGAAAAACGGCCAGCTTCCTGGCTATTATATATAAAGTGCACAAAAAAACGCAAGCCTCCTTGCAAATATCAATGAAGTGTACCACAGAAGGGAAATGTGCGTCTGGTAAAAAAAAAAAAATGTAAGTGCATGAGTGACCTTCTGGTCAACAAATATGTGTATTTGTGACAAGTAATATTCTCTCACAAAATATTAGCCAACTACCTAATAACCATATAATAGTGTATACAAAATAATGCCAAACCACCTGTGAATAAATCAATAAACTGGTGCACATATCATATAATGATTAATCCATATAAGCGTCCATATTGTCATACAGTCCATGATAAATCTTTCCAGGTGATAAAAAGTGCAAAAGTGCAAAAAATTGCAGTAATTCGTTCACAGTGTCCACACGTGAGGGTCCCACCATCCCTTCACAACCTTTTCCCCTAAATGGACTCACCAGACATCCAGCTGGTTAAAACCAGCATTCCCGCTAAGCAAACAATATCAAGACTGGTGATCTATTTCCACATCAGAAATCAAACTGGTGAGGTCAGCAAACAAGCTCTCATCTTATAATCCAGTTCCTCAGCAGTGATATTCCCAGTTCATGGAGTGTATATAGAGGGGGAGGAGAGAGAACATATCCACATAGTGTAACTCCTTTTTAAAATGAAGTTTATTGATACAAATAAAATGGATAAACTCACATTTGTCTACCTGACACTAGGATTCCTGGCTTAGATAACTGACACCGCTCCAGCTCTCTGGAGAGCAGCCGCGGGCGTGTGTCTGTGTATTGCGGTGTTTCCTTTGGCGTCCTAAGCCCCACCCGCTTTAACCAGCTGGATGTCTGGTGAGTCCATTTAGGGGAAAAAGTTGTGCACGGATGGTGGACACTGTGAACACCTAATTACAGCAATTTGGCACTTTTTTTGCACTTTTGCACTTTTTATCACCTGGGAAGATTTATCATGGCCTTTATGACAATTTGGACTGCTTATATGGATTAATCAATATATGATATGTGCACCAGTTTATTTATTTACAGGTGGTTTGGCATTATTTTCTATACACTATTATATGGTTACTAGACATTAAGCCCGTTAAATTAACGGGCGCTAGAACATATGGCTGACTGAGCGGCTCTCGCTTATCTCTTTTTTTTTCTAACAACGCGAGAGCCGCATGACATAGCCAGCTCTGCACATAGCGTCCCTGTCCCTAGCAACAGAGACATGCGCAGAGCTGACCGAGCGGCTCTTGCGTGTGAGCGCGTACCTGCCGCGTGCCCGTGCACACCCGCCGCTTCAAGAGTTTTGGCCGGCCGCCCGACTGGGGTGTATGTAGTACATGGTACAGGGGAATGCAAGGCTGCGGGCATGGTACAGGGGAATGCGGGGCTGCGCACATGGTACAGGGGAATGCGGGGTTGCGCGCATGGTACAGGGGAATGCGGGGCTGCGCGCATGGTACAGGGGAATGCAGGGCTGCGCGCATGGTACAGGGGAATGCGGGGCTGCACGCATGGTAAAGGAGAATGCGGGGCTGCGGACATGGTACAGGGGAATGCGGGGCTGCGGACATGGTACAGGGGAATGCGGGGCTGCGGACATGGTAGAGGGGAATGCGGGGCTGCGGACATGGTACAGGGGAATGCGGGGCTGTGGACATGGTACAGGAGAATGCGGGGCTGCGGACATGGTAGAGGGGAATGCGGGGCTGCGGACATGGTAGAGGAGAATGCGGGGCTGCGGACATGGTAGAGGAGAATGCGTGGCTGTGGGCATACTACAGGAGATGCAGTGCTGCAGGCATGGTACAGGAGTACCATGCCTGCAGCACTGCATCTCTTGTAGTATGCCTGCAGCCCCGCATAACGGCAGGCAGTGCGGCAGTGGAGGAGTCTCACTTACCTGTTCTGAGGGCCCCAGAAGTAAGTCTGACCTGTGTAGTGTAGGATGGGGGAGCTCCTCGGTGTCGGAGGCCGGGTCCCGGGTGTTAGGGGTCACCCCCGATAATGGTGCGGTGTGAGGGCCGAATTCGTATGTGCTGGGGACTCGGCGGGAGGCGGAGTTCCGATCAGTTGCCTTAGATTTAAGAATGGTGCCACCCGGCGCCAACACGTCATTGCGCATTCGCCGCCGCTCGGGAAAGCTCAAATACGTTTGGCTATTCCTGGAAATTGCCGAACGTGTACAGTGTACAGTGTTAAGGGTTGCAGCAGCACAAGCAGTTACAAGGAGCTACCTTAGTCAGTGAAGGGCTGGAGCTGTTCACCAAATTTTTGAACTAATCAGAGTGTCAGGAGTCAAATGTCCTACAGTCCTGGATCTTCTGAGTTAACCTGAGTATTAAAGTCGAAGTTCCAGCACAGTTCAGCAGAACAATATCCTCAAGTGCCAGGGAGCGTTGGCCGGCATTCAGCTGGTGTCAAGACAGTGCTAACAAGCATTTTTCTGTACAGTGTCCCAGTTGAACCTAGTTGAGCCAGAGGAGTATCCCACTCATTCCCTTTTTGCATCCCCATGATGGCGGAATGGTCATTGTCTCAGCTCTCACACTTGGGTTTTCAACTTACCTATTGCTACATATATATAATAGCCAGGAAGCTGGCCATTTTTCAATATTAAAAACTTTTTTTGCACTTTACACTTATTTGCCAGGAAGCCGACTATTTTTCAAAAATTGTTTTGCACTTTACATATACTTGCCTAACAGCTGCTATCCTTTGCCGTTTACACCAGCACTATACACTTTAGTGAAATTCATTGATGAATTTTCAGAAATATTATCCAGTGATGTGGAAGTAAACATCATATTCTTGCACTTACACTTTTTTCCTTAAGGGACATTTCTGAATAAGCCTGGCTTGGGAAAGATAAGAATTTGCGTTAATCATTTTTTTATTTTGAAAATAGAATATTCTGTCAGACAACAAATTAGAGATAATAGAATAATATTCTGCTCATATCAAATAGGGGAATATTAAGGTCCTGCGCTGAGTGTCATTTTCAATCATTTTCCTGCAGATCATCTGCAATTAATTAGCTGCATTTCCTTATCCCCTCACCAACTAGCCTTGGAGTCCTAGGCGCCTGATTATTCATTTATCAAGTGTTTAGAGTAAGTTTCACATTCCTGACAAACCTAGACCCAATCTTCCAGCCGTAGCAGAAGCATCTTTTGACCAGGGACTTCGTTCTTTTGGCCCCAAAGTGTCCACTCACAGCATGTAGCACGTAGCAGACTGGGAGGATGTGTGACTGTGGGACCACAATGGGTGAGATGTCCCTCTGTTCGGTGAGAATGCACGCCTGGCGTAATAGCAAATTGTCCTGCTTCTTGAGTCAATCCCATTACCTCAGAATCACTTGAACTCCTGAATCCTTTTTCTTGAGAGAGCATAAGGTGGCTTCTGGGGGCAGAACAGTGACTTCATTGATGTCTTCTTGGTGAGAGTCCACATCCTCCCCTGAACGTTCCACCAGATAGCGAGATAGAGCATTGGCATGCTTATTAGGTTTTCCAGGTCTGTAGTGGATCTTATACTTTATTTTTTCTGGGTGGGCAACCCAACTTTGCTCCAAGCCCCTACTTTGTCTCTGTCGTTTAACGATCTTAATCTCTCACTTGGACTTGGCAATAGCCACTTGCCAAGTCAGAGCAAGTCCTTGACCTTTTGGCACAAAGCTGGGGAATGTGGCGGTATCAATCCCAAATTAGTGGAGCACCCCCCCTAGGCATTGGGTGATCAATGACTTCGGTATAGCTGTAGTCTTCCAGGCTAGCAGCAAAAACCAGTAGATGCTTTTCAAGCAGTTGGAGGAGCAGTCTCTGTTGATGTAGAGGATAGTCCTGAAAAGGAATGTCCTTACAGCACCTAGTATTGTGACTTGTCCAATGAGGACATGGCTGCTTGTAGTGGAGCACAAATGGCCTCTTCTCCAGGTTGAGCTTTGGAGATACAGTAATAGGGCACTATGTACAGGTGTGTTAGGGTGACATAGTTGGTAAGTAAAACTGGGGTTCCCAGGTTGATACGGGCCTTTCCTTTGTGAATTTTAAACAAAGTGCGTGTAACTAGCCACTCCCCTGGCACACCCGCATTTTTGAAGGGTTCCACCATAATTGTGGCTGTTTGAAGTTTCTTGTGAGCCCTAATGGGAAGAGACCAGACTAACTCTTGGAGGGACGCCAGGAGTAGTTATTGCTTGAGGAGCGTGTAGACGACTTCCATCTTTCAGGCTGTATCCTTGCTAGCTTCTGATGAGCTTTATAGCCTCGTATCATGTTGAGCAACACTGCTCGCAGACTGCAGTCCGTGCACGCCGGCGCACAGCACTTTCAAGTCTCTTCTCCCACTCAGCCAGAGGAATGTCGGAACCATTAAACTTGGACACCAGAGCCAGAGCCGATCCTGGAGGTACCAAGATGGTGCCTGCTTCTCTTTCTGCACCCGCTGCAAGAAGGGGCATATCTTGCTGACTGCCTCCAAGTGTAGGGAGGTGCAGCATGGTGAGGTGGCAGCAAACACTCCAGTTACAGAGAACAGAACTTGTATTAATGCAGAATGCAATAATTCACAACAAACCCGGCAGGTTTCACTCAGAGCACTCACAGTATATAACAGCAGTGTTTAGCAGAGCAGGTCTCAGGTGTGCCAACAGTGTCTGTTTTGAGGGTGGAATGCAGCCTGGTCAGTCCATACCTAAATGGGGAGGTTTCCAGGAAGGATGGTATGTCCCTATCCTTTCTCATCTGGAACCTCTCCCTGCCACTAATCACTGTCCCTGCTAGGCAGGTAACCTGTCCCTACACTACCCACACCCAAAAAGCATGTCAAACCTGGGACCCATGGCCTAAATAGTCTCTGCCTGACCAAAGATGGCTGCTTGAGTGACGTGGGGTGGCACCAACTAATTGGATAGTTTCCTCATGACCCAGAAAACCATAGAAAAACCATGTTCCTCTTGACTTCCTCTCTAAATGCAATGCAGCCACGGTTTGAGCACCACCGATAGTGGAGAAAGTATACTGCATCTGCCTATATGTTCATCAAGGGGCATGTTATCAGTTGAACTGGAGAACACTGGGATATCCCAAAGCAGTCCAGCTGTGGAGTAGGAAAAACAGCAAACAACAATGCTTACATCTAACAAAAAAAAAACAAGCAATGTTAACACAATAGAACGCCTGCTGCTCAAAGAGCTCCCTGCAGAACATTATGCCCAAACGTTGCATCAGTAGAAGCATGAATATCCACCTAGTGAAACTTAAAGAAAATCTGTGAACAGAGAATCAGGTGGTGGCCTTGCAAATCTGGGTAACAGTACACCTTGACTGGAAAAAGGTAAAACCTTTTTTTCTAAGTTAGTAGGCTTGTATAATGATTTGTCAAAGTCAGTGAAGAAATGGTAGAGCGAGAAGCAAGTTTTTCCATCTAAAGATCCTCAGGAATGGCAAAGAGGGAGTCAGACTGAAACAAGCTTTAGCTGAGAGGTAAAACTGAACAGCTCATACCACATCCAAAGAATGAAGGGAAATCTCCTTTGGGGGGGGGGGGGGGGGATAGGAGATGGACAGAGAGATGGAAATACTCTGAAACCCTGTCAGGAAGAAAGGGGCTCTAGGCCTCAAGACAAGATTTTTTAAAAGATAAGGATGCTTGTTCAGATTTGCCTAGCAGAGGTGATGGCAGTGGGAAATATTACCTTGTGAGTTTGAGTACACAGTGGAACCTCTCTGATAGGTTCGAAATTAGGCATTTGAAGAGCTTAGGGTACCAGGCTGAAATTCCACTCAGTCACTGGAGATTGTACTGGTGGTAGTGTATAAGTGACACCCAGTACAAAGGCCTTGACTAGACAATGAGAAGAAAACAGTCTCTGAAATAGGAAGATGAGAGCCAAGATTTGTCCTTTAAATAATAAGTACTTAAGACCGATTTTTAATCCAGACTAGGTTGTCTACAGTTGTCACACATGAGATTGCATTTTTCTATCACCAGGTAATGTATGTTTTCCATACGCAATGGTAAACGTTGCATAAAATTAACTTCCTAGCTTTTAGAAAAGTAGGAATAACCGAGTCAGAAATATCCCTGTTTCATCTGGGCCAATTCATGTGATAAAAATCACTGGAATGCCCTTAGTTTCAATATTATAGAGTACAGCTAAGGAAGGAGTTTCAGAGAGGGTAAGGCATAGATCAGGATGTACTGATCCCACAGAGTAACTAGATTGTCCACTGTCTCTGCCAAAGGATATCTGGACTTTGATACAAACTTGTTCACGTTGTTGCTAAACCTGGAGGCTTGAAGGTCTACCTATGGTGTCCTCCACCTGTTTCACACTTCCAGGTGTAGAGGGCATTCCCCCGGGTACAGGCATTGCAGGCCAAGGAAGCGACCTGCCAATTGTCTACACCTGTGACCGTGTGAATGGTAGATAAGGCTGTAATGGGAAAAAGTCCCTAAGCCAGAATTTGTGCTTCTTCCCTTTCAGCACATTCCTGGTTCCTCCCTTATGGTTGATGTACACTTCTGCAGTCTGAATGAATCCTGGTCAGATAAACATGTAGTCAAGGAGTCCAGTGTTTAAGGGTAAGAAAAAATTCTTTCAGTGACCAAGTCCACTGCGCTGTCAAGGTGTCTAGGCCTGTCAGGCTGGCTTCTGTTGTTCCAGAAAAAACACAGAAAGGACCTCCCAGATTCCAGGGCTGGGTTAGTGAGCCACCAGGCCAGAGGCAACCTGGTTCTGAGTGTCCGACATACAGGTAAATCCAGTGACTGAACCCATTTGTCCCATGCAGCCAGAATATTGAGTTGCAATGTCCTGGAATGAAAGTGAGCGAATGAAACTGCCTTGAAAGAGGCTACCATCAGACTCAGAACTCTTATGCAAAATCTGTCAATGTCAGAGATAAACTCTAGAGGAGAGGGTGTAGCAGTACACTTATAGCCCTTGTGTTCTGAGTCAGCTATCATGGCAAAGACTTTATCCATAAAACTTAACACAACTGGAAAACTCCTTCCTGGAAAGAGCAGAGGAGGGGGCAAAACTTGAGGGAGATAGAAAAGATTCAGCGGGGTGAGTAGATTCAAGCAGATGACAAAAACCCAAGCTATCAGAGTCAGGTCCTCTTTTAGGGATGCTGCAGGCCACCCTTGAACTAGAGGACCAGTAGCTGAAGAGGGCAGTTGGATTGTTCCCTTTGTGTTTAGAATCCAACACACTGAGGTGCACTAAGGCAACAATTAACAATCAAGAAGTACTTTGTGTACTTACAAACCATGTAAGGAATAAAGGAAGATTATATGGCAAGAGCTAACTAGGTCACTCCTGAGCAGCAGCAAGTATAGTCAAGGAAACCTGTGACCTTTGAGAGTAGAGCAGTGGTAGGAAATTACCTTATACTGAAAGCCAGGAAGATTAATTGCATGCACAACATAGCTGAGTGTGAAGCAGCACATAATTCTCTATTGAATTTACCCTGGTCAGGGCTATTTAAGAAAATAAAAAAAGGAATGCCATGCTGTGAAGTTTGTGCCCCAGGATATACAATAATTGCATGCCCGGAAACTTACTAAACATGGTGGCTAACAAGCAAGTAGCAAGGTACCTGGAGAGTGCCATATGCAGAACCCATTAAACATATTACATTCTGGGCAGTCTTTGCTCTGAATTTGGGCATACTGCCAAGGGAGTCTTCAGTAAACAGAAATACACCAAAGACTGCCCTGAACCTATAAAACACCCTGCGGCTAACAAACCAGTAAATAGGTGTCCGAATAGCACCAGAAGCAGGGTCCAGTACTTAATGCAGTACTTAATGCAGTGTACTGGGGCCCAGAATTGACCTCTGAGGTGGTAACCAGGATCAGTTGATCTGGATAGCACACACAGAGCAGTAATGATGGTAGAATAAAAATTAGCGTTGATTCAGAATAAAACATTTATTAAAAGCGGTTGTATCCCCTGTGTAAAAAAAAAACAAAAAAAACCCCTGCAGGACAATGGCATAATGTGCTAGTATGCATCACATACTAGCACATTATGAAATACTTACCTTAGAACGTAGCCCCCACACGGTCACCCAGACACCGGAGCTGACATGTTCCCTCTGCGTCTCTTCCGGGTTCGGAGGCTTCGTCGATGTGAGTGGCCGGAGCCGTGATGACGTCACTCCCGCACATGCGCGCAGGAGTTCACTTTCCGGCAAGGAGCCAGCAAGAGGCTCTCAAGGTCTGGCCAGACCTTCAGAGCGCATGCGCCGCTAGAGTCAGTGGCTGCATGCAGGGTGAATATCTCCTAAACCGTGGAGGTTTAGGAGATATTAATTTTACCTACAGGTAAGCCTTATTATAGGCTTACCTGTAGGTAAAAATTAGAAAGCGGAGTATACTACCACTCTAAAAATTTGAAAAATTTTCTCAGAAGAGAAAAGATGTCCATCTTCATAGGACACTGCAAAAAAAAAACAAAAAACTCAAGCATCATGGAAGAGAAAGTGGCTATAGTTGGCTGTTTGCCAGTGTCCAATTCCGCCTAAATGTGGCAGTATTACCCAGTGGTCCCAGCTTCAACTGACCCTGTATCCATTGATGAATGATTAAGAAAATGTTCTTTGTACATCTTTTCTGCCAAAAACCTTTACCTTCTGGTGACTTTTTAAAGTGAGTCTAGTTCTACTTTAAAAAAGCAGTCCAGATAGTCAGTACTTGCTGTAAAGGCAATCCTATTATGTGTGACTAAGCAACAGGGCTTAGTCATACATACTGGGATTACCTTTAATGCAAGGACAAACTATCTGAATTGCTTTTTAATTGAAGTAGAACTGCAGGTAAAACTTTTTTTTTTTTTCATTTTGGATATAGTAAGGGAGGGTTATAATCCATGTCAATTGTTTTTTTTTTTTTTTTTTTTTATAACTGTGTCCCTTTGGGGAAATTTAGCTTCACTTCTTGTCCCATAGCCAAAATAGGAAGTGAAAGGGAATCCCTGTAAATTAAGGGAATCCCTTGGGGACTCCCAGGTCACCAGAACTAGAGTCCCAGTTGAAAGTTTTTCCAATATTGGCTAACCAGGAAAAACAGAGGATGACTCAAACAAAAGTCCTACGCCTGAAACCTAAAAGGCCCCTGGGGAACTAGGCCTATTAACTCACTCGATATTGTCAATGGCTTTAGTGCATTTTATTCAAACCTTTATAATCTCACTGCATCTAATACAGGGCTGATGTGTACTGACCAAGCAATTCAGTCTTTCTTATCTTCGGGACAGCTCCCTTCGGTGTAGTGAGGAAAAACAAAGGAAAAGTGTCCCTGGGGAATTTGGGTGGACAGGGCTGATCAGTTAGTATGAAACGTAAGAGAAAAGTAAGATAAAAATATATAATTTATTTAAACAATGTTTTAAAATAGTACATCAAACATTTTATACATATGGTGACAACACACATATATAAAAACATGTGACATAATAGCGCAATGTTGGTGGTTGTGCTCAGGTCTGTCGCATTTATAACAGTGTTGGGGTATAACCACTGATTAACAATGCAGCAAAGAACCTCCAGACATGTTTCAGAATCTGGAAACGATTTCTTCTTCAGGGAAATTTTATTGAGCATGCACCAGTCACTGTTACATCGCAACGCGACTGTGTCCAAAGAAAATTGTAGCCAACGATTATGTATGCACCGGTCTCAATTAAGGTGTTCTATTGCATCTCATTAGAAAGAACAAACAAGAATATTCACAGGTGCACCAGACCAGTCTAGACAGAATGGTGACCAACTGGGCTTCTAATGGTGGCGGTACTTGAAAGATCTCTCTATTTCCATGTATCTAGGGCGACTAGGGATTGTCATGCACTCCCATCTCTTTTTACCCTGAGGATGCTCACAAGGATCATGGAAAGCAGGGGACCATCTGGCCAGAGTCCTCAATCTTTACTTGAACAATTGAAGATGTGTGCTCGTCGGTGATGGCTGATGCATAACAGTGTAAATTTGCTGTCCCCTTAAAATAACTTAAAAAAATAACTCAACACAGGCCTCAGATGGTTGGCAACCAGGTGAGGAGTACAAAGACAAGTGTGTCTTGCCTACAGTCAAGCATGGTGGTGGAAGTGTCATTGTCTGGGGCTGCATGAGTGCTGCCGGCATGGGGGAGCTACAGTTCATTGAGGGAACCATGAATGCCAACATGTACTGTGACATACTGAAGCAGAGCATCATCCCCTCCCTTCGGAGACTTGGGCAGTATTCCAACATGATAATGACCCCAAACACACCTCCAAAATGACCACTGTCTTGCTAAAGAAGCTGAGGGTAAAAGGTGATGGACTGGCCAAGCATGTCTCCAGACCTAAACCCTATTGAGCCTCTGTGGGGCATCATCAAACGGAAGGTGGAGGAGCGCATGGTCTCTAACATCCACCAGCTCCGTGATGTTATCATGGAGGAGTGGAAGAGGACTCTAGTGGCAACCTGTGAAGCTCTGGTGAACTCCATGCCCAAGAGGGTTAAGGCAGTGCTAGAACACAATGGTGGCCACACAAAATATTAACCCTTTGGGCCCAATTTGGACATTTTCACTTTGGGGTGTACTCACTTTTGTTGCCAGCGGTTTAGACATTAATGGCTGTGTGTTGAGTTATTTTGAGGGGACAGCAAATTTACACTGTTATACAACCTGTACACTCACTACTTTACATTTTAGCAAAGTGTCATTTCTTCAGTGTTGTCACATGAAAAGATACAATAAAATATTTACAAAAATGTGAGGGTGTACTCACTTTTGTGAAATACTGTATACAACGATCAGCCAAGACATTATGACCACTGACAGGTAAAGGGAATATCTCATTACAATGGCATCTGAAAATTGGTGGGATATATTAGGCAGCAAGTGAACATGTTGATTTGGTGAAAGCAAAAAAAAAATGGGCATCACAGTTTGTTGTGTATGGGGCTGTGAAGCCCATGGTGACCCATGTTCACAGTCAAAAGCTTCTACAATGATCACATGAACATTAGAACTGGACTACGAAGCAATGGAAGAAGGTGGCTTGGTCTGATGAATGACATTTTTCTTTTACATTATGTGGATGGCCGGGTGCATGTGCATCACTTATCTGGGGAAGAGATGGCACCAGGATGCAGTATAAGAAGGCATGTTGGCAGAGGCAGTGTGATGGCATGGCATGGGTCCTGCCATTCATGTGGATGTTACTTTGGTGTCCAAACCTGAATGGGTCAGGGCTGTTTTAGCAAAAGGGGGCCATACTCAATATTAGGTGGGTGGTCATAATGGCTGATTGGTGTATATGTATATATATATATATATATATATATATATATATATATATATAATGACACTCATAACACACCACACTGTCTTTAATAAATTTGGACTGACTGGCAATATTGCGTGAGCTATACCATGTCCCTACTCTACTCCTAGCGCCAGATTATGGTCGGCTTACTATTTATCAGATGAATTCCCTGTTACTTACAGCATCCACCAAGGATGCCCGTTGCCTCCCCCCCCTTATTTCCACCCTATTATTTGAGCCATTAGTGGCAGCTATCCATTCCAATCGTTTAATTTCAGATATCACTGTAAGTGACACCACCCATAAAATTGGCCTACTGTATGTGCAGATGACATTATTATCTTGCTATCCAACCCCATTCATTCTCTACCTGTTCTTTAGCAATAGGCAACTTTGGGGAACTAAAAGTGAAAAAGGGCAGCGGCTTTGACTTTTTCTGCTTTACACAAGCTCCTCTTTTGTGAGTGCATTTTTAATTATTAAAAAAATTTGGTTAACTTTGTTCACTAAACATATTGGACTAGGTGGGACTTTATATGAGACCCAAGCTGGTGTTGCCCGGCGTCTCCATCCCTATAACAAAACACAAAATAAGGTTGAAGGATTGTAAGAGGTGTATGAAAGTCAGCCAGCCCCCAGTCTGATACACTCACCTTCCAGTCTGTCACCAACCAAATAAAACCTGTCTTTTGGTACAAAGAATAGGGGTTTAGTTGACACACATTTGCAAACGCATGTGAAAGCTGCAGAGCCACTGCACGGCACCCCATTATATCTGCAGTCCTACACTCCTAATTTAGTGTCCTCCACTGGAGGCACATGGCCGCTAATGGGTGGATGGGGGAACAGGTGAGAGGGAGACAGCCCAACCTCCCCCAACCCATCCCCATCCACAAACTGGCAGTTGTCTCAAAGACTCAAATGATTAGATTATAACCATGGTGCAAACTGGAAAAGAGCAGCTGAAAATCATTACACCTCCATCCCCTTGGTGAATGCAGCATATAGATAGGAAGGGATTTTATGTATGGGGCATGGCCTGTAAAGCACACTGCCTTTGAAATCCCTAATTTCCTTTTGGGACTTTATGTGAGACAAGCAGGTCATGCTATTGGTCTCCATCCCTGTATACGGAAAACACTAAGGTCAAATCAAAACTGCATCCACCAAGAACGCACGAAAATCGCACGGTGGGACTTTATATGAGCCACCAAGCTGTAAGCAAGGCGTCTCCATCCCTGGTTGCTTAAACATATTGGACTAGGTGGGACTTTATATGAGACCCAAGCTGGTGTTGCCCGGCGTCTCCATCCCTATAACAAAACACAAAATAAGGTTGAAGGATTGTAAGAGGTGTATGAAAGTCAGCCAGCCCCCAGTCTGATACACTCACCTTCCAGTCTGTCACCAACCAAATAAAACCTGTCTTTTGGTACAAAGAATAGGGGTTTAGTTGACACACATTTGCAAACGCATGTGAAAGCTGCAGAGCCACTGCAGGGAAAAAAGGGCAGCGGCTTTGACTTTTTCTGCTTTACACAAGCTCCTCTTTTGTGAGTGCATTTTTAATTATTAAAAAAATTTGGTTAACTTTGTTCACTACACTATGGAGGTTGCACTTGTCTTTTCTCCTTTGTTTTCACAATGTCACAGCAATCTCCCATGCCTGCTTCAAGCTGCATATTCTAGCTAGTAATCAGTGGCAATGTGTATAGCAGGGGTCTCCAAACTATGGCCCTCCAGTTGTTCGGGAACTACAATTCCCATCATGCCTAGTCATGTCTGTGAATGTCAGAGTTTTACAATGCCTCATGGGATGTGTGGTTCCGCAACAGCTGGAGGGCCACAGTTTGAGGATCCCTGGTGTATAGTAAATTGGGCTACCCGGCCTCATTGTTTATATTTTGTCTGTCAGTTTTTACTTTGTAACTTCTGCAATTATCTTTTAGTGCCGGTTCACATTCTTGCGGCTGCGGCGATCGCATGTAATATCAGAGCACACTGCTCCTTCATTACATGCGATCGGCTGTGCAGTGCGAATTCAGCCATACACTTTGTATGGCTAAATTCGCACTGCACCGGCAGCAAAGACGCACAGGACCCTTTTTTTCAGCCGCATCAGGATCAGATCGCACAGTGGTTCACACTTGTGCGATCCGATCCTGTGCGAACTGTAAAGATCGCACTGCGATATGCGATCAAACTGGGGGTGTCGTTAACATTTCATTGACACCCCCAGCGTATCGCATATGGCAGTGTGAACTGCCAGGGGTGCGTTTGCAATGCAGGAACAGGCTGCAAATTCGCAGCCTTCCCACATTGCATAAGTGTGACCCGGACCTTATGGTTTGTTGCATTGTCACACATACATTTCCTTGAGACCCTTCTATTCATACCAATAAGGTCATCGCCACCAAACTTGGCACATTTTGTGCAGACTTTGCCCTCTGAAGAGCACTCTGACAGGGATTGAGAAGATGTTATGTAACCTGTTCTAACGTCTTTACATTTTATACATTTTTTTACATTTTATACAGGTTTTGCGATGGGCTTTATAACAATCCCTCTGGGGTTATGCGCTGCTGGGCAGTTTTCTCTGCCCTTTGCTTTTCGTTTCAACTATATAAACTCTATAAATCTAAATCATTCACGCTAGGCATATGTCTCACTTATACTGATGAGGCAAAATTACTCAGTTGACACATTTCTGATGTTCACTAAACTCCACCCTGACCTATCTGGGGATTTAACTAGTTTCCCCCTACTCTAACTTCTTCAAACTTATCTAGATGGCCTAACTAAAAAAAAAAAAAACTGCAAGATGTAAGTACTTCAAAGCTTTCTAGGCGGGATGCATCACCCTGAAAAAAATGTTCATGGTACCCCATCTTCTGTACTTTAACAGGATCCTGCCAGTACTTACATTGCTTTGTTATCTCACTAAACTTAAAGACATTCTGAATTACTGTATATGGGAGCATAAATGACCACAATTGCACAAATTGGCCCTTTATCTATAACCGAATCTGGTGGGTCTAGGAGATCTGGATGTCAAAGTATACTACAAAGCAGGCTTACCCAATCAAGCAAGACATTTGTGGTCCTCCTCTACCCAAATCTCCTGGAAAAAAATTGAATATACCATTATGAATCAGGACCTAACAGTTTTACAATGTGCCTCATGGTTCCTTGTTATCTTCCTCGCTCCTTTTTAGACACTGTAAAGCAATTTTGAGAGTTTGGCACTCAATACCACAATTGAGCAAAGGAATCACACATCAAACTTTGTTTTAATTTCCACTCACCACTTTGGAAATTATAACTCCACATTTATCTCCACGGCACTGGATGAAGGCTGGCATCTGTAATCTTGAAGATCTCTACAGTATATGGCTTTACCACTTTCCAGTGCCTCTATAATGCCTTTAATATTAACAACAAAACCTTAAATGTTTATCTTTGTAACCACCACGCTCTATCCCCAGTGACCTGGACTTCCACACAGCTCACCCAGGACCTTGTTAACAGCTACGACGCACAGAAATCCTCCATGAAAGAATCACCTTTACATATAAATTATTTACTAATCCACCCAATGAAAATAAATCCCCATCCATGATTACTGGGAAAGAACTTTCCACTTCTCCATCCTCACTGTAATGTGGTACCAAACTCTTGCATCTTCTCCAGGAATGTTTTAAATTGCGAATCAGTAATGAAGATATACCATTGGTGGTACTACAGCCCCACCAAACTAACAGCTATTTGTTTCACCCTCTCTCCTAAGTGCTGGAGAAACCGTGGTCTGAATGAGTCCCATTCACATATATGGTGGGATTGCCCTACCTTATGATCCTTGTGGAATGATATTAATGCTCTTATTTATTTACTTTCTGGTGTTAATGTATACTTGGTTCTGCAAATGGCTCTTCTGGGAGTAGGATTGACTGATTGGCCCATCTTAGTACACCCTGTGGTTATATATATCCTAATCACAACTCGCCCTCTACATTGCCAATAATTGGAAGGGTTCTAGCCCTCCTTCCCTCCAACATGTGACAACTATTCTCAATGACTGCTCCTTAATGGTGTTTATTAAACCCATCTAAACCCATCTAAACCCAGCTAAACCCAGCTAAACCCATCTAACAACCCACAGATTTTATAGGCAGTGTAATCTTTGGCTTAAGGACCCAAGAAGTATCTCCTTGCCCTAATATGCCAACAATCTATTAGTTTTACTGAATTTACCCCTGATTTGCTCACCCTATCACAATAATAGCTATTTGATTGAATACTTAGCAGTGGAATTGGATGTTGTGTATTATTTATCCCTTTTATTCTTTATTCCATTCTGTTGCCATAGCTAATGCCCAGCACGTGATGCAACCCGTACTCGTTATCTTCTCTTTCTTACACAGAGGGATCAGTTTATTAAACCTCTCTTGCCTCCCTGCCCAGCTCATGTGCTGCAGCCAAAGCATTTGCTGATAGTGATTTAGCACCCCTTATCTGTACAGTTGTTAACATTTATAACACTTCTGATAAGTTTATGCTAATGTTTGGTCTGTACCTGGGGACTGTGGATAATGTTTTCTCTTTCTTGCTTTTGCAAATTGTCTGCTTTAATATGTCTGTATTATTATTTTGTATGTCTTTATGAAAATTCACAATAAAAAAAGAAACGATTAATAGGTGTTCTTATTCCTCTCCATACTGTCCAAAAATAGGTGAACCTTTCTCAGAAGAGAAAAGATGTCCATCTTCATTGGACACGCAAAAAAACAAAATAACTGAAGTATCATGAAAGATAAAGGGGTTATACATGGCAGTTTGCGAGTGTCAAATTCCTCCAAAGGGTCCTAGCTTCACCTGACACTGTGTCCCTTGATGACTGATCAAGAAAAAGTTCTTTGCACATCTCTCCTGCCAAAAACCTTTATCTTTTGGTGACTTTTTAAAGTGAGTTTAGTTCTTCAGTTCTACTTTAAAAAGCAGCCCAGATAGTCAGTCCTTGCTGTAAAGGCAATCCTATTATGTGTGACTAAGCGGCAGGGCTTAGTCAAACATTTAAGGATTACTTTACTGCAAGGATAAACATTCTGAATTGATTTTTAATTGAAGTATAGCTAAAGGTAAAACATTTTTTACATTTTGGGTCTGTAGCAGGTTTTCCAGGCATGGGGCCTGAGATGGGTCTGCCATTGTTACCGGTTACCATTTGGGCTGAAACTCCAGGTGTGAGAACTGAGACAATGACAATTCCGGCATCTTTGGTTTGTGTGTTTTATTATATTTAGGGGATGGGAGAAGGGAATGAGTGGGATACTCCTCTGGCTCAACTAGGTACAATTTCGGGACTCTTCTAGAGAAAAATCCCTTTCAGTGCTGTCTTGACGCCAGCCGACGCTAGCCAACGCTTCCTGACGCTTGGATATACTGTAACACTGAAAACTGTGCTGGAACCTTGACCTTGATACAGAAGATCCAGGACTGTAGAACAGTTACACTACTTTGCTCAAAAGTCACTGAATAGCTCCCCCCAGCCCTGCGCTGGCTTGAGGTGCTTTGTAAAAATTCCTGTGTTGCTGTAACTCTCAACTGGTACAGTCCACACTGTACAATGACTCTTCAGAGCCCAAACTGCAGGTACCCCCTCTATACTTCAGGGTCCTAAACCTAGGCACCCCCTTTACAGCTAGCTGATTCTTGGATCTCAGAACCTTCTCCAGAGTGGTCCCCTCTGACACTAGGCAGACCCCCAGGTGCATTCCACAGTACTCACGACTTTTGTAGGCTTTCCTGGGACTGGACCCCTCTCTCTCTCTCCTCTTGTTTTCGGCACACCGGATCCCCTTCAGCTCAACTCAGCACCCTCTGGATTCAGGCAGCACCCCGAGACATTCACTTCTTCTGACAGGAGAGACAGCTGTACTCTCCCTCCTGGGACTCTGCTTCCCGCCAAAGACCCTGAGTCATGCACTCCCCTCAAACTTATACCCACTCCCAGAATCCTCTGTGGCAGAATCTGCCTTCTGGGGTAGTTACAAGCCTGAATGTGTCCCTGATTGGGCTTCCTCCACTGCCCTATGAGAAGCCTCTCACAGAGCCAGTGGGGAAACTCCCCTCTCAGCAGACACACCTGAGAGTCATGACACCCTGACCAAAAATAAATCATGGCCTTAGGCAAACAAGGTCCACTATACATTTACCTAGCACCTACCTGTAGGGTGCTACAGATAGAGTAAGGGAGGGTTCTAACCTCTGACATTTTTTTTTTTTATAACTGTGTCCATTGGAGGAGATTTACCTTTACTTCCTGTCCCAAATCCAAAACAGGAAGTAAGGAAATCTCTTAGGGACTCCCAGGTCACCAGAACTAGACTGTCCATGAGAAGATTTCCCCTCTATTACTGTTCTGTGGAAAACCCAATATTTGGGATTTTCTTTTGCTTTCCCTTTCAATGATAATGGTAAACAGGACAAATGGAGAAGGTAAATTTCCCTAATGGTGGCATAGGCAGCAAAAGAAAACCCAATAGGTGGGAGTGTGGTCTGGCTGCAGAGTGTGCTGGCCACCTAGTACTCCTGCCCAGGCAAGCAAGCTGTTTACGCCAGCCAGATACTAAGGAAGCAAAAGGTGGCCTAAAAGTACAGATTGCCAACAAAGCTCCTGGTAACCTTCCAAAAGCAGCCCATCCCGATCTTGACTGATAAAGATGATCTCAAACAGCTGCACAACTCTAACCTCGTCACCACAGCCAAGTACCCCTTGGCCCAAAGAACCTCAGAATATCTCTGATCTATGGGTCCCTGCCAGTAATTTCTAATTTGGTTTCTTACTGTTTTAATTTCCCGCAAGATTAATAATACTCAAGCAAATACCTCCTTCCTGCTCAATCATGTGTCTCCTGGGGAAGGAGGGCAGTTTTCTAGATCTGTTTCACCTCACCCTGACATTTCATGTGTGCTAAGCACACGTTTGCCTTTACAATGGACACAATTTGCTGGTTTTGTTTGTTGCTACTTAGTTATATTGCAAAGCATTTATTTTTGTTCAGACCCGTTCTTGATGTGACATCCAACTCTTTTTAATGGCATAATAGTACCCGAATTTTTACTCTACTCAACCTGAGAGGCGTAATCCAGTTCCGGTCCATGCCAGCATCTCTCATCCGCTTTCCAAGTGACTATCACCTGTTTTAACGCTAAGGGTCCTAAAGTGGTTGTTAAGCCACTATATTATATTTATACCATCCCACCTGTTATATAACAATATGTGTCCCAGTGCCTATACTGTATATAAAAGGATGGGCAGTGTCTCGAGCTGACAAGCAGGGAGGAGAGGGGGAAAGAGTGCAGGAGATCAGAGAGAAGAGCTGCGGATGACAGAGCCAAGTAAACTGACCACGCTGTCAGGGCTCAGCAGCCATGATAAACCGTGGTACAGAGGAGAGGGCAGAGGCAGGCAGGATCAGCCAGGTATACAGGGGGCCAAATGACACAGCACAAGCATTGTGCTGTTATTCATGCTTTAGGGGAACAGGATCTATTTTTTTTTTTAGGGTAACAAACACTTTAACCACCAATTTAAATAATCGATAATGTAGAGAGAGGCTATCTCTCAGCAGCATGCGGACATCTTCTGTGTCCAGGAGACACATTTTGCCAAGCATAAAGTTCCCTACTGCTCTCATAAATTGTACCCTCACCCTTTCTTTGCTAATGCAGATAAAAGGCAAGAGGTGTAATGATCACAGTGCGTGCCTCTGTTGCCTTTCGATTAGACTGCATAGAAGAGGACCCCTCAGGCAGATTCTCATTCTCTCAGCTTTGTTTAACAACCTTCACTGGTGATAGTCAGCATCTATTCTCCCAATACCCATCAAAAGTCCTTCTATTAGCTATTAGGAGCAAAATATCCCCCTACTCAAAAGATCGCATTTTTATCCGTGGAACCTTTAATGATGTTGCAGATCATTCTCGAGATTCTAAGGCTATGTTCATATCTTGGCGTTGCCATATACAGGCGTTTTTTAGGCGTTTTTTCAGGCGTTTTTACAGGTGTTTTTGTGCAGGTGTTTTAGGTTGACAAGTGACCAATGGAAAAAAACAAAAACGCCTGTAATCTGCCCAAATAGAAGCTCATGTTCTTTTTTGAGCATTGGACATTTTGCTTACAACGTCAAAACGCTCAGATGTGAACAGGGGCTATTGAAATGAATAGGATTTGTCTTGTTGTGCGTTTTTTGAGCTGATCCTAGAGCAGAAAAACACCCCAAAAACACCCCAAAATGCCTACATGTGAACTTAGCCTTAGTTCTCACCAGAAACATACTACTGCCTTATCTTTTCTATTCCTTTCGGAAGATTTGTATGATACATGGAGATGCATGCATGGAACAGAAAGCTATATAAATGTTTTACTCGTCTACATGAAGGTTCTATCCCAGCCTTGATCTGTTCCTAACATTTAAACCCAAGTTAAAAAACTTTTCTCCAGCCTCTATAGGACTCATAACATGGTCTGATCGTGTGCCTGTCGCCATTACTCTGTGTTCCACTTCTGCCTCCAAATCTAACACCACCTGGAGAATGAACATCTCCTTTCTAACACACACTACAGGACACAAATCAGGTCTGAAATTGAATCTTAATTTTCTTATAACTCAGGCTCTGTCTCCAACCCTACCACAGTTTGGAATGCCCATAAATCAGTTATTAGAGGCTTGTTTCTAAAAATTGGTGCCCATGAGAAAAAAAGACGTTCCGAGACAATCGCCCATTACGTAGATCACATTTGTGCACTTGAGTTCAGTAACAGAAATTTCCCCACTGCTGAAATCTCCAGTAAGCTTTGCCAATTCTGCCTTGATCTTGGTTCATATCTCCATAAGTGTGTTGATTTATATATTAAACACCTACGACTCACTTGGTATCCTCAAGGAAACAAACTGAGTAAAATCCTGGCCAACCAAAAAAAACATAGGATGACTCAAACTAAAATCCCATACCTGAAGGGTCCCTGGGTAACTAGACTTACAAACCCACTTGATATTGCCAATGGATTTAGTGCATTTTACTTGAACCTTTATAATCTTACTGCATCTAACACAGGGCCAATGCCTAATGACCAAGCAATTCTGTCTCTTATCTTCTGTGCAGCTCACTTTCGGTAATGCACAAACCAGCTCAGTGAGCTTTCTTAGCCATTTACTGAACACTAACAGCTATTAAATCTCTCCCTCTTCAAAAAGCCACTGGCCCGGACGTGTTCTGCAACGAGTACTACAAGGAATTTCCTTACCTTTTAACCCCCTATCTTTGTAACTCCTTAAATAGATTTGTCTCTGCAGGAGATATTCCCAGGGAGTAATTAGAAGCCTTAGCTATTACCATCCAAAAACCAGGTAAATCCTTTCAATACCCGACTAATTATCGCCCCATCTCCCTACTTAATTCAGACCTGAAATACTATGTCAAATTAATAGCGACCCCTGTAGCAAAATATATTCCTACCCTCGTACATACTGACAAGGTTGGGTTCATCCCCAGCCATCACGATCCTATGGCACCAGGGTGTTTATTAACACCATCCAATGAGGCAGAGCATTACTGAACGCCTTCACTGTTTATCTCTTTGGATGCAGAGAAGGCATTTGATAGAGTTCATCGGAAATATTTGGAAGCTGTCCTCATTAAATTTGGACTGACTGGCAATATTTTGTGAGCTATACCACTCTACTTTACTCCTAGTGCCAGAGTATGGTCAGCTGGCTATCTATCAGATTCATGTGCTACTACTAACAGTACCTGCCAAGGATGCCCATTGTCCCCTCTTATTTTCACCCTATTAATTGAACCATTAGCGGAAGCTATCCATTCCAATCCCTTAATTTCAGATATCACAGTAAGTGACACCACCCTCAAAATTGGCCTATATGTCAATGACATTATTGTCTTGCTATCCGACCCCATCCATTCATTACCTGTTCTCCAAAAATAACTAGGTGACTTTGGGGATGTATCATTATATAAAATCAACCACTCTAAAATATTTATGCCAGGCATATGTCTCACTCATACTGATAAGGACACAATTACTCAGTGGATACATTTCTCATGGGCATCAAACTCCACCCTGACCTATTTCGGGATACATCTAGTTTCCCCCTCCTCTAACTTCTTTATAATAATCTAGCTGTCCTAACTAGAAAACTGTGAGCCACTGGTAACGTAACTGTAATAGTTTGGCACTCAATACCAGAACTTACCAAAGGAATATTACATCAAACCTTGTCTTACTTTCCACTCACCACTTTGGAACTTAGAACTCCACATTTATCTCTACAGCACTGGGCGACAGCTGGCATCCAAAATCTTGGAGACCTCTATACGCCCGAGGCTTTACCACTTTCCAGTGCCTCTCTAATGTCTTTAATATTAACAACGAAGACTTCTACTTTATATTTATCTTTGTAAAGGAATCTCCATCATATATAAATCGCTTACTAATCCCTGTACTAAAAGTAAATCCACACCCATGGGTTACTGGGAAAGAACTTTTCACTTCTCCATCCCCACTGAAATGTGGTACCGAGCTCTTGCATCTTTTACAGGAAAGTTTCACATCAGTAATGAAGATATACCATTGTCGGTACTACACACCAACCAAACTAACAGCTATTTTTCTCACCCTCTCTCCTAAATGCTGGAGAAACTCGAATCTGGTTGGGTATCCTTTACATATATGGTGGGATTGCCCTACCTTATGATCCTTGTGGAATGATATTAATGCTCTTATTAGTTTGCTAACTGGTGTTAATGCAAATTTGGTTCTGTAAATGGCTCTTCTGGGAGTACAGTAGGGAAAATAAATATTTGATTCCCTACAGATTTTGTAAGTTTGCTTACTTACAAAGAAATTAAGGTCTATAATATTTATCAAAGGTGTATTTTAAATGCTAGAGAGAGAATATCAACCAAAAATCCAGAAAAAATACATGATACAAATGTTATAAATTGAGTTGCAGTAAAATAAGTATTTGATCCCCAAGCAAAACATGACTTAGTACTTGTATATATAGAGGAGATTGGTTGTTGGATAGACTGTGGTTACATGGTATGATCACCCTACAATCCCAAGATATACAGATAAAACAAAACCCGGATAGTGAGGCCCCCCTACTGGTGAGTGGGGTCCCAACTAGACCTATAAAAAGAGGGGATGGTGAGGAGGGTATCATAAACCAGTAAGTCAGAGCATCAAAACATAATAGTTTAGAAAATAAAGAACAGCACTGATATATAAAAATTCATTTTATTGAAACATACATAAGAATATAAAAATGGAACCAAGTCCATAACCTGACATTTAATTGTCTTACAATAAGCAACAGGCACTTGTAGTAGTAGCAACCGATGAGGATCGGTCTAACGCGTTTCGCTTAAATTGTGCTTTCTCAAAGACCGCTTAACAATCCTCAGTTGACAAAGTGCTAGTGTCGCAAATGCATGGATATAAACCAAAGGCGTAGGCTGTGCTGGACACCTTCCAGAGGGCCGCAAACATAAGGGGGATACAACCAGGTGGGGACTTCAGGGTATAGAACCCCTAGCACCTCACTTGTAGAGACAGGAAGAGTGCCGAGTCCCGTATCCTCAAACTGCAGAAGGTACACACACCCTCACATGAGAGGTCACCCAAACCAAGGGGAGAATCCCATCTCGTGTGTGCACATAGAAAGGTCAACGCAACAGAGGCTGCATCGAGGAACTAAGTCCAGACCCGAGGTATTCCCCGCATAGATGGATTAGCCCCCAGTAGAGAAGGTCCCCCTGCACGTCCGAGGGGGAGAGAGACAGCCGTGTGACTTAGTACTTGGTGGAGAAACCCTTGTTGGCAAGCACAGAGAAAAAACGTTTCTTGTAACTGTGGACTAGGTTTGCACACATCTCAGGTCCACTCTTCCTAACAGATTTTCTCTGAATTCTTAAGGTTTCCTGGCTGTCCCTTGGCAACTCCAAGTTTCGGCTCCTCCTTAATTTTTCTATAGATTTAAGGTCTGAAGACTGGCTAGGCCACTCCATGACCTTAAAGGGCTTATTCTTGAGCCACTCCTTCGTTGCCTTGGTGGTATGCTTTGGGTCATCATGCTGGAAGACCCATCTATGACCCATCTTCAGTGTTCTGGCTGAGGGAAGAAGGTTCTCATCCAAGATTTTACAATAAACAACCCCATCCATTGGCCCCTCAGTGCGGCAATTTTGGTCTGTACCTTTAGCAGAGAAACAGCCCCAAAGCATAATGTTTCCACCTCCATGCTTAACTGTAGGGATGGTTTTCTAGGGTCATAGTTAGCATTTTTCTTCCTCCAAACACGGCGAGTCCCCCTCTTCAAGAAGGCACAAGTAAAGTCATGCCAATGAACTTCTAAATAATTCAGAGAAGGATTGGGAGGAAGTGCTGTGGTCAGATCAGACCAAAATTGAGCTTTTTTCTGGCATTACCTCGACTCGCCATGTTGAGAGGAAAAAAAATGCTGACTTTGACCCTAAAAACACCATCCCTACAGTCAAGCACGGAGGTGGAAACATGATGCTTTGGGGCTGTTTCTCTGCTAAAGGTACAGGCTGACTTTGCCACATTGAGGGGCCAATGGACAGGGCCATATATTGTAAAATCTTGGATGAGAACCTTCTTCTCTCAGCCAGAACACTGAAGATGGGCCGTGGATGGGCATGACAATGACCAAAAACATACCACCAAGGCAACAAAGGAGTAGCTCAAGAAAAAGCACATTAAGGTCATGGAGTGGCCTAGCCAGTCTCCAGACCTGAATCCTATAGCAAATTTATGGAGGGAGCTGAAACTTCAAGTTGCCAAGCGACAGCCAAGAAACCTTAAAGGTTTGGAGAAGATCTGTAAAGAAGAGTGGACAAAAATCCCTCCTCAGATTTGTGCAAACCTAGTAACCAACTACACGAAACATCTTACTTCTGCGTTTGACAACAAGGGTTTCTCCACCAAGTACTAAGTCATGTTTTGCTTGGGGATCAAATACTTATTTTAGTCACCGAACTGCAGCTCAATTTATAACATTTGTATCATGTGTTCTTTCTGGATTTTTAGTTGATATTCTGTCTCTAGCAGTTAAAATACACCTATGATAAAAATTATAGACCCTTTATTTCTTCGTGAGTGGGCAAACTTACAAAATCTGCAGGAGATCAAATAATTGTTTTCCCCACTATAGGATTGACTGATTAGCCTGCCTCTGTACACCCTCTGGTTACTTACCCTCTGGTTACTAATCACATCTCAATTCTCCATTGCCCATAATTGGAAGAGTCCTAGCCCTTCTTCCCTCCAGTATGTAATAACTCTTCTTAATGACTGCTGCTTAATAGATTTTACAGTGGGTACAGAAAGTATTCAGACCCCCTTAAATTTTTCACTCTTTGTTATATTGCAGCCATTTGCTAAAATCATTTAAGTTCATTCTTCTTCCTCATGAATGTACACATAGCACCCCATACTGACAGAAAAACACAGAATTGTTGACATTGTTGCAGATTTATTAAAAAAGAAAAACTGAAATATCACATGGTCCTAAGTATTCAGACCCTTTGCTCAGTATTTAGTAGAAGCCCCCTTTTGATCTAATACAGCCAGGAGTCTTTTTGGTAAAGATGCAACAAGTCTTTCACACTTGGATTTGGGGATCCTCTGCCATTCCTCCTTGCAGATCCTTTCCAGTTCTGTCAGGTTGGATGGTAAACGTTGGTGGACAGCCATTTTTAGGTCTCTCCAGAGATGCTCAATTGGGTTTAAGTCAGGGCTCTGGCTGGGCCATTCAAGAACAGTCACGGAGTTGTTGTGAAGCCACTCCTTCGTTATTTTAGCTGTGTGCTTAGGGTCATTGTCTTATTGGAAGGTAAACCTTCAGCCCAGTGTGAGGTCCAGAGCACTCTGGAGAAGGTTTTTGTCCAGGATATCCCTGTACTTGGCCGCATTCATCTTTCCCTCGATTGCAACCAGTCGTCCTGTCCCTGCAGCTGAGAAACACCCCCACAGCATGATGCTGCCACCACCATGCTTCACTGTTGGGACTGTATTGGACAGGTGATGAGCAGTGCCTGGTTTTCTCCACACATACCGCTTAGAATTAAGGCCAAAAAGTTCTATTTTGGTCTCATAAGACCAGATAATCTTATTTCTCACCATCTTGGAGTCCTTCAGGTGTTTTTTTTAGCAAACTCCATGCGGGCTTTAATGTGTCTTACACTGAGGAGAGGCTTCCGTCGGGCCACTCTGCCATAAAGCCCCGACTGGTGGAGGGCTGCAGTGATGGTTGACTTTCTACAACTTTCTCCCATCTCCTGACTGCATCTCTGGAGCTCAGCCACAGTGATCTTTGGGTTCTTCTTTACCTCTCTCTCCAAGGCTCTTCTCCCCCGATAGCTCAGTTTGGCCGGACGGCCAGCTCTAGGAAGGGTTCTGGTCGTACCAAACGTCTTCCATTTGAGGATTATGGAGGCCACTGTGCTCTTAGGAACCTTAAGTGCAGCAGAAATATTTTTGTAACCTTGGCCAGATCTGTGCCTTGCCACAATTCTGTCTCTGAGCTCTTCAGGCAGTTCCTTTGATCTCATGATTCTCATTTGCTCTGACATGCATTGTGATCTGGAAGGTCTTATATAGACAGGTGTGTGGCTTTCCTAATCAAGTCCAATCAGTATAATCAAACACAGCTGGACTCAAATGAAGGTGTAGAACCATCTCAAGGATGATCAGAAGAAATGGAAAGCACCTGAGTTAAATATATGAGTGTCACAGCAAAGGGTCTGAATACTTAGGACCATGTGATATTTCAGTTTTTCTTTTTTAATAAATCTGCAACAATGTCAACAATTCTGTGTTTTTCCGTCAATATGGGGAGCTGTGTGTACATTCATGAGGAAGAAGAATGAACTTAAATGATTTTAGCAAATGGCTGCAATATAACAAAGGGTGAAAAATTTAAGGGGGTCTGAATACTTTCCGTACCCACTGTATGTTTGCTAATGCGAATCTAACAACCCACAGATTTTATAAGCAGTGGAATCTTTGGCTTAAAGACCCAAGAAGTATCTCCTTGCCCTAATATACCATCAACCTATAAGTTTCACTGAATTTATCCCTGATTTGCTCACACTATTACCATAAGAGTTATTTGATTGGATACTTAGCAGTGGAATTAAATGTTGTGTAATTTGTAACCCTTTTTTTCTTTATTTCTTTCTGTTGCTATAGCTAAGGCCCAGCACGTGATGCAACTCGTACTCATTATCCTCTCCTTAGATCACTTTTGTTCATTAAACCTCTCCCACCTCCCTGCCTAGATCACATGCTACCAAAGCATCTGCTGATAGTGATTTAGCACCCTTATCTGTATACATGTTAGCATTTATAACACTTCTGATAAGAATATGCTAATGTTTGATCTTCACCTGGGAACCGTGGATAATGTTTTTTTCTTGCATTTGCGAATTGTCTACTTGTATATGTATGTATAATTATTAAAAATATGTCTTCATGAAAATTAACAATAATAAAAAAAAATAAAAATAGGTGTTCTATTTACTCTCTACTCAAAAAGTTAAAAATAAGTTTTGCCCTTAGCCTTTAGTTATATTTACCTGTGGCTGGTAGTGCTTGTATGCATTTAGCAAATATGTGAGTAGTGTTTTTTTTTTTAATGTTTCACTACTGATAAAACTGTTTTATGTTTGGTGTATGGGTATGTGTATGCTTGGAGTGGAAGCTACACCTGACAAGAGATTAGGTCCAGAAAGCCCAAAAGTATAGTTACCTTTCCATAACACAAAGGTATTTTATAAAGGTGATGTTTTGCCCAAGAGTAGTGGACGGTAAAGGAATATCACTGCACATAATTTGGAAGAATGCTGGAACACTGTTTGAATATCCCATCCAAGAACCATGACCGTATTTTGATCTTCAATGCATTTCAAACATTGAAACAGTCATGGGAAGAAGATTTTCAATGTTGCTAGGCTGATGTTAGCATTTCAAGGTGGAGGCTACACCTGAAATACTGTTTGCATATTTGTTATTAAATGTTCAAAATTAATATTTTTTTTGAAAGATAAAATTAAATTTTGTGAAGGGGAAATACTGTATGTTGCATACTGTGTTTATTGATTTAAGTTTACAGTGGTATTAAACCCAAAAGCATACATTTATTATATTGCAGCTTACCAGCTTTTAGATGTGGTGGCTGCATTTGTTTTCTATTTTTTAGGCTTTCTTTTCTTTATTTTCACTGGGTGATCTAGCCAGTAAGTCTGTTGTTTTTTAACAGAACTAGCTGTCCTGCAAATGTTGCATTTAGAGGGTTGAGGCAAACGATTTACCACTGACAGTGATGCTTATAATGATCAGTTTTCATTTGTTTATGTAAAATTTGTTACTGTATCTAAATCTGCTAGTGCATCTAACACTCTCCCCAGATTGACAATGCTGCTCTCTAAAGGTGGCCCTGTTTCCTTCATCCAGAGTGTAGGCACTCTAATATTGGAAGTGTTTTACTGGCCAGATAACCAGCTGAAAATAGAGGGTTGAAAAAGATAACTAAGGCAACCACCAAATCTAATGATTTTTAAGCTGCAATATGCTACATGTTTGGTTTTGGGTTCAATACCATTTTAATTTTGTCTGCACATTGAAACAAATGTGGTTATATATATCTGTTTTGGCATTTTTTGGAGTGTGTGATTAACCACGTGAATACAAGCCTTTATATACCCTTCATTAGCAGGCCATCTTAAAATTTCAGTACTGTGTTTGACAATTATTTGGATATGTAATAGTGTAACCAAATCAATTATAAATCATTTTTTAAACCAATAGAGTCTTCTTTTTGTGGTATTTAATAATCACTGTTGTTTTTTTTTTTTTTTATTGTTTTTACCATATAAAGGAAAAAAGGCAAAAACAGTTGAAAAATAAATCACGTTCTGACTGTCTATTGCATTTCTTGAGGCCACTTAAATGTGCCCGAAATTGTTTACTTTGGCACATGTCCCATTGGGGAGATTTACTAAAACTAGAGAGGGCAAAATCTGGTGCAGCTTTGCATAGAAACCAGGTTTTATTGCCAAAGCTTAATTTAATGAGCTGAAGTTAAAAGCTGATTGACTACCATGCACAGCTACACCAGATTCTTAGTGCACAAGTTTTAGTAAATAACCCCCATTGTGTCTCTGCCGTTGAGAGTCATGATTGTGGCTGTCACAGTCTTGCAATACCCCATGGGACAGCTGGGGAGTCAAAGTTTGCCTACCCCTGGCTTAGGACATAACATATACAGTACAGCAGTCAGAGTCTAGGGGTTGAGCTAGTGATGAACCAAACAGGCCCTGGTTCGGTTTAGAAGGGATTTGCCAAATTTAAAGAGAATTTCAGATGGAAAACTAAATTAATTAAAGCTGAATCTGTTAAAATAAAAATGCCAATTTTCTGGGCTTACAGCATGCCCTGGGAACAAGTACCAATGCAAAAAAACATTTTTTTCTAATTCCATGCTGCCAGGTGTAGTTATTTTTAGCAAAGACATTTACAAAGAAAAAGAATGTAAAAATTAACTTGACAGCTAAAAATGCCAGCTTTGTTTAAAAAACAAAAAACATACAGCTACCCCCCCCCCCACCCAAAAAAAAAAAGGGTCTTCTGGGTGTTTGGGGACCCTTGGAGGGTTTGTGTGCCGTTTTCATATATTGACAATTTAAATGTTTTTTTTTTCTTTGCAAATGTCAGTTTTCTTCTGTAGCATGAATGCATAGGGACCCCATCCCAACTCTCCCCCTCCCCCACCCCACCCACCCCCACCAAAAATGCATACCAGGTTCTTTGATCCTGGTATAGATTTTAAGTAGGTAACACAAAGAACAAAATGAAAAAAGCATGAGGCTGGGTTCACACCTCCATGTGCAGCGGCTCACAGGAGGGGTCCAGTGTGCCCCTGTCCACCGTTTCTGGTCCGATTTCAGCCTGAATTTTTGGCTGAATTCGGACTTGAATCGGACCAGAAGACGCACAGGAGTCCTGTGCAATTTGCTCCGCAGTCGTCCCAGAACTGTGTGAACTGGCTCCATTGAGAGATGGCCACAGGCTCCTGACATGCAAATTGGATGCGGGAAAACACGCATCCAAATCCCATACGTGTGAACCCAGCCTGGGGCCGCCCTTAACATGCATACAAGGACCTACTTTGAGCATGCAGTGTGGCAGGTCAGGGATGAGAGTGCCCCCTCCCCCCTTCCTTTAAGCATATCAGACCACATACCCTTAACATGCGAAGAGGTGCCTTGCTGATGAGGACAAGGACTTCTTCCCAATACCCTTGCGTGGTGGTTGTGGGGGGTCTGTGGGCAGAGAACTTATCAGAATCTTGAAGCCCTCTTTAACAATAAGGGAGCCCCCAGATGCCTGTTTCCCCTGTAAGTACATAGTACCCCTACTCATTCACAAAAAAAGAGTTGTGGCCTAGTCATACCTCTTTAGTAAAAAAAATAAAAACACCAGACAATTCTAGGTGGGTGCCTGTAAGTGCTAACTTGTTTTCTGTGGTACACCGTGGTAACTTGTTTTTTTGTGCTGGAGAGATTACCCCCTTTGGGGGAGGGAGGGGGTGATAGGAGCCTAATCATTGTTCCTGGAATAGGTCTCAAGCCTGGGAAACTTTTGGACTTACAGCAGCTAACCATGGACTTGCTCCTTTTGTGGATTACTAGGAGACGGGGGGAGGGCTCAGAAGTAGAGTCAGTCAGGAGGGAGCAAAAGACTGAAGGCAATTGTAGAGTCAGCAGCGACAGTAGTTCCATAATGTCAATTGGTAGGTCTGTGCAGGAAAACCTCAGACCAAACAGGAATAAACATAATCACCAATCACGATTAAAATCCGTAAAACTAAGAGGGGTATATGCTAATGCCAGGAGCCTGGCTAATAAAATGGATGAGTTGGAAATATTAGTACATGAGGATGACATAGACCTTGTGGGAATAACGGAGACTTGGTTCGACCCCTCACATGACGGGCTGGCCAATATCCAAGGGTATTCGGTGTACCGGAAGGACAGGGTAGGAAAAAGAGGGGGAGGGGTATGTCTCTATGTCAAGAACAATGTAAGGGTGATTGAGAGGAGTGACATTACGGAAGGGATGAGTATGGATTTAGAATCTGTGTGGGTAGAACTCCATAGGGAAGGAGAAAAGGGAAAAGTAATTGTGGGGGTTTGCTATAGGCCACCTAACCAAGGGGAGGAGGTAGAGCTGGAATTTTTAGCACTATTGGATAAAGTGGCAAAACTGGGATCAGTCATCATATTGGGGGACTTCAATTATCCCGACATTGACTGGGAAGAGGGGACTGCACAATCACAGAAGGCCCGTCTATTCACGGAAACCTTACAGGATAATTACATGTCACAGTTGGTGGATTCTCCGACTAGAGAAAACGCAGTCCTGGATCTATTGATCACTAATGACCCAGACCTAATCTCGGAGGTAGGAGTCCAGGACTACCTGGGCTCTAGCGATCACAGGATGATCACATTTAGTGTAAATAACAATATAACAAGGCAAGTGGGGAACATAAGAACCCTAAACTTCAGAAGGGCAAACTTTCCAAAATTGTACTCATTGATGGAAAGGGTAAACTGGGACCAATCCCTGGGATCACTGACCACGGAGGAAAAATGGGAATGCTTTAGGAACATATTAAGTAAATGCATCTTGCAGTGCATTCCTATGGAAAATAAATTTAGAAGAGACAAAGCCAAACCTGGCTGGCTAAACTGTAGCATTAAAAAATGTATTAGGGGAAAAAAATTGGCCTTCAAGAAATATAAATCAGAGGGCACAGTATCGGCTTTCGAGCAATACAAGGAGGCAAATAAGAAAATTAAACACGAAATCAAGATGGCTAAAATCAACTTTGAGAGACAAATAGCAGAGGATAGTAAAAAGAACCCAAAGAAATTCTTTAAATATATCAACACCCAAAAAACTAGGGCAGAGCATATTGCACACATAATTAACGATGATGGGAGGATGGTTACAGAGGACACTGAAAAAGCAACCGTGCTGAACGCTTTTTTCTCCTCAGTCTTTATACAGGAAACAGAGGGGTACACTGACCATGACTGTATGGTTAGTAGTAATACACAGGACTTGCCACTATGGCTAACAGAGGGTGAAATCAGGGAAAGGCTGGATAAACTTAACACAAACAAATCACCAGGCCCGGATGGCGTACATCCGAGAGTACTCAAGGAACTCAGTAAGGTTATATCTAGACCACTGTTCCTGATCTTTGCTGACAGTATTAGTACAGGAGATGTACCAGGGGATTGGAGGAAAGCTAACGTGATTCCGATATTCAAAAAGGGGCAGAGGCATATCCCGGGAAATTATAGGCCTGTCAGTTTGACATTGATAGCATGTAAACTTCTGGAGGGGATGATAAGGGACTATATCGTAGAGTTTGCTAAAGACAACAACATCATCAGCAGTAATCAGTAGGGATGATCGAACGGTTCGGGTCCACCATCGGTTCGGCCCGAACATTGGGTGTTCGAGGTTCGGCCGAATTTAGAACTTTTTGCCCAAAAAGTTTGGAATTCGGCAACCAGAACCGACCAAAATGCAATGCTTCAGGAAATGGGCTTTAAAAGCCTGTGATTGGACCAGAACCATTAGCAAAAGCCAATTGAGGGGGCAGGAGAATGCTAGGAATGTGATTGGAGTGACTAGGGGATCCCTAGACCAATCATTAGTGAATACGCCCCCCAGTATATAAGATCGCCCCTGCCATATTCCTAGCATTGTTATACTGGACATGGAAGAGAGTGGAAGCAGTTCTGTTAATTTTACTTGAAAAGTGTCATTTAGCTATTTATTAGTGTGAGGAAAGGGATATCTAGTGTAGTTAGAGTGCTCCTTTACACTTAAGTTAGCTTCAAAAATTTAGTTTCTGTAGGGAAAGTGTTAAGTGTCAGGGGACCGTAGTGTAGTGTAGGGTTAACTGGCAGTGACTGCTATGGCAGGGTGACAAAACCCTTCCATAGCAGGGTGACCGCTATAGAGAAATGATCATTTCTCTGAATTGCTTCGGCACACCCATATGGCTTCTCACCAGCCAAGCATTTTTCATGCTGCAGGGGCTGCCACTGCCAGTGCTTTTTTGAGGACATGTTTGATGTCAGACATGACATCTGAACATGTGTATAGGGGGTATATATACACATATATGTCTGTATATATACCCCTAGACATATATAGGTGTGATAGTAGCAGAAATAAATGCTTGCGCTAATGAAATCATTTACAGTAATATATTTCTGCTACTATCACACCTATATATGGCTAGGTGTCTATATACATATAATTATGTGTGTATATATACCACTATACACAAGTTCAGATGTTTTGCCTGCCTCAAAAGAACCCAAAAAAATGCCAAAAAACGCTAGCGTCAAAAAAAAAAAATGCCCAGGTGTGTTTTTGCTGGCATTTTTTGGGGGGTTTTGGAGGCAGGCAAAACATCTGAACTTGTGCACAGTACCACTATACACAAGTTCAGATGTTTTTCCTGACTGCAAAGAACCCAAAAAAATGCCTGCTTTGAAACCGGCAAGGTGTGAAAACCGAGGAGAGAAGCTAACCGAGGAGAGAAGCAGAAATATATTACTGTAAATGATTTCATTAGCGCAAGCATATATTTCTGCTACTATCACACCTATATATGTCTAGGTGTGTATATAAATATATGGATGTGTGTACAGTGGGTACGGAAAGTATTCAGACCCCCTTAAATTTTTCACCCTTTGTTATATTGCAGCCATTTGCTAAAATCATTTAAGTTCATTCTTCTTCCTCATGAATGTACACACAGCTCCCCATATTGACGGAAAAACACAGAATTGTTGACATTGTTGCAGATTTATTAAAAAAGAAAAACTGAAATATCACATGGTCCTAAGTATTCAGACCCTTTGCTGTGACACTCATATATTTAACTCAGGTGCTTTCCATTTCTTCTGATCATCCTTGAGATGGTTCTACACCTTCATTTGAGTCCAGCTGTGTTTGATTATACTGATTGGACTTGATTAGGAAAGCCACACACCTGTCTATATAAGACCTTCCAGATCACAATGCATGTCAGAGCAAATGAGAATCATGAGATCAAAGGAACTGCCTGAAGAGCTCAGAGACAGAATTGTGGCAAGGCACAGATCTGGCCAAGGTTACAAAAATATTTCTGCTGCACTTAAGGTTCCTAAGAGCACAGTGGCCTCCATAATCCTCAAATGGAAGACGCTTGGGACGACCAGAACCCTTCCTAGAGCTGGCCGTCCGGCCAAACTGAGCTATCGGGGGAGAAGAGCCTTGGAGAGAGAGGTAAAGAAGAACCCAAAGATCACTGTGGCTGAGCTCCAGAGATGCAGTCAGGAGATGGGAGAAAGTTGTAGAAAGTCAACCATCACTGCAGCCCTCCACCAGTCGGGGCTTTATGGCAGAGTGGCCCGACGGAAGCCTCTCCTCAGTGTAAGACACATGAAAGCCCGCATGGAGTTTGCTAAAAAAACACCTGAAGGACTCCAAGATGGTGAGAAATAAGATTATCTGGTCTTATGAGACCAAAATAGAACTTTTTGGCCTTAATTCTAAGCGGTATGTGTGGAGAAAACCAGGCACTGCTCATCACCTGTCCAATACAGTCCCAACAGTGAAGCATGGTGGTGGCAGCATCATGCTGTGGGGGTGTTTCTCAGCTGCAGGGACAGGACGACTGGTTGCAATCGAGGGAAAGATGAATGCGGCCAAGTACAGGGATATCCTGGACAAAAACCTTCTCCAGAGTGCTCTGGACCTCACACTGGGCTGAAGGTTTACCTTCCAATAAGACAATGACCCTAAGCACACAGCTAAAATAACGAAGGAGTGGCTTCACAACAACTCCGTGACTGTTCTTGAATGGCCCAGCCAGAGCCCTGACTTAAACCCAATTGAGCATCTCTGGAGAGACCTAAAAATGGCTGTCCACCAACGTTTACCATCCAACCTGACAGAACTGGAAAGGATCTGCAAGGAGGAATGGCAGAGGATCCCCAAATCCAGGTGTGAAAGACTTGTTGCATCTTTACCAAAAAGACTCCTGGCTGTATTAGATCAAAAGGGGGCTTCTACTAAATACTGAGCAAAGGGTCTGAATACTTAGGACCATGTGATATTTCAGTTTTTCTTTTTTAATAAATCTGCAACAATGTCAACAATTCTGTGTTTTTCTGTCAGTATGGGGTGCTATGTGTACATTGATGAGGAAGAAGAATGAACTTAAATGATTTTAGCAAATGGCTGCAATATAACAAAGAGTGAAAAATTTAAGGGGGTCTGAATACTTTCCGTACCCACTGTATATACACCACTATACACAAGTTCAGATGTTTTGCCTGCCTCATAAGAACCCCAAAAAATGCCAAAAAAAACGCTAGCGTCAAAAAAAAAAAAGCCCAGGTGTGTTTTTGCTGGCATTTTTTGGGGGTTTTTGGAGGCAGGCAAAACATCAGAACTTGTGCACAGTGCCACTATACACAAGTTCAGATGTTTTTCCTGACTGCAAAGAACCCAAAAAATGCCTTCTATTAAACCGGCAAGGTGTTACAGCAGCGAAGCCAACCCCCTGAGCTGAAAGTTTTCTAATACAAACAATCTTTTTTTTTATGGTTCTGGACATGCTACAGAGCTGAAACTTCACATGTACACTTTTTAGACCCCCAGATCTGAAATCCAAAGTAAAAGTCAAAAGATCTCTTTTTTTTAAAAAATGTTTTCAATAATTGGCTTTTTTATCAAAAATGACAATTTATAAGAACTTTTTTTGTGTGATTTTGTGTCTGGGGGGTCTAAAAGGTGTACCTGTGAAGTTTCAGCTCTGTAGCATGTCCAGAACCAGAAAAAAAAGGATTGTTTGTATTAGAAAACTTTCAGCTCAGGGAGTTAGCTTCTCTCCTCGGTTTTCACACCTTGCCGGTTTCAAAGCAGGCATTTTTTTGGGTTCTTTGCAGTCAGGAAAAACATCTGAACTTGTGTATAGTGGTACTGTGCACAAGTTCTGATGTTTTGCCTGCCTCCAAAAACTCCCAAAAAATGCCAGCAAAAACACACCTGGGCATTTTTTTTTGACGCTAGCGTTTTTTGGCATTTTTTGGGGTTCTTTTGAGGCAGGCAAAACATCTGAACTTGTGTATAGTGGTATATATACACACATAATTATATGTATATAGACACCTAGCCATATATAGGTGTGATAGTAGCAGAAATATATTACTGTAAATGATTTCATTAGCGCAAGCATATATTTCTGCTACTATCACACCTATATATGTCTAGGTGTGTATATAAATATATGGATGTGTATATACACCACTATACACAAGTTCAGATGTTTTGCCTGCCTCAAAAGAACCCCAAAAAATACCATAAAAAACACTAGCGTCAAAAAAAATGCCCAGGTGTGTTTTTGCTGGCATTTTTTGGGGGTTCTTGGAGGCAGGCAAAACATCAGAACTTGTGCACAGTACCACTATACACAAGTTCAGATGTTTTTCCTGACTGCAAAGAACCCAAAAAAATGCCTGCTATTAAACCGGCAAGGTGTTACAGTAGCGAAGCCAACCCCCTGAGCTGAAAGTTTTCTAATACAAATGATCTTTTTTTTATGGTTCTGGACATGCTACAGAGCTGAAACTTCACATGTACACTTTTTAGACCCCCCCAGATACTAAATCTCTTTTTTTAATTTTTCAATAATTGGCTTTTTTTATCAAAAATGAAAATTTTTAAGAACTTTTTTTGTGGGATTTTGTGTCTGGGGGGTCTAAAAGGTGTACCTGTGAAGTTTCAGCTCTGTAGCATGTCCAGAACCAGAAAAAAAGATCATATAGGTGTTAAAGGAGGGTCCCACATCCCTGTTCTACTGAAAAATTATCTTTTTTTTTTTCATGGTTCTGGACATGCTACAGAGCTGAAACTTCACATGCACACCTTTTAGACCCCCCAGATACTAAATCCAAAATCAAAAAATCTCTCTTTTTTTTTTTTATAATTTTTTCAATAATTGGCTTTTTTATCAAAAATGACAATTTTTAAGAACTTTTTTTGTGTGATTAATAGTTAATGGGGCATGACCCAGAACCCTAGGCACTTTTTAGGGGCATTTATTGGGTTTTAGGGCTTAAAAATTGTGTTTTTTGATTACCGAAGTTCGGGTCCCATTGATTTCAATGGGGTTCTGAAATCCGGGCCGAACTTTCTGGAAGTTCGGATGTTCTGGCCGAACCGAACTTTTCAAAAGTTCGATCATCCTTAGTAATCAGCACGGGTTTACAAATGGGCGTTCTTGTCAAACCAATCTCTTAACATTCTACGAGGAGGTGAGCTGTGAGCTAGATAGGGGCAGACCAGTGGATGTGGTGTACTTGGATTTCGCTAAGGCATTTGATACAGTTCCCCACAAGCGCTTAATTTATAAAATAAGGTCTGCTGGTATCGACAGCAGGGTTTGCTCTTCGGTACGGAATTGGCTAAAAGGGCGTGTCCAAAGGGTGGTAATAAACAGCGCATACTCAGACTGGTCTGAGGTGGTAAGCGGGGTCCCCCAAGGCTCAGTTCTGGGACCAACCTTGTTCAATTTATTCATAAACAGCATTGTGGTCGGGATCAGTAGTTCGATATCAGTTTTTGCAGATGACACAAAATTAGGCAGGGCAATAACTGCACAACATGAATCAGATTTCCTACAGAATGACCTGGACAAAATAACGGAGTGGGCAACGACATGGCAAATGAGGTTTAATGTGGAGAAGTGTAAGGTGTTGCACTTGGGGACTAAAAACATAAAAGCACAATACACGTTAGGAGGGGAACCCTTGGGGGAATCAAAAATGGAGAAAGATCTGGGAGTCTTGGTTGATGATAGACTAGGCAATAGCATGCAATGCCAAGCGGCAGCTGCCAAAGCCAGCAGAATATTAGCATGCATAAAGAAAGGGATGTATTCCAGAGATAAGACTATAATCCTTCCACTTTATAAAACTCTGGTCCGACCGCATCTGGAGTATTCTGTCAAGTTCTGGTCGCCAGTCCTCAGGAGGGATGTGTTGGAGCTGGAGAGAGTGCAGAGAAGGGCAACTAAACTGATTAGGGGATTGGAGGACCTTAATTATGAAGAGCGTCTGCAATCGCTTGATTTATTCTCCCTGGAGAAGAGACGCCTGAGGGGGGACATGATAGCAATTTATAAATATCTCAATGGGGATCTCAGCTTAGAAAAAAAGCTATTCAGTCAAAGGGATTGCATGAGGACTCGAGGGAATACAATGCGATTAGAGGAGAAGCATTTTAACCTCAGGCAACATGGGGGGTTCTTTACTGTTAGGGCTACAAGATTGTGGAATTCTCTACCACAAGAGGTGGTTTCTGCGGGAAGTATGGTGGCTTTCAAAAGACTCTTAGACGTACATCTCAAGGATCAGAACATTCAGGGCTATGTGAGATGATTAAAGCCACACACACCTACACAGGTTGAACTGGATGGACTATTGTCTTTATTCAACCTCACCTACTATGTAACTATGTAACTATGTAACTGCTAATCATGGACTATAAAGGACTTATAGTGCCTCCTGACATTTATTGCTTAAATGAACTATTGCCTTAAAAAGGATTGCTTTCTGGGCGTGCCTTTTGCATAAGGTAGGCACACTCTATGGATTGTTAGAGAATCTCTGTACAGGTGAGGTTGGTGTCTAAACTGCTTATTGAGAACTTTACTGTACCTCAGTAAAGGATTTTTGTTTACTTGCTATACCTGGTCTGAAGTCTCTTAACTACTTCCCGCCCAGTCTATAGCAAAATTATGGCTGGGCGGGTGTTCCATTATCCAGAATGGACATCATATGATGTCCATCAGAATAAGCTGTTCATGTGTGCCACCAATTGTCCTCCACCATTTGGCACCATTTGGGGGGGAGGGGGGAGGGGGGAATTGGTGCCTGGTTTTACCCCCCTCCAACTCCCCACAGCTGGCCTATTCACAAAACACAGTGCACTTTGCGCATGCGCTTTAGGAAACCAGCTGTGAAGCTGCAAGTCTACCTTAGCCAAGATGGCGGCAGCAACACCCAATAGCCGATTAAAAAATTGGCTCAGATGAGGACACCCGCTGGATTCCTGGACAGGTAAGTGCCCTAATATTAAAATTCAGCAGCTACAGTATTTGTAGCTGATGACTTAATTTTTTTATGAAGGAGCCTGGAGCTCCTCTTGAATGTAAGGAATCATTCCTAGAGGTGAAAATTGTTCCTAGAAATAAAAACAACAAGATAAGGGTATACCATATGCCATGCTATAATCAGCCAAGCTTCAGATCTCCCATGAGTGTAAATTGGTATTCTTTACATCAGCTGCAGAAGCCTCTGGGTAGCTAGATCAATGAGGCCTTTTTCTTCAATGCAGTCAACAGTAACACCGACAGGCCCCACCGGAGAACTGATCACTCTTCTATTCGATCACTTGTATGGTCCCAACATGCTCTTACCTGTCCTGTGTCTATAGTGGGATATAACATTTCTGCTTACTCATCAGAATCAGAATACCTTATCAATCCCAAAGAGAAATTATTGTGACACAGTCACACTCAACAAAAACAACACAAGATCACAACAATAAACAGAACAAGACATAATGACACAACATAATTACCAATAATAGCAATTGGCACCAAATAAAACAAATAAAAACTATACTCTGATAAACCATTCATACAATTAAAATACAACATAGATTAAAAAATAACAGAAAATCAAATACCAAAATGCAAAAAATACACCACTTTTTCTAGCATTACCCCAATAATAATTAACATAATACCAACATACTATACAACAGGGATCCTCAAACTACGGCCCTCCAGCTGTTGGGGAACTACACATCACATGAAGCATTGTAAAACTCTAAAAAAAATAGACCAAACAGGTCCACCCTGCGCATATGTGAAAAGATGTAATAAATTGAAAATAAAGTATAAATAAAATAAATGTTAAAGCTGCTGTTCATCAACAAGTGAAAAATATTAAGTGAATGTATAAACACAGCGCTATAACAGTGAAAATATTTTTGAATTATCTTAAATAACTAGTGATATAAAGTGTCCAAAAAATCATTATATATATATCACACAATCTTAAGCAATCAAATCAGTGAATAAATCCAAATCAAAGTGTCCAAATATAATTCCGTGCTGACAGAACCAAAAAAAGTCCACTTTGAAAACATGAAACAGAAGTGTGTTCCCAAGTGCTCAACAAGTGAAATCCACACGTACCCTTGTACCCCACACGTGAATCCACTTACCGGATGTTGTGGACCCCTATAGGCCTTATGGTCTAGGGGTCTAGTAAGCTTAAGGGTAAGTGGATGAGCTGGGTGCCTTCAGATTAATCAACAATAGACATGTGCAAAAAAAGCATAAAAAGCCAATATATATAGAGGGGGGGAAGTGATTGGCGCTGCCAGATGTAGGGTAAGAAGCGAATAGATAAGGTATGTTCTCTAGTGATAATAAGTCTCTGTTATGATGCGCAAAAATCAACTTTTATGGAGCAAGTGATGGTGGATTCAAAGACTGTATAAAAGTCAAAGGGACTATGTATAAAATCCTATATGTGGCATAAATACTAACAATATATATACAATGTGCCAATGTGTGTGTACCGCTTTGACCCAAATACAACCATATTGCAAAAAGTGCTAAGTGCAGAAGGTGTGATCACCCAACGTAAAATTGTATGTGATTAAATAGAAAAAATCAAATATATGTGTCCATGGTTGTGTATAGATTTGGTGCTAACTACAATCTCTGAAATTTTGAAAATTAAATATAATGATGTGACAATTAGTGCTTAGTGCAATATTGTGCAAAGTGCAGTAATAAATAGTTTATAAAGTATACAAATGCACGTAAAAATCCGAAATGTCAGTGTCACCTACAGGGTAACAAATTATGTGCAGAAATAAATAGTTATATGTATACCCCGCATATAAACATATAAATAAACCTGCATAAATATATAACATCTAGCAATAAATATATGCAAATCCAGCGGTATGAATAAATATGTGCAAATCTAGTAATAAATAAATGTAAAACCAACAATATAATAAGTATAAAAATATGATCAGATATGCACAAAAACAACAATAAATATATATCAATCCATCTATCGGTGAAACGTGCAATGACAAATTAGTGCAAAAAGTGTCCAATAACTATTATAGTGGTGCAAAGTCCATAAAGAAGTATTAAGGTGCTCTTTTTTGCATTAGCCCGGAGTGCCGTGAGTGGGCGGAAAGTAAGGTGCTCCCCCTCTCCTGAGGTCCCACGCTTACCAGAATCAAATACCCCTACAGGGGTGGATCACGGGTCGATATTGGGGATCGCTCCCATACACCAGCAATCCAATCTCTATTCCTATCCGTCCTCGCCCAATCAGCTCGGTCACACTCCAGATCTCTAAGCAGTGGCTTACAGCATCAGTATCAAAAGGAAATATCCAGGGCAGCCCCAAGGCATA